>NW_004444113.1:148311-152313 GCF_000243295.1 Trichechus manatus latirostris
GTTACCCTAAGTGTAATCTAGAAACCTCCCATCTATATATAAAATCAATGCTAAATTCAAAGATTGGCTACCAAATTGTATGCCATGGTGATCCTCCAGGAAAACAAAAAAAAACTGCAATTCCAGATTCATTTAAGCTAAGGCACAACCTAAATATTTCATCAGAACAATTCTTGCTCCTTGCAGAACAGCCCTTCAGATGGCTCTCCACTGATCTTCCTCATTGATTCATTCCTCTCACTTCTTAAGGCATTCAGTTCAAGGAGGATGGTAAAAGTTCCATGAGGTCTTTCCCCGACTTTCCCAGTGACTCCCTGCCTGCTCATTGAAGCTCCCTGGGTCTGTTCCATAACCATCTGTAAAACAGGCATAATGGGACCTGCCTCACTCACTGGGGAGCTGCAAGAACTGAGTTATGGTTTGCAAAATGCTTTGTGATTCATACATAAAAGGCACTGCAAGAAAGCAAAGTGTCACTGAGCATTACCAACAGTCTTCATCTTAATTATTTTTAAGTAAGGAAAGAAGAATATTCTAAGCTTCCAATTCCTATTCAGGCAGCCTGATGTTCTAAAGAACTTCTGAAAGTAAGGTGGGAAACCGCTGATTCAAGTGTTTTGGGTCTTTTTCCAGGAACCGGAAATGTCTCTCATAGGAAGGTTCAACTGAGGAAGACATAAACACCTGGCTCTGGGATCCGGCAATAAAACGGTTGGCCACTTTCAGATTATCCACTGGAATCTAGCCCAAGCAAATATTAGACCAACATTCTTACTAATCTTCAGCCCCCTACCCAAATCTGGTGTGTGGACCCCAAATTTCTTAAACTTGGAGCAATGACTTTCGTGTCCTAGAGGTAAGTAAATTAAGGGTTAACTCTGTCGGGTTTGTTCTTCCACTGCTGCCATTGTTAGCTGCCATCTCTCCAGCCCCAAGCCCATGCACAGCAGAGCAAACGCTGCCCAGTCCTGCGCCATCCCATGATTGGTTGCAGATTGGGCCATTGCGACCCATAGGGTTTCACTGGCTGATTTTTTCGAAGGTAGATCGTCAGCCCTTTCTTCCTAGTCTGTCTTAATCTGGAAGCTCCACTGAAACCTGTTCAGTATCATAGCAACACACAAGGCTCCAATGACAGACAGGTGGTGGCCGCACACGAAGTGCGTTGGCTGAGAACAGAACTCAGGTTTCCCACGTGGAAGGTGAGACTTCTAGCACTAAGCCATCACTGCCCTCTCACGCTAACCAAAAAACATCGCCATCGAGTCGATTCTGACTCATGGCAACCCTCGCGGAAAGAGTAGAACTGCCCCCACAGGGTTTCCAATGCTGTAAACCTTTACAGAAGCAGACTGCCCCATCTTTCTCCCGCGGAGCCATGGGTGGGTTCGAACCTTTAAGTTAGTAGCCGAGTGCTTTAACCACTGTGCCACCAGGACTCCTTCTGTTTTACAAAAGGACATTAAAACGAGAAAACTAAATGCCAAATTGTACAGAGTACAAGGTGTCTATGCTGTACTTGAAATTTCCTACAATCATCTTAGGAAGAGGTGGTGGGGAAAGAAAATATTTGTAACTTGTAAAGTTACAACGTTTGACACCAACTAATAATCCCATTCAGCTGCATGGTACTTATTTTCACCTTTAAATTTAACTGCAGGAGCAAGGGCTAATTTTTTCCTATTATCATCGGGTAGATTTCCAGATTAAAAAGCCTCCTGGGCACTCTTGGTACTGAAAATATTGTAACGTTAATTAAAATAATTAACATTCACCCTCTTCCACTTAAGACAGTGACTTAACTGTAGTGGTCCAGTGGTGAAGGTCAATGTCTCAGCTTTAATATAAGCAGTGGGACTACAGGTTATCAACAAGTAAAGAGTAAAATGAAAAAAAAAAAAAAAAGCAGCCACTATCATGGTAAAACCCTTTGAACCAACCATGACCAATAGATTCAGGATGAGTTCACAAATATTGCCATTACAGAAAACCCAGTTATCCAGGAAATTCAGGTTATTTAGATTAAGCAAGCAAAAACCATCGGCTATCTAAATTGTCTCATAGTGTGCTATGATTACATAGTTTCCATAGATTACATATGAAAACTAGGCTCTACCCCTTAAATACCTGTATGACCTTAGGTAAAGTATTAACCACTGGAACCCCCTGTTCTTACCTGGAAATGGAAATAATAAGGGAACCTACCATATAGAGTTCTGCAAGGGTCAAATAAGGTAATGCCTGGAACACTTAAATATTCAGTAAGTAATCATTCCCCACTCCCTTTTCCCTTTCATTTAAATAAAGCTTTGAAGGGTCTGATTCTAACTAAATAAAAATTTCAATGTATTTAAAATTATAGTAGAGTTTTAACCATACACAGCTCCTTTCAAAACTGAACCAAACCCGTTGCAGTCAAATAGATTCTGAGTTTCTTAGTGCGTACAATTAACAAAATATAGAGCCCAAAGTACTTGTAATATTTAACAATTACAACTCCATACTTTTGAATCATGAGTAACATTCAAAATTCCAACAGAAATTCCGAGTTTCTGTATGAGCTCTGATTAAAGTGCACACGTGCCGTCACCGTGAGTCGGAATCCACCCCACGGCAACCAACAACAGCTCTCTTGGTGACCTGCATAGCTGTGGCCAAGAACAGCTCACAAGGTGTCACCAGACACCCTGGTAACAGGGTTAAAGGTGCTCATTAAACTTTAGGACCTAAAGTTCTGAAAGAGAGCTCCTGAAGTGGTGGATAATACTTGACTTGGGGGGTTTCAGACTTGTCCGAAGTAATTCTAATGACAGTGGAGAAGGAAAGAATTTCTCTAGGAAATTTGAGTGGAGCCTGTCAGGAGGAAGCCTAAGCAGCCCAGAGCAAAGGCAAACATTTTTTAAAGACTTGTGTTTTGCCTTAATATGGTGGTTATTACAGAAACAGCTAGCAGCTAATTCTTCTTAAGGAAAGAACTGTCTCATTTAGGAAATTGCTTTGCTAAGCCCTTGGGGTAAGAAGAGCAGACTCACAGAAGTCAAAGCAACAGAGATGGCTAAACGGCTCTGCCGCAGGCACAAGAGGAATTGCTAGTGGGAGGCGGGGAGGCTAAGAACGGAGAGGAAGGTGTGGAGACAAAGGAAAGGAAATCCATCTGCGGAAATCTGGGGTGGGGGAGGTGGGGTGAAAAGGGAAGAATCAGTCCAGTATTGTAAGGCTGAGACATCTCATTGAAAAAGGCCAGAAAACTTTGGTGAATGGTAAGACAGTACACAATACTGGGGAAGTGGTAAGGTCATGGAAGCTCCATGGACAAATCCAAACTCCCTGAGGGACCAAATTACTGGGCTGAGGGGAGTGGGAACCATGGTCTCGGGGGGCATCCAGCTCAATTGGCATAACACAGTTTATAAAGTCAATGTTCTACATTCTACCTCGGTGAGTAGCGTCTGGGGTCTTAAAACCCTGTGAGTGGCCATCTAAGATACTCCACTGGTCTCACCCCTATAGGAGCGAGAGAAAATGAGGAATACTAAAGACACAAGGGAAAGATTAGTCCAAAGGAGTAATGGACCACGACGACCACAGCCTCCACCAGACTGAGTCCAGAATAACTAGATGGTGCCCAGCTACCACCACTAACTGCTCTGACAGGGATCACAATAGACGGTCCCAGACAGAGCTGGAGAAAAATGTAGAACAAAATTCTAACTCAAAAAAGACCAGACTTACTGGCTTGACAGAGACTGGAGAAACCCCAAGAGTATGGACCCCGGACACCCTTTTAGCTCAGTAATGAAGTCACTCCTGAGGTTCACCCTTCAGCCAAACATTAGACAGGCCCATAAAACAAAACAAGACTAAAGGGGCACACCAGCCCAGGGGCAAGGACTAGCAGGCAGGAGGGGACAGGAAAGCTAGTAACAGGGAACCCAAGGTCAAGAAGGGGGAGTACTGACACGTCATGGGGTTGTTAACCAATGTCATAAAACAATACATGTA
>NW_004444113.1:153394-168231 GCF_000243295.1 Trichechus manatus latirostris
AATGTTTCAAAAGGTGATGACATATAGAATTGAAAACAAGATGTAGTGCATAAAAAAATAAATTAAAACATAATTTGTTCATCAAAATGATAAGGATAATACATACACAAGAAACCTTAAAATGGGGCCTATCAAATGACTGACAAGAGGAAACCCAAACATAAAATAAACATAAAGATGCTGCTCTGTGTGAAAAGATAAATAAGAGTATTGAGTTGAAAACAGTGTCTGAGTATGAGCTACGTGTAATGGATACCTTTAAAATGAAACAATTCAAAAAGGTTAAGAGTTAAAGGGTCGGAAATGCTTTATTTTAAAAAAAAGCAACCAAAGCAATTGAAGTGACAGTAGCAATATTAAACAATTGTGAAGCTCTGTCAAAGAGCTCGTATGCTTAATACGTAAGGAGCTGTTACAAGTGAATAATAAATGCCTTAGTAGAAAGTTAGGCATGGATGCAAGAAGACACCTCACCAAAAAAGTAATGAAAATCACCGAACAAACAAAATCAGTTTTTCTATTAATAGAAGCATTAGAAATTAAAACAACTACTTGATATCTGAAGGTCCCCAGGTGGCGTAAATTTTTTGTGCTCAACCACTAACATATAGGTTGGCAATATGAACCCACCCAGCAGCACCTCAGAAGAAAAGCCTGGTGATCTACTTCTGTAAAGATTACAGCCAAGAAAACACTACGTAACGTTTTACTGTGTTATGTTTGGGGTCACAATGAGTCAGAATCAACTCGATGACAACGGGTTTAGGTTTGTTTTGCTCTTTTTTGCTTGATATCTAGCTACAATCAGTTGAACTTCATTTAGACCTTGTGGAAGTCCAAAGACACTTCTAAGATATTGATGTGGTTCTTTGTTGTTGTTGTTAGGTGCTGTTGAGTTGGTTCTGACTCACAGTGGCCCGACGCACAACAGAAGGAAACGCCGCCCGGTCCTGCACCATCCTCACGATCGTAGCTATGTTTGAGCCCATCTTTGTAGACACTGTGTCAGTCCACCTCCTTGAAGGTCTTCCTTTCTTTCGATGACCCTCTACCCAGCATGACATCCTTCTCCAGGAATTGGTTCCTCCTGATAACATGGCCAAAGTATGTGAGACGAAGTCTTGCCATCCTAGCTTCTAAGGAGCGTTCTGGCTGTATTTCTTCCAAGACAGATTTGTTCGTTCTTCTGGAAGTCCATGGTATATTCAATATTCTTCGCCAACAGCATAATTCAAAGGCATCAATTTTTCTTTGGTCTTCCTTATTCGTTGTCCAGCTTTCAGATGCATATGAGGCGACTGAAAACACCATGGCTTGGATCCTTAGACCTTAAAGTGACATCTTTGCTTTTTAACACTTTAAAGAGGTCTTTTGCAGCAGATCTGCCCAATGCAATGAATGTATCATTTGATTTCTTAACTGCTGCTTCCATGGGCATTGATTGTGGATCCAAGTAAATGAAGTCCTTGACAACTTCAATCTTTTCTCTGTTTATCATCATGTTGCTTATGGGTCCGGTTGTGAGGATTTTTGGTTTCTTTATGTTGAGGTGTAATCCATACTGAAGGCTGTGGTCTTTGATCCACCTCAGTAAGTGCTTCAAGTCCTCTTCACTTTCAGCAAGCAAGGTTGTGTCATCTGCATATCGCAGGTTGTTAATGAGTCTTCCTCCAATTCTGATGCCCCACTCTTCTTCATATCATCCAGCTTCTCAGATTAGTTGCTCAGCATACAGACTGAATAGGTATGGCGAAAGGATACAACCCTGACACACACCTTTCCTAACTTTAAACCCGCAGCATCCCCTTGTTCTGTTTGAATGACTGCCTTTTGGTCTAAGTATATAGGTTCCTCATGAGCATGATTAAGTGTTCTGGAATTCCCATTCTTTGCAACATTATCCATAATTTGTTACGATCCACACAATCCAATGCCTCTGCATAGTCAATAAAACACAGGTAAACATCTTTCTGGTATTCTTTGCTTTCAGCCAGGATCCATCTGACATCAACAATGATATCCCTTGTTCCACATATATACCTTCTCATAAAAGCTAAGATCTACAAATAATCGTAGAGTTTACCAACAGTAAAACAGATAAATAAATTGTATGATTAGACAATGAAATACTATAAAGTAATAAAAACAAACACACTGAGCTATATAAAATAATACACATAAGTTCAAAAGCGGGCAAAGGGAAGCCAGATTGTTTAGGAATATAAAGACACGTACATGGAAAATGGTTTTGTTTTGTTTTTAATTCAAAGGATGTCAGGATTGTGATCATGTCTAGGGGGAAGGAATGGTATTGCTATCAGAGAAGGAACAAAAAATGGGCCTCTTTGAACTAAATGTGGTCACCTTCGTGTTTGCTTTATAATTAAACAACAAACTCTATGCATCTCTTGCAGACACTATTCTGTATAGAATGCTATATCTCACAACAACAAAATCTCACTCACCCCTCTACTTTTAAAATTTTTAATGTCAGAAAATATATACCTATTTACTGTCTTCCATGTAAATTGAAGATATTTATACTTTCATATATGAAGGTATACGTTTTGGTTAGTATGACCTTGTTCCTACTATCTTTTTTATCAACTTCCAATAACTCTTTATGACCTAAATATAATCAATTTTACAACTATAATCACAACACTCTTTTAGATTCAATTTTTTTTTCCCCAGTATTCACCATTAGTCATCTTCTACAAAAATAGTCCCGTTCTAAATTTGGACTTGTCTTTTTTCTTTTTCTTCTTAGTCTCCCCTGGTTTGGGCAGAGTACATTATTAGTCTCATACTTTTTAGCCAATTGGCCTCTGAACATGTCCTTCAGCTGCATTCTCGTGTGAATGAAAACTCAATTAGCTATAAAATTCTAAGGACAAAGCATATTTTTCCCCAAAATACTGAAAGTCTTGATTCATTTCTTTCTTGCAGTTAATGATTTCAGAAGAAGACTCTGAGTCTGAGGTCATTCAAAACATCCCCGTCCTTTCATTCAATCCCCAAGATCTGTGAGCCATATTATCTTTTTTTCGTCCATTTCATCTCTTTACTCTTTTTCTCTGAATTCTGGGAAAGTTTCTCGAATTTGTCTTCCACATACGATTCATTATTCGTAGAAAATATTTGTCCATCGTAATCTGTCTAATGCAGATTTTAGTCCTTCTCGTGCAGACTTTAAATCAGCTATTACATTTTACCATCAGCCATCTGTCAGTTAGTCATACTGTGGTACTAGAAGCTCTGTCACCAGTATTTCACATACCAGCAGGGTCACCCATGGTGGACAGGTTTCAGTGGAGCTTCCAGATTAGGACTAGGAAGAAAGGCCTGGCGATTTGCTTCTGAAAACTCTATGGCTCACGATAGAATATTGTCCAATATAGTGCTGGAAAATGATTCCCCCAGGTTGAAGACACTCCAAACACACAATGTCACAACCATGGGCTGGAGCATACCAACGATCATGAAGATGGCCCAGGACTGGGCAACATTTCATTCCATCGTACACGAAGTTGCCATGAGTTGGAGCGATGTTATGGCGAGTAGCAACAACCGCATTACGTCTGAGCTACTGTTCTTCTTTTCCTTACCTGTTCCCACTCAGTTCGCATTTCTGCTCGCGCACTCTCTCTGTTAACTCCCTTTTTATCTCAGTCTATTGTTTTATTATTTCATGCTTCTGCTCCGTATTTTCTAGAATTTTATTGAAAACAAAAAGATTATTCCAATTTTTTTCCTTCCCGTGAGAACTATTTCTTTTAGAAATAAAACTCTGCATCTTCCTCCTTTCAAGCTTCAGAACATTTTCTTTGGTACGGTACTGAGGTATTTTGTGGTGGTTCATCTGTATTTAATGCAGAAATCTTATTCTCTTAGGATTCCTGCACTGACTTTTAGACTTTTCTTTAAAAAAAATTTTTTACTGTCTGAAATGGAAAGGTGAGTGGCAGTAAATTCCATATCTAGGTGGCTATTTCAGAGGCTGAGAAACTGGAGAAAAAGGGTAAGCGGTAAGAAGTGCCAGCCAAGGAACTCTGTTTGTGGTCCCACACTACCGAGACAAGCTTTCAGCCTTTGCTTGTGTTTGGTTTATCCATAAAGCCAAATTCATGGCAAAGCTTGCTTAATATGCTTTTCCAGGCTGCAGCTCACCATCGCTTAAAATAACTAAGTGTATCTAGAAAAATCTCACCTCACTGATAGCATTCTGCTTGATAGGAATCCTGTATGAACTCTAAAGTTTCCCAAAAGAGCACTTTCATATGCTTTTGACCCACAGTCCATGAACAAGGCACCAACTGGAACATATTTCACTTTCTCTATCATCCACAATGGAGCCCTGGTGGAACAGTGGTTAAGAGCTTCGCTGCTAACCAAAAGGTTGGCAGTTCTGAATTCACCACCCACTCCCTGGAAATTCTACCGGACAGTTCTACTCTGTCCTATAGGGTCACTATAGGATCACTATGAGTCAGAATCGACTTGACAGTAACAGGTTTGGTGTTTGGTATGGTCTACAATTAGGAGTCCATTGGAGGCACAGATAGCTAAGGGCTCAGCCACAAACCAAAAAGTGGGCAGTTTGAATCCACCCAGAGATGCCTTGGAAGAAATGGCTGGTGATCTGCTTTCGTGAAGATTGTAGCCATTGAAAACCCTATGGAGCACAGCTGTACTCTGAAACATACGGGGGCGTCATGCGTTGAAGTCACCTCGGTAGCAACTGGTTTGTGGTTAGGCTTTTTTTTTTTTTGATGGCCCTCAATGACCTCCAGTGCTCACCCCCACCCCCAAATTAGTCATGACTGGAGCATTTCTGAAAGTACCACTCAGCCCTTGCTTTGCCTTGCTTCGTCTTGGTAGAATCTGCAATAAAAAGAAAATATTCAATGTTCCCAGCTTTTTAACAGCATCTTTCCATAATTTCCCAGTGAGGATGTCTCCTTCCTGATATTTTTACATTTCCTCGCTTATTTGTATGGGGATCCAAGGCAGAAGTCACGTATTACACAAATTATCACAATCATTGTTATCTGGAAGATATAATATAAATATTTTTAAAGCAATGAGGTAGAAATTCCAAAATTTTCAAGTGATTTAGTCACGAAGAAGGACAATTAGCGTGAAAGAGAGAGAGAACCTTGGAGCAGTTTCGCTCTCCGAAAGTCTCGAATGTCACTTCAGTCGTTTTGGTGAGCCGTCTTACTCAGTCTGCTTTTAGTCCAATTTTCAGCTGAGTCACCTCAAAACTTCAAACTGCAAAATAGCCCCATTGCAGCAGGGAGCTATGAAGCGTCTCAGAATTTTGTGAAATAAGATGATTTGTGAGTAGAAAACCCAAACGAGATTTCTCAGGGTTATTTTAAGTTTTGCTTTTGCTTTCTCTGTGATAACTTCATCTGCAGGAAGCTTTATTATGTGAACCTAAGAGAGGGGTGGTTTTTACTATTTATTAAATAAGAATCCACTTACAGCAAAACATTTACACTGTGTTCCACATAGCACTGCCAAAATATCAACGTGGAATAAACATCTACCCTAAAGTCAGAAATCTTAAAATGTAGGTGGTATGAGGTTTCCCACGATCTGCTGAGCTAATGGAAATTATTATCTAGCAACTAGAAAAACATGACATACACATTTCAAATGCTTCCTGAGGGTGGGAAGTATTTTCTGGTGGTTTTCTCTTCCCATTAAGTGACCGTATGATCTGACCAGTCAATGAGGAATAGAGTGAATTGAATACAAACAAAGAACAACAACTTTTCAATTTCTACAAGTCTGTGAGTTGACAAGGAGTTATAGCAAAATAAAGGGAATTGCTGCCACCAGCATACAGCTTCGGTGAGAAGTTCCTCATTCTTCTGACCCTATCCTCACTTCCTGGAGCCCAAGATTAAGCTGCAGATGAGAAGTGTCAACACAATTTCCTCTGCCTTCAAAGAGATTAAAAGTTAAATGTCTTCAAGTTCCCTTCTAGCCAGCCCTGACAATCTGATAAGCAAAATGAATGAAATCGTGAAGTTCTACATCACCAATTTAACCATAATGCTAGATGTTAACAATGCCACTTCTTATCAGTTACAAGAATGCTATGTAACAAACCACCCCAAAGCATAGTGGCTTAAAATAATATGCATTTACTTTGCTTAAGAGTCTATAGGTTGTCTAATTAGGCTGGATTCAGCTAAGCAGTTGTTCTGGCTTCAGCTAGGCTCACACTCACCTGGCTATTGGCTGATCTAGGTCAGCCTCAGCTAGGAAGATTAGAACAATTTGGCTCTGCTCTACAAGTCTCATCCTACAGCCAACCAGCCAGACATGTTTTCATGATAATCACAGAGTAGCAAGAGAGAGAGCCAGAATACGCAAGCTTTTGTTCAGGACTCTGCTTGGATCATGTTTGCTAACCTTCCATTGCCCAAAGCAAGTCATATGGCTGAACCCAAAGTCAAAGGATACTGTAGAATGCCCAACCCAGAGGGCACTACAGAGTTACAAGGCAATGGGTACAGGCAAGGTGTAGAATTACAGCATTGATGCAATCAATCTACCATGCATCATTAATACCAAGCAATTTGTCCATTGTTTGAGCCAAGGATATCTTGAGTAGTCTGGTTATTTTTTAACACACTTAACCCTTGGTCACTATGACTCAGAATCAACTCGATGGCAACAAATTTGTTTGGTTTAACCCTTGATTTGTTCTTGTTGTTAGCTGTCATTGAGTCAGCTCCAACTCACAGCAACCCTTGTATAACAGCACAAAACGTTGTTCAGTCCTGCACCATCTTCACAATTACTAATATGCTCCATTCCATTGTTATGTGTGTTTTGAGTACGTTCCAACCTAGGGGGCTCATCTTTCAGCACTCTGTCGGACAAACTTCTGTTGTGATCTGTAGGGTTTTCACTGGCTAATTTTCAGAAGTAGATCATCAGGCCTTTCTTCCTAGTCTCTCATAATCTGTAAATTCCACTGAAACTTGTCCACAACCGGTGACTCTGATGGCATTTGAAATGCAAGTGGCATAGCTGCCAGCATCACAACATGCAAGCCACCACAGTATGCGGGGTGGGTTAAGGCATGTGAGGGCCCTAAGCATTGATAATCTGTGGTGCCCCCCCCGTGCTTACTCACACATTTGAACAAGATATGTGAGTTATATATATACGTGTGTGTATATAATCCACAATCTGCTCCTTGGAAACCCGACTGGACAGTCCTACTCTGTCCTATAGGGTTGCTATGAGTAGGAATCGACTCGACGGCAGCTTGGCAATGGGTTTTATATATATATATATGTATGTATGTATCTGTGTGTGTGTGTCTTAGTTATCCATCATGTAACTTCTTTTTAAATGGGACTATAATATCAGTGATTGAACACAAAAGTAGCACACGCAATTTTAGCAGAATGAGAATATTATAAAATTTTTAGTGGATGCAGAGTACCAAGATTTTTACTATATACCACATTTTCTATACAAAGAATATTCCACATATTCTACAACAAAGAAAATTTCCAGTATTTTTTGGACATTTGTTATGTTAGTATTATATCAAATTATTATCCATGTTAGTGTTATAGTAAATGTATGATAGATTATGTCCATGTGTATGCCAAATATATGTTAAAGTTAAAGTTATAAATATTATTGTTAACAAAACGTAAGACATACTCTGTACATAAATTCTATGCAGTTAAAAAGTAACTTGATTGAATTCATTGCAGTGGTCAACTTATTCGAGTTCCCTCACTTTCTCGTGTCATCTAGAACGGGAGTTCCCACTGGTTGTTTACTAGGACATGTGCAAGAGCATACCCTTGTGTTTGTATCATGGCAAAGAGCATTGCTGGCCCTCCTGGCTGGAGGTGCCGGATCAGCAGATATGGGTGTACAAGATGGTTCTCTCAAAATGAATCAGAGACCTGTTACCTATTAATATATTCTGTCGTTACCCAGTAACCGCTCATGTTGGATCCAGTTGCATGTTGGGTAAAGGTAGCAAGAGTTAGACTCGACAGCCCACCCTCACCTCTTGTTTATTAGAAAGAAATAGTATACTCCCAAGAGACTTGCCGAGATAAGGAGTTTCAATCACATGGGAGGGGACCATAGGAGACAGATGTCAGTGAAGATATTGCAGTGGTAGGGGCCTCATAGCTTAAACAGCCTTGCGCGTGAGCACCGTCCTAACCCCGCGTGCACTGTATCTCTGGCTGGTATATTTTCATGCACTGGAGCTGGTATCTGTTTCATCTAGTGCCCTGCCAGTTCCCTTCCACTGTGGCGCTCTGCTGTCCTGTCTGCTTCATGTCTACGGTCTTCACTTTGGACAACTGGTGCCCCTGTTTTCTTGATGCACTAAGCACATGCTTACCTTGCTTACTGGGTAGTCTATCCCTGACTGTAGGACAAACTGACAGACCGTGGTAGTATCCCTGGTTTAGGGCCCCCAGACCTAGAACTACCCTCTCTAATGACCATATCTAGGTAGCTAACCCCAAAACACTTGAATTGAGTCACTGAATAAATACAATTAGCAGTACATGAAATTTAATCACTAATAGGTAAACAAAATTAGCTCATATTCCAGTAACACATGAGACTGTGGTAAGTCAATTTTGTTCTTATCTGACTTGATGGATAATTATTCTCTCGCAAAACAGCAAGCCCTGGAGAAAGTTAGGAGTAGGGTAGTTCATATGTCTTAAGGCAGTTACATACAAGTTAGGTGTAAGCCACAAAATGAGGTCCCTGAAATGATAATATAAAATCATTCCTTAGGAAGTACAATGCAGAAGTCATACATATTCTAAATAATCTCATACAAAAAATAAATTGGGAATCAAAGATATATTTACTCAAAATGGGCTTTGGAAATGCATCACCTGTTAATTTAAGTATGTGTACTAAGGGCTTCTCACGGTTAGATCTTCACTGGGTGCTTTGGAACCAACTTCTGTCCCTGCCTTAGATATCGGTGATGAGGTGTTACATGGATTTGGCTCAGATGAAACTTTTTTTCTGAAAGGCTGACTATGACTCAAATATCTCAAGTGTAATGAATATTTGAGTTATAGTTGGAATGTATTTCTAGCCTCTATGGGCTGAGATAGGAACCCCAAGTTGCTTGGGATGGTATAAATATTTCCTTAGTAGGGGATTACGGAGTAGGTCAAATTCTTAGTATTGATGTTTTTGTAATAAATTCAGTAATAACTTTTTCCTGATCATTGGCATCATCTATATATGTTTTGTAAACTCTTAATCTAATCACTTGGTTTGGATATTTGGTCAGATGAAAGTCCAGCTGGTAGAACCACAGCTCTAAAGATATTTAAACGATGACTGGCTGGATTTTGCGTATCTCATAATTTTTCTTGACTCTGTGGTCACAACAATAAAGTAATGGTGATGATAGTTACTTCTAACCAAAAGGACTTTGAATAAAATGATTCTTCTATCAAAGCAGCAGAATTACACCCTCTTCCTGACTCAATTCGTTTCTGGTTGGTTATTCGTGAAGTTTCTCTTCTCTTTCTAGATCCACTTGCCTCTGTCTCCAGCCCAGAGAGGATAGAACTCTTTCTCTAAGTAACAGCTGCAATACCAGTTTTAACTCTCTTTTTTTTTGGAACTGAAACATGACAGCAGATCACACCATACAGGTACATGGGGATAAGAGCCACAACAGTAGCAGGCACACTTTGATCCAATTTCCCTTATCAACGCATGGATGGTTGAAGGCAGCTGGGAGGGGCTGAAGCACTTTCAGGGGCTGTAGAATGCAGCAAAGTCTTCACATCCACAGAAAACCCTGTGCAATGCTAGGAACATAAAGTCTTTCCAGCAATTCGGAATTCAGCAGAAATTCTATGTGGATCTTTCCTTTGCACACCTGAGACATCCCCTGCCTTCCCTCAATTTTCATTCCTAGCTGTCACATGGACAGGGAAAAATTATGAAAGTAGCTCTTTATAACAGAAGGGTCTGTATCTCCCCAAATCTAATATGAGTGCAGTTTGAAAAGGCATTCAAATAAAAGATAAGGAACCATTACCATTAGAATTTTATGAAAACGGGCCAGGAAATAAAAAGGCTAATTTACATCTTTCTACTTTTGAACAAACAAAGAAGACTTTATAATAATTAAAATGTGCCACATTAACTAAAATACCAAATATTATTCTGTATGCTTTGTCCTCACTGCGGAACACCCCTGACAGTGATCTGCATCTGTTCTTTCTACACCTTCCCAACCTCCCCTACACTAACCCTCTAATTCTGGCTTCTGTCTCAGTAACATTACTGAAATTGTTCTCTTGGAGGCCAGCAACTACTGTTTTACTTCTTTGTATTTGTTCTATTGTAAAGCATAATCCATCGGTGGTGCAAATAATTAAGCGCTCAGCTGCTAACCAAAAAGTTGGCAGTTGGAACTCGCCCAGAGGCACCTCAAAAGAAAGGCCTGGAGATCTTCTCAAAGGTCACAGCCATGAAAACCCTACTGAGCACAGTTGATTCACTGCAACACATGGGGTCACCATGAGTTGGAAGTGACTCAACAGCAACTGGTTTGCTTTTGGATTTTTTTATTGTAAAGTTTAACGCACAAAGATCATGGGGATGGTGCAAGACTGGGCACCATTTCGTTCCTTTGTGCATGGGGTTGCCATGCGTCAGGGGCCAACTCCACAGCAGCTGATAACAACAGATAACACACAAACAGAAAATTTCATAAAACAAAAACATTCAGCTCAGTAAATGATCACAAAGAAAACATCTACACAATCACCTCCCGGGACAAGAAATATAACATTGTCAGTGTCCCGGGAGCACTCTCTCAGAGTGCCCCCAAAAGAAGACCACTGTCCTTGTGCCTAACACTGGAGTTTTATTTTCCCTGGTTTTGAACTTTGTGTTAATAGGATCCTGTGTCAGCCTTATTTTGGAATAGTGTCTGGCTTATTTCATGCAATGTTCTACTGATGAGCTATATCTATGCCATTATGTGCAGCAGCAGTTCATTCATTTTCATTGTTGTATGGATATTTGTATTATTACATATTTCTCTTGGTACATGTATATACGTGTCTGTTGAGTAAGTAGGAATAAAATTTCAAAATCATAGATTATAATATATTAACGCTAATAGATAATTAGCAACTGAACAAACTTCCGCCTCCACCGGCAGTGTAAGAAAGTTCCTGTTGCTCCATATACTCTCCAAAGGTGGTATTAGAAGTCATGGTAATTTTGGCCATTTTTGTACAGTAAGTGATGATAATTCTAGTCATTTAATTTTCTCTGAGGCCACTTTGTACCTCATTGTGGCTTTAGTGTGCAATTTCCTGATTACTAGTAAGATAAAGCACTTTTCCCTATGTTTGCTGGCCATTTGGATATCTTCTGTCATGAAATGCCTGTTCAACCCTCTTGCTATTGTTCTATTGTCTGTTCCTAATTGATCAGTGGTGGATCTTTACATAATCTGATACAAGCCATTTGTCAGTAACTTGCCATGCAAATGTCTTCTGCCACTTGGTAGCTTGCTGTTCTACTTTCTAATGCCTTAATTTTGATGTTGTCCTATTTATCAACTTTTCCTTTGTGTTTAACCATTCGGCGTCATGTTTATGAAATCTTTATCTGAAGTTCATAAAGATATTTCCTCTATTATTTTCTACAAGTTGTAAGATTCCGTCTTTCACATTTTCATCTAGAAACTACCTGGAAGTGATTTTGTGTTTTATGTGAGGTAAAGTAAAAACTTCCCCCCACCACCCCAAGGATATTCATTTTCCCCAAAGCCATTTATTGAAAAGTTTTCTTTGCCCAGTGCTCTGAAGTACCACCTGTGATAGAAATAAATTGTTCTGTTCCTAGAACGTCTGTTCTTTGGTGTTGGAATATCATATTATCTTGATTAGTGTAGCTTTAGAGTAAGTCTTGATATCTGATAGCATAAGTTATCTCAACATCTTTTACTTCAAGAATCTGTTGGCTACCCTTAGCCTTTTGAATTTATCTATAGATCAATTTGTGGGGAAATTATATTTTTATAATATTGAATCATCCAATGTGTGAGCATGCTGTATCCATCCATTTATTTTTTTTATTCCTCTCAATAACATTTGTTAGATTTCTGTGTAGATATCTTGTACATCTTTCACTCAATTTATTCTTAAGTATTTCATATTTTGTGCTAATATACATAGTATTTTTAATTTTCTTTTCTGTTTGTTGCTGGCATATACAATGCATTTGATTTTATATATAGACCTTCTACTTAGCAAACTTGCTAATTTCACTTATTACTTCTAATAATCGACATGTGGATTTGTCTTTAATTTTCTCTGCAAAATCATATCATCTGTGATGTGATAGCTGTATTTCTTTCTTTCCAATTCTAAAACCTTCTATTTCTTATTCTTACCTTTTTTGTAGACTTAGAAACTCCAGTACAGTGATGAATAGAAGCGGCAACAGAAGGTATCCTTATCTTAAACATTAATCATTCAAATTTTCACCATTAAATACAATGTTTCTGAAGATTTCTTGTAGGCAATATTTATCTGGTTAATGAAGTTCCTTTTTGTTCCTTCCAGGCTATGTGTTTTTAACGTGTTATTATAAATGGATGCTAAATTACTTTCGTTGCATTGATTGGAAGAACCAAATGATTTTTTTTCCTCTGTATATTTTTTATGTGCTCAATTTATTTTCAAACGTTTAACCAACCTTACATTTTTCTGCAATCACTTTGCTTGTATCAAGTTGTAATATATGTAAAATAAAACTCACGCATTTTAAGTATACAGTCTGATGAAATTTGGTTATTGCATACAGTCATGTAACCACTACCACAGTCAACATACAGAATAATCCATCACCCTAAACATTTCTTCACGCCCTTTTGCCATCAATCACCTTCTCCAGCCATTGGATCCAGGCAACCACTATTCTGCTTTCTGTCAGTACAGGCTTGCCTTTCTAGAGTTTCAAGTAAATAAAATCATAGATTTTATACTATTTTGTGTTTGACTTCTTTCATTTGACCTAATGTTTTCAGATTCATCCATGTTGTTACACGCATTAATATTACACTACCTTTTATCCTGAATAGAATTCCATTATATAGATACATCACAATTTATTTACTCCTTCACCAGTTGAAGGCTGTTTGTGTTGTTTCCACTTTTCGGCATTTATGAATGATGTTGCTATGAGCATTCTTGCACAAGATATTCTGTGCACATATGTGCCATTCTCTAGTTGCATGAACTAGTAGTAGGATTGCCAGGTCATATATAAAGTGTATGATTAACTTTATAAGATATTGTCATATTATTTTCTAAAGCAGTTACATAATTTTGCATTGATGGAATACATCAGCTCCTTGTCCCAGCTGCCTAAAAGATGAAAGAGCAAGCCTTTTCTAGGTTCATAATTATCTGCTTGTTTCCATTGCTCTTTTATGCACAATGTCTAGCATACAATAAAATATTGTGAGTCAGATAAAGAAGCAAGAAAAGGTGACCCATAACAATATGGGAGTAGACCTAAGGATGACCCAGATGCTGGAATAGCTTTAAAAACACCATAGTAAACAACTATATTAAATTGTAAATAAATAATTTAGAGGAAAAATGGAGACTTTAAGCATAAAAAAAGAGAACTAATGCAGATTCATTCCATGGGCTGGACAGACAACTGGACAGAGCAGAAGAAAGTGTCAGCTAACTCAAAAACAGGTCAATAGAAATTTTCCAATAGAGAACATAAAGAAATCTACAACCAGCAAAAATATTTTTTGAAAATGAAGGTGAAATAAAAACATTTTCAGACCAATAAACACTGAGAAAATTCATTCATAGAAGAAATAAGAAAATTCTTCACACTCAAGGAAAAATGAAGACCATGGGAAAAGGACACCACGTTGCAGAGACGAGCATGCCTTGCTGTTTTCTCTGACCCCAATGCCTCAGCATGACAGTTTCACTGTGAAGTGGCCATCAGGGAGGGATGCTTAATCCGAGGGAGCAACATATGCAGGTGAAAGTGGGAAATGGAAACAAAAGCAAATTATCAACTTGGAAACTGTTTGCCTGTGAAGAATGGCAGCAGCAGAGAAGCTATCAGACCTGATAGCAGGGCTGGTAAGCACCTGAGGGATCACAGAGCAGAAACCCTGCATGAGCCCTCAGTTTTCATGAATGTGGCAAGATTAACCCAGGGATCAGTCTAATTTGGAAGCAGAGGGTCTCCTTTCCCCCAAAGGAATTGGTTACTAACCAGTTTCAGGGAATTTGGTACCCAGTTTTCAACAGTATAGATGGAAAATGCCAAAAGACAAAATTTGTATCATCTTGGAGGTCAAATTATCATTATTTTCAGAATAGAGAATTCTTTACCTGGAAACCCAAGGGGTTATACTTTTTCAAAAAACTATTAGAAATACGATACTTTAGTAAAATGATCATTTGCAAGTAAAAATAACAAAAGAATTTTCTTATAAACCAAAAATAAGCAATTAGAAAATACCCCAGAGAGTTCCAGCAAAATGGCGCTCTAGGCACAAGCACCACACTGTCCCTCCACAGCAAAGATTCAAAAACTAAGCCGAACAGAGAATACAACAATCCTGAAACCCTAAAACATCAAATGAAGAGATAAAGAACTCACCCAAGCACCAAATGGAGTGAGAAAACTGACAGAGAATGGAGAGCGAGGAGAGATTCATGCAGAGGTCCCCTACCAGCTAATGCAGCTCAGATCCGCCATCTTGGACTCCTATCGGAGACCAGCAA
>NW_004444113.1:168406-169882 GCF_000243295.1 Trichechus manatus latirostris
GGCCACAATCTCTTGACCGGGAGACACTGGCTGCTTGGATTCCACACACCTGAATGGGCCGGCTCTCTGAGCGCCATTTGCTGCCTGCTGGTGTTGCTTTTTTCCGCTTCTTTTGATTTCTTCCTTATCTCTCACCACCTCCCCCTCCTTTCGCTCAAATACCTGGCTCCGTGCACCATCTTTGCTTCTTCCTGAGGGGCTACAGAGCTCCGGTAATTTGTGATATATGCTTTCCCACTCCCTATCCTTTTTCACCCACACTCGGCCCCCTCTGCTCCCTGTGGACACACTCTCTTGTCCGAGAAACACCAGCCAGCACTAGCTGGCTCTCTGAGTGCCATTTGTTAGCTACTAGTGTTGCTTTTTTCCTGCTTCTTTTGATTTCTTCCTTACCTCTCACCACTTCCCCCTCCTTTCGCTCAAGTACGTGGCTCAGTGCGCCATCTTTGCTTCTTCCTGAGGGACTGTGAAGCTCCATTCAAGTGTGGAGCTGCTTCCCGGTCTGGGCTGCCGTGCTGGTGGGATCCTGGGGCTTTTGTTCGTTTGTTTGTTTTGAACTGTTTGTTTGTTTTCTTTTCCTCTTCTTAAGTTGGGAGCCCTTTCTGGCCAGGCAGTGCTGCGTGGCCAGGAGGCTTCCCCCTTGGCTTGCACAGACATGCAGAGGGATCCCTGAGGGCATTTCTTTTTTCATCGGGTTGTTTTTTTTTTTTCTGTTTTTTGGGAGGCCTTTCTTGTTCTTTTTTTTTTTAATTTGTTTTCTTTTCCCTTTTTTTCCCATTTTGTCTTTCTTCATTGCTCAGTTTCTTGTCTCTCTATATCTTCCTTCTCTTTCTGTTCCCAGAATACCTGGCATTGTACACCTCTATGCCTTCTAGCCAGGCTGTATTGCAACACCTGAGAGCAACTTCCCCAGATCTCATAGCTGCACTGGTGGGACCCCTGGCAACTTTGCAATTCTTTAAACTTTCCAATTTTTATTTATTCATTCTTTTCTTTTCTTCCTCTTTCCCTTTCTGTTTTTCTCCATTTCATAGTATCTCATCTCTCCACTCCAAAGGCAAGCTCGCTTAGCATTCTTTTTTGTTTGTTTGTATGTTTTTGGCTCTTGTTCCTCTCTCCTCTCTCCCATAACCATCTTAGCTCCACACATAACAATGTCCCCGCTGCATCCTGCCGACCTGCGCCATGCGCTTGACATCACACCACCAAGCAGCACAAGCATGGCCTACTAGAACCTGCCCTGCACTGATTACCGACCTGCTCTGGTGGCTGTAGTAAGTGCCACAAACAATTCATCCCAGTAACTCCTCTTCAGCTAGACCTGTCCTGCCATACCATATCTGAGTGACTGACCCTGCCAATTGGAGAAGGAGGCGAAAAGTATTGTGCCCACAGATGAGCAAACAACAAAGAACACACAGGCCGCCTGCTCAGACATAGTCAAATTTAAAAAAAAAAAAAAAGGGACAAAACAAA
>NW_004444113.1:176389-207748 GCF_000243295.1 Trichechus manatus latirostris
ACCAGTGTCATAAAACAATATGTGTACTACTGTTTCATGAGAAACTATTTGTTCTGTAAGCCTTCACCTGAAGTACAATAAAAAAAAAAAAGAAAATATCCCAAAGTAAACTTAATGGGAAATATGAGAGGCCTATACAACTTATGGAGCACTGATGGCACTGTGGTTAAGAACTTGGCTGCTAACCAAAAGGTCAACAGTTTGAATGCACGAGCGTCCCCTTGGAAACCCTATGGGGCAGTTCTACTATGTTCTATAGGGTCACTATGAGTCGGAATTGACTCAAACACAACAGGTTTTTTGTTGTTTGTTTTTTAATATATATAACTGAAAATACTCTGTTTAGGGTCATTTACTTTACACCTGTGTATTTAAAAAATAAAAACATAAAGATATTAATTCTCTACCAACTGATTTGTAAATTCAATGCAATCCTAATTGAAATTTCCACTTAAAATGAGAAGAGTAATGAAAACAGCATGGCATAAAGAAGATTAAGTCTCAACAGTAGAACAGAATGGAATCCAGAGACAAATGCCAGTTACACGATAAGCTAGAAATTTGTTGTAGGTGCAGTTCAAACAGTGGAAACAGGAAGGACTTCTCCAAACAAAATGGTGTTGGCATAACAGACAAGTCCTTTGGAACAAGAAGGTTATTTTCTTCTCTCCCATTTTCTTAATACCTAAATAAAGCCAAACCAAAAACCAAACCCGCTGCCGTCGAGTCAATTCCAACTCATGGTGACCCTTGCAGGACAGAGTAGAACTGCCCCACAGAGTTTCCAAGGAGCACCAGGTGGATTCGAACTGCCAACCTTTTGGTTAGCAGCCATAGCACTTAACCACTGCACCACCAGGGTTTCCCTAAATAAATCCAGATGGCTCAAATTTTAAATGTTAATAAAAATGAAAATATACTGCATTTACAATATGTAGCTTAGCATTCAATCCCAGAAGTTCCTACAGTGGTACTCTTTAGGAGCTATATCACTGTAAACCCTGAAAAAATGAGGGCTTAATAAAGAAATAGTAAGTTTATGTTCTAGTTGGAACAATTGAGTTTAAGGTCCATGGTATATACCCTTTCTCATTTCCCCTACAGAACGTAATAGAGTTCGCAGATGTCCATACTAAAACTTCCATAAATATTATATTGTCTGATTCAACAAAAATGCTGTATTTCTTCCTAAAAGACAAAGAAAATCACTTGTAAGAGGCTTCCATTTAGAAAAATTATGCTATTTGTCAAATTTTTCATCCTTCCATCTCTTCCCAATATTGCTTTATTTCAAACTAGGACTAGCAGAGCAAAGCATATGAATTTTATCTTAGATAGCATAAGAAGGATATGCAAAGTTTGTTTCCCATATTCCTTATTATCTTTATTAAATGCCTATTTTGAAGGTGTCTTAGTTATCCAGTGCTGCTATAACAGAAATACCACAAGTGGATGGCTTTAACAAACAGAAGTTTATTCTCTCACAGTTTAGGAGGCTAGACATCCAAATTCAGGGTGTCATCTCCCAGGGAAGGCTTTCTCTCTCTGTCGGTTCTAGGGGAAGGTCCTTGTCATCAATCTTCCCCTGGTCTAGGAGCTTCTCAGAGCAGGGACCCCGGGTCCAAAGGATGTGCTCTGCTTCCAGAGCTTCTTTCTTAGTGGTATGAGGTCCCTCTCTCTCTGCTCACTTCTCTTATATCTCAAAGGATTGACTCAAGATACAGCCTAACCCTGTAGATTGAGTCCTGCCTCATTAACATAACTACTTCTAATCCTGTCTCATTAACATCATAGAGGTTAGAATTTACAACACATAGGAAAATCACCTCAGATCACAAAATGGTGGACAACCACACGCTACTGGGAATCATGGCCTTGCCAAGTTGACACACATTTTGGGGGACACAATTCAATCC
Organism: Trichechus manatus latirostris; assembly: GCF_000243295.1. Classification (NCBI taxonomy): domain Eukaryota; kingdom Metazoa; phylum Chordata; class Mammalia; order Sirenia; family Trichechidae; genus Trichechus; species Trichechus manatus. The sequence continues at coordinate 178,306 of NW_004444113.1, forward strand.
ATAACAGAAGGCCTTATGTGTGCATGCATTGTTAGAACTCACCATCACTTAAACTATTTCCTAGAAAGGGCAGTGTCATGGTTTGAACTATGTCCCCCCAAAAACGTGTATATCAGTTTGGCTGGGCCATGATTCCCAGAATTGTGTGGTTGGCCTCCATTTTGTGATTGTAATTTTATGTTAAAGAGGATTAGGGTGGGATTGTAACACCAACCTTACCCAGGTCACATCCCTGATCCAATGTAAAGGGAGTTTCTCTGGGGTGTGGCCTGCACCACCTTTTATCTCTCAAGAGATAAAAGGAAAGGGAAGCAAGCAGAGAGTTGGGGGCCTCATACCATCGAGAAAGCAGTGCCGGGAGCAGAGCGCATCCTTTGGACCGGGGTCCCTGCGCCGAGAAGCTCCTAGTCCAGGGGAACACTGATGAGAAGGCCGACAGAGACAGAAAGCCTCTCCCCGGAGGTGATGCCCTGAATTTGGACTTTTAGCCTACTTTATTGTGAGGAAATAAACTTCTGTTCATTAAAACCATCCACTTGTGGTACTTCTGCTATAGCAGCACTAGATGACTAAGACAGACAGGATCAATAAGATTTAGAGTATCACTTACATTGCATAGCATGTGTGTTTGTAAGTACTTAATATGAGTTTCTCTCTCAGAAAGGAGAAATCCAAAAGTAAGTATATTACTAGACCACAGTTTAGCAGTTATGGAGCTCCGAAGTCCTGAGCCTTGAGCAGATAGGACTCCCCAGCTTGCCCTCTGGAAGATTTTATGCTTACAATCCAGAAGACTGGAAGGTAAGTGATTAAATCTAATAACTCTATTTTTAGACTCTGAAATATCCGTATAACTGGAGTCTTTCACCTTCTAGATTTGTTGTTCTTCTTGTTCGCAGCCCCTACTCAAGGCGCCCACATGCACAATGGAAAAAAACACTGCCTGTACCATCGCCATGAGTAGGTGAAGTGCAGACCATTGTGATCCAGCAGGTTTTCATCACCTGATTTTCTGAAGTAGATTGCCAGGTCTTTCTTCCTAGTCTGAAAGCTCCCTGAAACCTGTCAGCATCATAGCATACTCAAGCCTCCACTGACAACAAATGGTGGCTGTGCTTGAGATGCCAGAAATCGAACCTGCGTCCCCTGCATGGGAAGAACTCTAACACCGAAGCACCAGTGCTGCTGCTCCTAGATTTACCAGCTGCCATAGTGTCGACTCTGACTCATAGTGACCCCATGTGTGTCAGAGTAGAACTGTTCTATATAGGGTGTTCCATGGCTGATTTTTTGGAAGTATATCACCAGGACTTTCTTCCCAGGCACCTCTGGGTAGACTCGAACTTCCAACCTTACAGTTAGCAGCAGAGTGTACGTATTATTTGCACCACCCAAGGACTCCTTTCTAGATTTAGAGCGCTATTACTCTGCCCCACTGAAGTAGTGAGAGCAGGGTGGCCCAGAATTGCCAAGGATATTTAGAAGGACCATTCAGTTTAAATATCTCCCTTATACATGTCAATAAGTAGAGACTCGTTTGAGTTAACGTGCTTTTCTTATAAAATGCAACCGTGTTTTGGGAAGGAAAATCATACTAGTTAGTCACAAAACAATCTAACATATACCTGAGATCAGCCGGGAAGGAGTGAAATTTTATACTGGAGAGGACCGGGGAGATAAGTAAAGGAGGGCATTTTGGCGCATAGGACACTTTCAGACAAGGCTGTTATGGGTGAGGAAGGTAGTGCAAATGAGAAGCTTTGACTACAGAAGAGCTCTGTGCATCTAGGTATCAGGACAGAAAATCTGCTGGGAAGCAGGATATTTTAGAGGAGAAGTAGCTGAAAAGACTGTAGGGAAGATGCTGTGATTAACTACGCGGAGTCCATCCCAAGCCTAACCATCGTGTAGCAATAAAACTGTTTGAGGAATTGAACTTAGCTTCAGAGGTGAACACTTAAGCATTTTTAACCAGTTGCTCCCAAATGGCATCTCTGGACCAGCAACATCATCATCTCCTGAAGTGGTTAGGATGGTAAACTATCTGGCCCCATCCCAGACTTATGATCTAGAGGCTCTGGGTGGGGTCCAGCAGTCTATGGTTCACCAAGCTCTCCAGATGATTCTGAAGCTTCCTCAAACTTGAGAAACACTGGTTTAAACCATTCATGTTAATCCAATCCCTTTAGACAGTGAACCAGCCCAAGCTGGTCAGCACACAGCATTCTCCCAGCAACAACTGTTGGTTCAGGAGTGGGCACCTGACCTGAGCTGGCCTCATCCAGCTAAAGAGAAGACTTTTCCGTGTGCATTCCCCCAAGAAATGAACACTTCAGCACTTAGCCACAATCGCCAGAACGAGAGAGGGGACAAAGCTTATGAAGGAGCCAGTGCTTCGAATGGCATGGGACAGACAGAGACAACCCTGTGTTCAGTGACGCTGAACCACGGGATCAACCAACCCAAAGCCTGCGCTGCCTGTAGACTCCTCCCAGCCTGTGTAAGATGGACTTTCTGGACTGTTTCCTAACTGATACAGGTTACAGGTTTGCCACTTTGCAGTTCTGCGAAGAACTCTGGTGTTGGCAAACTCCGGTCAAATACTCTGGCATGTGGGTGAAGGTCAAGAACATGTGGGCAAAATAAAATTCTAAGTAAAATGGTATCTGTGAACATTAAAGGGACATTCCCAATTCTCTAACAGCCAAAGGGAGTAGGAATAAGTCATAGTCAGGCTTTCACGTTTCAAACTACAGAGTTTGAAACAGATTTTGTAAAAAATCTAAACTGGTATTTACCTTATAGATAAGGAAGGAAAACCAGTATAAATAAGCCCATGGCAGGAACATTCAGCAAACACTTTGCAGATGTAATGTATTTAAACTCAGTAGCAATAAATTAACAGGTATTGTAATGGTGCTTTTATTTTTCATAATTCTCCCCTAAGAACCATCTGCTTCTAAAACTAAAGAAGCTTTAACTATAAAGCCAGAAACTGCACGGTGCATCAGATGTTCCGGTAACTTTCGGCCGAAGCGCTCATATTCACACATGCGATCCTACCGCAATTTCCACTTACAGCTCCCCCAGTAAAATTGAATCCACCAGCCCACCCTATGCTGTGACCAGCATACACCAACAAGGTTGAGTTTAGAGCTAATTGTGTTTTTAAAACATGAAAACACAAACAACCCTACGAAGCGTTAGTCTGACTGACATAGTCTCGCATCTCTCTTGAAGGGCCAGTTCGCCTCACACACACGGTCAGCCCTCTGTCACTGGAGGCTTGCATGTTGCTATGATGCCGAACAGGTTTCAGCAGAGCTTCCAGACTAAGATGGCTGCTTGGAAGACAGGCCTAGGTGACCTGCTTCTGAAAGGTCACAGCGTTGACAACCCTATGGAGTGCAGTGAAGTCACCAAGTCACCTTGAGTCGGAATCAACTCAACGGCAACCAACAACAGGTGGCGCAGTTTGTGCTCAACTGCCAGCGTAAAGGTTGTTGGTTCAAACCCACCCAGCATTACCGTGGAAGATAGCCTTGGCGATCGACTTCCATTAAGATTACAGCCAAGAAAAACCTATGAAGCAGATCTATCCTGTAACACTTAGGGTCACCATGGTCAGAATCAACAGGACTGCAACTAACAACACCCTATTTTTACTCCATTCATAGCCAAACACTCCCCGTGTTCCATAATATTGTCAGCTTCCCTCGGAGCTGTGGGACGTTTGTCCTATAGGCTGAAGCCAGGAGGGGTCTGGGGCTGGCATGCTTACAGCACCCTGGAAAGCTGTGGGGGAGGAAGTCAGAGGGGTGGTAGGAGGCAGTATGCAAGGGGCCCAGGCCGAACCCGGTGAACAATGATAGTGCTCCAGGGACATTGACCCCAAAGAGAAGAGAAAAGCAGTGATGCAGGAGGCAACAGGATCAAACCCGGCAGGGACCGACAGCAAACGGGAGGCTCAGAGGAAGGACCCAGAGCAGGAAGGGATAGAGTGAAGAACGGACACCACATGGGTCAGTCCTCGAGGGCTCTTGCCGAGGCTGTAATGCCACCAGCTGCTGTTCTTCTGGGGTCCAGCCCACATCTTGGCAGACAAGGAGGATTTCTAAAAGGGTAAACACGCAAGAAACATACTTAAAATACACGTGCAGCACAGGGCCCTCTCCTGGTGAAATCATGATAATGTGACACCGAGGGTTTTGTTTCGGTTCTTCACAGCCAAAGAAACGTTACATAACTTTATTTCACCAGCATTGATAAAACAATGTCATTTCAAAACACCAGATATTTACTTTTCATGGTTCTTAGGCTTTTAACCTTCTCACTTGGTAGTAGAAACACAATGCCCGGAAATTTGCTTGTGGCCTTGCTAGAGAGTATCAGTCGCACAGAATTGTAAACACTGCTGCTGGTTTTGACGTTTAACGGAGCAGGCAGACTGAGATGAAATACTCCAGCATCCTACGACCCATGAGCTTGGGTCTCGTGCCTGAACAAAGGTGGGACACAGCAGGTAAAATTTTCTGACCCTTTGAAGATTTCCAAAAGGCAAACTCAATTAACTGCGTCTGCAGTTGGTCATGGGGCTGAGGTGGGGCTAGGGAAGAGGGGACGACGAAAGGCTGTGGAGGGTTAATGAGGCAACGCTACTGTGGGATTGCTGCCAGCAGGACACCACCCGGCCAAAAGCAGGATGAAGAGCAATTGTCCCCAGAAGAGTTTGGTGGTTGCCGTAATACTGCCAGACCTCGACCGAGAAATAACACTTCAGCAGTCTTACAAACAAGCACTTAATTTTACCCATCGCCTTTCCTCTTGCAGGAGAATCCAGGTTACTAAAACAAAGCAATGAACGTGATTAATGCAATGAGCCTCTTCGCTAATGCTTTCTGCTACACAGAACAAGAATTGTAAGTGCATCAAACTAAGCTTCTTTACTGAGGCACAAAATGACGCCATCTAACTTACAAACTCGAGGAGGGAATGCTAAGGACATCATCGGACTTGACAAGATCATATATTATTATAGAGCTAATGACCGTTCTTCCCAGGAACACCCACATATGTCATTGTCCCTTGCAATTTAATAGCTAATATTAGTTTACTATGTACCAAACACTGTTTTGACTAATTTAAGCCTTACAACCAAGTGATTGTTGGAATAATGAATACTATTATCATTATCATCTAAACGATAAGAAATCAAAAGCACAAAGATACTAGATAAGTTGCCCAAAGTTACCTCACTGGCGAGTGACAGAGCTGGAATCAAACCCAAACCATCTGGCTCCGGGGTCCACACTCCCAAACCATTATTGTTTTTGTTTAGTTGCCACTGAGTCCGCCTCACCTCCTGGCGACCCCATGCACAATGGAGCACAATGCTGCCCAATCCTCCGCCTCACCATGATCTGTTGTGGAGCGCACTGTTGTGATCCATAGGATTTTCACTGGCTGATTTTCAGAAGTAGATTACCAGGTCTTTCTTCCTAGTCAGTCTTAGTCTGGAAGCTCCACTGAAGCCTGTTCAGCATCAGAGCAACATGCAAATCTCCAATGACAGATGAGTGGTGGCTGCACATGAGGTGAGTTGGCTGGGAATCGAACCTGGGTCTCCTTCATGGAAGGTGAGAATTCTACCAGTGAACCACCACCGCCCTCTCAAACCATCATAGCATACTGCTGCCCTCATAAGAAACAACTCATTGTGCACAAAGCTGGCCATAGACACTGAGCTTTCAGAAAAAGGGGCAAAGTTTTCCTTACTCTTCCCAAATAGTTGCCTGACACCAAAATGCCCTTCTCCCCTAGTCTGATTTTCTTCTTCCTTCTCTACCATTGCCCCCCTGCACCATCTTTCATGTCTGAGGCTCTGGAAGCTGATCATGCCTCATTCCAGGTCCAATGGGACCTACCTGCACCCCCAACCTGTGGAGGGAGACTCATTTCTGCAAGACAGGTGAATTTCTATTTTGCTTCTGTTAATTGCCTCTTATGACATGATTTTGAAGTGTTATGATGCTAAATGACACCTTCCTACAGATGCCTGTGAAGAGGAAGGAAATGGGGGGTGAAAACATTAAAGAACCCCAACCTTCCACACACACAATGTAGTGGATAAAAATTTCAGCAGGCTCATAGACTCCTTGTTTACAGCAGGGTATGTGCCCTGCTCTAGGGCAATCCCAGGCAACTTTCTTAAAAAAGAATATACTCCCTTATCCTTGAGAAGAAGTCACCTGCTTGGTAACAGCTGGGGGAAAAAAAAGTACATTAATTTGTTCAAATATATTTCAAAAATGCCTCCGAAGAGAAGATACGTGGATCTGGAGCCTATCAAGGAAGCACTGAATATGTCCTCCTCCTGAATGTCCCTTAGCATGTAAAATGTCAGCTAGGTCCTGTAAGAAACCACCTCACTGCTGTCATGGTCTCAGCCAACCAAGAGAGGACACTGAACTAAGTGTCTCAACTTAGCTCCAAGCTCCTTTTTTTCCAGTACATAGCTGTGGTACCTCAATCAGTCAGTTCCCTTCCATAGGCCTCAGTTTTCTCATCTGTAAAATGGGGAGTTCAGCTCAATGATTCTGAAGGTCCCTTACAGCTCTGTGATCATTTACTGTTGAAAGAACAGATGAGATGAACTTGGGAGACTCCTTGGGATTGGTCCTTGGACAGAATAATCCTGAGGCTACACCTCACGCCACAGGAGAAACAAACCCCAGCCAACAGGAAACTCAACAAAATCAACCACCAGCTTTTGTTTGCACAACCTTGAATGCACCAGACGAGACAGCAAGGGTGCTGTTAGGACAAAGCACAGAAAAGGGGTGAAAGACTATCCATCCCCACCCTGTCCCCAAACCCTCACTTAACCTAACCGCACTCAACAAGTGGCTAAGTTTTGTTTGGCCTTCAGTACAAAGAACAAGCAGGAACTGAGCAGATGCCAGGCTCTGGCATAACACCTGAGGGTGCGCAGCTTCCAGGGACAAAAGAGTTCCTGCCACCCTCTTGGATTCAAACAAACACGTTCAAAGTTCTGTTTCTTATCTGCAAAAATAAACAATCAGCAGTGTCCTTTGAGAACATGTGCTAGCTCACATCAGAGTACCAGGGCCTGGACCAGGATGAGACCCACAAGGTGGCTAGGATACAAAATTTAAGGAGACAATGTCATGTAAGTGCTGACTGTGCACCTGCAGACGCTGACAGCAGCAGCGTATCCATGGACTATAGAGCCTGTGGCGATTAGTTTTAAATTACTGAGTGATCGCTCATGGCTGGTGGTGGAAACTGCAATGAGGAATAGAAACTACTCATTGGCACCCCCCCAAGTGGTGCCCAGGGCATGTGCCATACCTGCCATACCTTAGATACGCTCTGACTGACTGAGAGACAGTGCCTCCCTAAACTCTGTGCCCTAGATGCCTGGCTCTTAAGGAGGCACCCACTCTCAGGATCATGCAAGTGCTAAGTCAGCATTTGCACAACTTCCTTAAATTTTACATCCTAGACATCTGCCTCATCCTGGTCCAGGCCTGGTGCTAGAGATGTGAATGAGTGTGAACACTTCTTTCTGTACTTGCCCATTTTTTGCAGATACAGAAGGCAGCATTGAAGGCATCTGTTTGAGTCTAGAAGGGTGACAGGAACTCTTTGTCCCTGGAAGCTGAGCACCATCAAGAGTTGTCCCAGAGTAGCATCTGCTTAATTCCTGACTCTTTGTACTGAAGGCCAGAGAGAACTCACCCTAGTCCTAACCCTGCATTGTACACTGGGTTGCACCTGCTCAGTATGGATTTGTGGACTTGAATTTCCTCACTCCTCTACTCTTTCATTCCTCCTGATCATCATTTTAATTAGCTTCTCAGGCAAATTTAAAAAAAAAAATTAATGAGACTTGTAGAGCAAAACAGCACAGTATGGATGAAGTTAAAAGTAAAGAGCTTTTATTGGGAGGCAGAGCAATTTGTAAATTGGGAGTCAAAAGGTCCAAAGAGTTCTGAACCAAGTGACCCAAGGAGACAGTTAAGACAGTTTTTATAAGAAAGTACAAGGAACTGCAGTAAAAATCCAGTGATTGGTTGACATTTAGATAATAGTTACAAAATTGGTTGAGGATACATCTGATTGGTAGGAGATTACGTACGTTTCTAAAAAATTTTTTTAAGTTACAAAGCAGTCATTAAATTGGATACATCTCTGGGAACAATCATGAAACCCTGCTTGCCAGACTACAAGGGAGACATGCAGTTGACCTTGAGTAAGCACCTGTTTTGAGAATTGTTTTGGACCCCGTTCTCTGAGCAGGGTGTAAGCATTGCTCTCTAAAATTGTTTATCAACTGATTTTCTCAGGGTGTGGTGGAGAGTTACAGAGCTGACAAGCTGCATTCTTGATGTAGAAGTTACTTTTGATTAAAAATGGAGTTTTAGTCTCAGACCTTAGCATAGCCACCATCTTATGTCAGAAGTCCTAAGTAAATTTGGGGTGCTCTTACTCAGACTCAATTCAAATTCATTTTTGCAAACCCTAAAATGACAATTCTTTCATTTTAGTGTTCATAAAATTCATTAACAGAGCATCTTAAAAATGGATATCCCAACTCCTCTTATTCTGTTCCAGTAAATCGAGGTGGGGCCAAAGGTCTATTCTGTTTCCATTCTTGTTTCTGATTCTGCTTTTTTAAAACAAACACACCTATAATTCTGATTCCATAAAATGATGTTTAGAAAAACCACTTCTTTCAGCTCACATTTCTCCTGAAGTCCTTTAGAGAACTCTCCCTGATTCCCTTCTTAACGTCTCATCTCCTTTTCACAAGTTCCCCACACTTAGTTTCTCCAACAGTCTTTAAGTTTGGGCTTTGTTTTCTCTTCCGTATGGTTCCAATCTATACCCAATGTCTATAACCACTTTTCCAAATACTTCAGAGCTAAAAATTCCTGACCAATACACCTCAAGTGCAGCCGTCACCCGTCTGTCAGTGGAGGCTTAGGTGTTGCTATGATGCTGAATAAGTTTCAGTGGAGCTTCCAGGATAACACAGACTAGGAAGAAAGGCCTGGACATCTACTTCCAAAAATCAGCCAAGCAAAACCCTCTGGATCACAACAGTCCAATCTGTGACGGATCATGAGGATAGCACAGGTCTGGGTAATGTTTTGTTCCTTTATACATGGGTCGCCATGAGTCGGGGCAACTAGACAACAGCTCACAACAACCACAACAACAATGAAATCAAATCTCATCAAAAGAAAAGACATAATTGGCCTTTGAGTCTACATTTCAGTGGCTGAGAAGTAGAATCAGAGTAAGCAAAACTTCAACAAGCAATGAGAAGCAAGTTCCCAATCTATCTTCAGACCAGCCTCCCCCTTGGGATACAGAAGGTGCTATAGATCTTTTAAAGAATTAATTTACCAGCCAGGTTGCCGAAAGAAGAGAAATCTCACTGGGATTAAGCACAGTCCCTGCCTTGGGAGGAGTCCAGACAACGCCAGTGCCTCAAGGGCCTCACAGCAACACCTAAGGAACTAGAAGTCCTTGGATCCAGGTTAACGCCAGGTAAAACCACAGGCACCGCCGGCAGTGAAACGCACCCATCTCCAGCCCGGTGTATCTGCTGCTCCCTCAGCGTCAGTGCACATTGACTACGGAAACTTCAACAGAACACTTTCCCAGGTGACTCCCCAGAGCCTGTGCTTCCTAGTTCAGCTGCACACTGCTAGAACAGCGTTTTCTCCAGCTGGCTGGAACTCAAATTACGAAGCCAAACACCCAACCAGAAGGCCCATGTCCCCTTTGAAATTTTTGAACAGACACCTGTGAATTAACTAGAATCTTAAAAAGGTGCAGTTCGGTTTGTCTTTGAATAAAATGACAAAGAGTCTAGAGACCTTATATTTCCTCCCCTGATGAGCAGACTTATCTCCTCAGTCCATAGCATTCCACTTACAACAGTTTACTCAAATGAAAGCATTTCATACAAAATTCCAGATATATAGAAACCAGACTCACTTAAAATTTTAGACTTAGTCCTTTTTTCTCAGATTAAGAGAAAAAAATATTTACAATGTTTTGATATGGAAAATCAGAAGCAAACACAAAAACAAGCAAAAAAAAACTATTTCTGATTGAAAAGCATGAGGTATTAAGATGTGTGGCATGTGCTAAAATTTAGTGTATGTATCAAGAGGTTTTCTCAGAGAGGTTTGATTTTCCCAATTCAATCAATGTTCATTCAAGATAAGGACAGAAACAGCATTTCGATAATGTTCTCAAGGCTACATTGAAAAAAATCTAAAAACTCCAACTTACAGGAAGTCATTGACCGGGTGAGCTCAATTGGAGGAGTAATCTACTTCAAGGATATCACTATTCTATAGATCTAAGACAGTAGAAGACATAAACATGGCTTAAGTAGACACAACATGAGCATAGACCAACTCATAACCCAGAGTTACACTTTCTACCAGAGAGTATGTCTCTAATGTGTGATAATCTGCCATCCCAAAATGGTCTCACCGGTCACCTTCCATTTCACATGTGTGCAGGAAGCTAGTCTGAAAAATATTTATAGGCTTTCTCTTTTCCCTTTCTTTGTGGAAGACCCTTAGGAGCCCTGGTGGCAGAAGTCGGCGGTTCAAACCCACCAGCCACTCCTCAGGAGAGCGATGTGGCAGTCTGCTTCTGTAAAGATTACAGACTTGGAAACCCTATGGGGCAGTTCTACTCTGTTCTGTAGGGTCGCTAGGAGTCGGAGTCGACTGGATGGCACACAACAACATCCTGAAGGTTGCATACGAACTGCGAACTGCGAGTACTATATTAGTCACTTTGTCTCAGATTAGATTTAGCTAACAGGATGCTGTTCACCTCAGATCTGGTGTTTTCTCTCCTTATGTTCTACTTTTGGGTGAGTTTTCATTTTTATTGTTGTTATTGGGTTGCCTTTTATCTCCCAATTAATAAAGGTGAATCATTGGCTCAGAGGAGGCTCCTTGAAATATAAAAGTAGCAATAATAAAGTAATGTGAATAGTAGAGTTCAGAGCAGCGTAAACATAAGTGGTGAGTAGGATCTTAATGCAAATACGGACTGTAAATCTATACATGTTAAGTGCATCTGTGAATATGACCATTTTGTACAAGAAACAGGAAAGGGTGATAGTAAAGTCAGTAATGAATACCTGACCATCGGATTCTGTTCGGCCGGCAACCTCTTCACCCCAGTAAGTAGTCTATTATGAAATTTCATCAAATAATAGTCTCAAGAAATCAAAGCTTTTGCATGGTTTTTAAGGCAAGACCAACATCTCTTTGTTATTGCAGCTTCACCTATACATAAAATACAGCTTCACAATACACACAGCTTCTAATCTATTACGAATTAAAATGTCACAAATTATTCACTCCAACTCACTTCACAGAAGAGAAACAGAAAACTTAAATGCTTTAACATCAGAGAGCTAATGTCTGCCACAGCCAGAACTAGAACTCAAATCTCCTGGTTTGGGGTGTTGGTTTTTTTCTTTTGGTTTGGTTTGGTTTGGTTTTGGTTTTGGCATGTAATAAAATATTTCCAAGTCTTTCTTCTCATATCACATATCATTTTTTAAATAATATTTTATTGTGTTTTAGGTAAAAGTTGACACAGGAAATGAGGTTCCCATTTGACAGTTTTTATACAAATTGTTCCGTGACGTTGGTTACGTTTTTCACAATGTGTCAGCATTCTCATTATTTCCGTTCTGTTTGTTCTGTATCCATTAATCTAGCTTCCCTGCCCCTCCTTACCTTCTCATCTTTGTTTTAGAGTAAATGTTTTAGGGTAAATGTGGTCTCATATAGTTGATTATTTAAGGGAGCAAAATACTCGCTAGTGATACTGTTTATGGTATAAGCCAATCCATTGTCTGGATGAAAGGTGACCCCCAGGTGTGGCTTCGGTTCCAAGTTTGAAGGGTATCTTAGGACAACAGTCTCGGGGCTTCCTCTAGTCTCTATAGGTCCAGTAAGTCTGGCCCTTTTCAGAAATCTGAGTTTTGTTCTTCATTTTTCTCCCTTTCTATCTGGGACCTTCTATAGTGTCGCTGGTCAGAAAGGTTGTCACGTATCATTTTATCATGTCATTTCCACTCAATAATATAGTCACAGACCTCATTTCCACGCAAGTGAATTTAGGGAGATCTTCTGCTGAAAACAGTGGTTGACAAACACGGGGCCTACTGAAGACAAGATACAGCCTCCCTTGAAACTCTGGCCAGCCCAGCCTGACCTCCACCCTGCTTGGGAAAGAAAGGTCCTGATTCCTCAGGGAGAGCTTACTGTGTTCCATTAGCTATTTGAGAACGCCCGGGCGTTCTACCTTCAAATTTACAGTTGGCAAATGTGTGCCTTGCATTCAGCCAATTCTGCTTCAAAAATATTACCCTGGGGTTTTTGTAAGCAAGTTCAAAGCTATGCATAATGATTTGTGCGTTTGTACTTTCCCTTGTGAAATGTTCAGATAATAGGAAGTTGAAGCTAGCACATAAGCTTCGATATTCAGTAGTTAGCATTAGAAGTCATGACTGATAATATATCACATTCCAAATGAATCAGGTAGAGGCCTATGTGTCTGGGAACCAATGTCATGGAGCGCTAGATAAAATGACTATTCAACAACTTGTTAAATCAGGCAGTGGCTTATGTGTCCGGGGAGTGAGCTGTGCCTGACAGCAACCAAGCAGATCATTCCATTTCCTCCAGTTCATAACTCCTAATGCTTCCCTTCTTCCTAAACTCTTCTGAACTCACACTACCTCACCCAGCCATGAAAATAAGATACCTCTCCTCACTCACAAACCTCAGTGGACTTTTTTGCATGTCTCAACTGAAACCATGTCTTCTTATTTTTAGATTTAATTATAAATTTAGTAAAGTAACAAGAACTGCAGCCAAGAAACCTAAAGTTTGGATTTAAAAGAAAATTATCTGAGCTGGACCAATGATTCTATTTAATAATGATAGATAAACAATTTAATAAATGATCTTAATAAATGATTTGATAAAATTTAAGGACCTTTTCTCATACTATTGATTCTCTTTTAAAATCATAAATAAATAATTTAAGAAATCATCTGAATAAATGATTTAGTAAAACTTCAAGGACCTTTTTTGATACAAGATCCTTACGCTGGCTCTACTTCATCTTCATATGCAAATATAACAAGTTCAGTACCTGGTTTCCCATTTTACCGCTGATTAGAAGCATTAAGGAAAAAGAGTTGAAAGAAGCAGAACAGGTCTTGGAACAACAGAGAGCCTAGCATCAAGGAAGAAGAAAAAAAGTAAAAGAAAAGAATATGGGAATCAAAAGGAACTCATTGTACCTTTTGGTGTAAGGCCAAGTAATACTATTCTTCAATGGCCCTGAAGGCACCAAATGTTATGTAACTCCAAATGATTTCTGTTCTGAATGAGGCTGTGTAAAGGTGTTAGTCCAAACTACGCCACAAGTAATAACATCGTGCACGCATCCTTTCGTACATAGACCCCAGTAAGTGAAACTGCTTGGCTGAAGGGAAGCGCCTCTGTATTTCATATTTATTACTGTCAAATTGGTCTCCACTGGGATTCTCTCATTATACATGCCATTCAGAACACTAAGAAATTCTGTAATTCTCACACACAACGTCTGCTTTCAAGTATTGGAGATCTTCGCTCATCTATTAAGTGAAAGCTGTTATCTCAGCGTGGTATTATTTGGAATTTTTTATCATGAGTGAGGCTGGGAAGCTTTTCATGTGTCCGTTCATTATGTGTATACTCTTTTCCATTAACTACGTATTCCACTCCCTTATCTCTTTTTCTCCTGGGGTGATGATTTTTCATTCTGATGTTGAGTTTCTGTAATTAAGATTTCCTATCACTAAACGTTTCTCTCTCTAGACTTCAAATTATACAAACTATAGAAACAATAATCTATGTATTTACGTGTATGTCACGTACATTGCTCTTTCCCTTTTCCCCCCTTTCTATTGCCCAGCGGTAGCTTCTTGTCCGCCCGTATGCTTTTGCATGCCATTTTGCCTCTACCTAAAGTGACTGCCTCCACTTCTACTCCTGCTGTAGCCCTGTGGCCACGTCCTATTCATTGTCAAACTCAAGCATTGCTTTCCTGTGAAATGCTTCCTGCTTCCCCAAACCAAAAAAAGAAACCAAATCCATTGCCATAGAATCGATTCTGAGTCCCAGCAATCCTACAGGACAGAGTAGAACTGCCCCACAGGGTTTCCAAGAAGCAGCTGGTGGATTTGAACCGCCACCAGGGCCCCGTTGCTTTCTCCACTGCACCGTATACATACCTCTGGGTCAGCCTTTATTGTTGTTTGTAATTAAATTTCGCCAAACCTTGTCTTTTTATATTTAGTTCTCTTATAGTTAAGCCCCTGTGTGGGGCAAACAGTTTGCGCTCGGCTACTAACTGAAAGGTTGGCAGTTCAAACCCACTCAGTGGCACCACGGAAGAAAGGCCTGGTGATCTGCTTCTGTAAATATTGCAGCCAAGAAAATCCTATGGAGCTCAGTTCTCCTCTGTAACGCACGAGGTTGTCATGAGTTGGAATCGATTCAGTAGCAACTGGTCTGGTTTGGTTGTCTCTTATACTTAGCACAGCACCTGGCACATAAAACCTGTATACCTGTTGCCATTGCGTTGATTCCTACTCATAGGAACCCTGTAGGATAGAGCAGAACTGCTTCACAGGGTTTCCAAGGAGTGGCTGGTGGATTCGAACTGCCAACCTTTTGGTTAGCAGCTGTCATGGATTGAACTGCGTCCCCCAAAAATATCTGTCAACTTGGCTGGGTCATGATTCCCGGTATTGCATGATTGTGTACCATTTTGTAAATGTGACGTGATTTCCTTATGTGTTGTAAACTCTATCACTATGATGAGGTTTTACTGATGAGGTTTACAAGATTAGATAGTATCCTAATCCAATCTCTTCTGAGATATAAAAGAGAGAAGCAAGCAGAGACACATGGGAAACTCATACCACCAAGAAAGAAGTGCTGGGAGGAAAGCGTGTCCTTTGGACCTGAGGTTCCTGTGCAGAGAAGCTCCCAGACCAAGGGAAGGTTGATGACACCGACCTTCCTCCAGAGCCAACAGAGAAAGTGTTCCCTTGGAGCTGAGGCCCTGAATTTGGACTTGTAGCCTACCGGACTGTGAGAGAATAAACTTCTCTTTGTTAAAACCATCCACTTGTGGTATTTCTGTTAGAGCAGCACTAGATGATTAAGACAGCAGCCGTAGCTCTTAACCACTGTGCCACCAGGGCTCCATTGGGACATAGCAGGCTCTCAATGCTTGTTCAAATAATGAATAAATAAATAAAGGGATGTACATTAGTTACTTCATAGTGTCCCAGAGACTAAAGTTACAATTTCAACATCCATATGGACAAACAAGTTTAACTTTCCCTAACACCAGACTCTTCACCGCTGATCAGACTGACATGCTTATAATTTTTGAGACAAGTCAGATTTCACATGGAATGATTCCACCATTCCAGCACCACTATTGGAAAAAGGCACTGCTCCTGGGGACTGCTGATGGCATGACATTAACTCAAAGTTTAAATGACAACCATTTTCTTGGTTTTGGAACATCCGTTATCCCAGGTTTGCTATAGCTGTCTAAACATTTACACCCAGTTGCTGGTATGTGCTCACCCATTTCCTATTGCATTCGATGGTATAGAGAAAAAGAACGTCACTTGTGAAGAATCTTTCTCCACCCTGGAGGTGAGAAGTTTGTCTCTGTCACAGACGTAAGATGGTGTGAAATCAAAATAAAACTTAAGATTTCTATCCTATGAGTCAGATAGCATTTCCACAGAATTTTACCTTAGAGAACGCAGTCTCAAACCTTCTACCAGAACTTTTTTTTTTTTTTTTTTGTAGTTTTTTGTTTTTGTTTTTATTCTTTTCCGAAACATAATTGGTTCACTTTGGTGGCCTGACCCAAAAGCTAATCCCGGTGCAGGGAAGCTGAGCTGTATTAGTTTGTAGCCTCTAGTGCCTGGAATTGTGGCCTGTGGACAAGCAGCTGTGCATTGTCATGGATTGAATTATGTCCCCCAAAAAACGTGTGTAACAATGTGGCTGGACCATGATTCCCAGTATTGTGTGATTGTCCACCGTTTTTGTCAACTGATGTGATTTTCCTACATGTTGTAAATTCTACCTCTATGATGTTAATGAGTGGGGATGGGTGGCAGTTGTGTTAGTGAGGCAGGACTCAATCTACAAGATTGGATTGTGTCTTGAGGCAATCTCTTCTCAGATAGGAAAGAGGGAGGCGAGCAGAGAGACAGGGGGACCTCATACCACCAAGAAAGCAGTGCCAGGAGCAGAGCACATCCTTTGGACCTGGGGTCCCTGTGCGGAGAATCTCCTAGTCTGGGAGAAGATTGATAGGAAGGCCAACAGAGAGAGAAAGCCTTCCCTTGGAGCTGACACCCTGAATTTGGACTTTTAGCCCACTTTACAGTGAGGAAATAAACTTCTCTTTGTTAAAGCCATCCACTTGTGGTATTTCTGTTACAGCAGCACTAGATGACTAAGACAGGCATCTTCCAGGACCTTACAAAAAAATGCAGGATTTGGAGTTACAGCCAGACTCCTGAATCAAAATCTCCATTTTAACAAGATCCCCAGGAATTCTAATATATATTAAATGTTGGAAAATGTCACTCTAGGGTCTCTATTCCAAAGCAAGATCTTCTTGCTTGTAATCTAGCGTCTGAAAACACTCGTTGCAGTTGAGTCGAGTCCTACTCATAGCGATCCTATAGAACAGAGTAGAACTGCCCCGTAGGGTCCATATGAATGAAACTTGTAAATTTGTAAGCTGAGTAGCTGTATTCTTTTATCCAAGTCCACTTATGAAATTATTTTTCCTTGATACTGAAGCAGTTTTAATTGTTTTTAATGTGCGCCGTTTTCTGTTGCAGCATCTGGAACTTTTGGTAATTTTACAATGGCTCTTCGTTCCTCTCATAGCCTTCTATCCGTGTGTCATCCAGCAGGGAGATTTCCTTCACTCACTCACTCATGGGCTATATGAGAGTGCAGGTTGAGGCATTAGCTTGTTACGTCCAGTTGGGAATCTTTAATTTGCCCTTTGAAACGCCAATTCACTCTTTGTCCAGTGTAACCAAGAAAGCACTGAAAACAAGAGCTGTTTCCATTTCTACAGTAGTTAAGAGCTTGGCTGCTAACCAAAAGACTCATAGTCGGAATTCACCAGCTGCTCCTTGGAAACTCTATGGGGCAGTTCGACTCTGTCCTCTGGGGTCCCTATGAGTCAGAATCGACTTGACGGCAATGGGAGTTCCCATAAATAATTTTTTTAAAAACTACCAATAATGCTGTTTTTAAAGATAAATAATAAGACTTTCAGCTGAGAGATGAAAAAAAAATTATTTCCATAAGGGATGAAGATAGAGGCATCCGAGACAATCAACAAACAAGCAGCAGCTTTTTACCAACCGAAAAATTTATCTATCCGAGAAATACTCCACTTGCTTCTACTAACACAACAATTTTATTCCCTTTGACGGCTCTTAACTACTTTTCATGCTAATACAGTTAATGAAACTGCATTTTCTTATTTGTGATTTGCACTACTGAGTTCAACTGGGACAGAAATAAAATGGAATATGTGTTCCAGGATCTCCCCAAAAATCCCACACCAGATTATGTGGTTCTGTCAATGAATGCCGTATAATTCTGAACGTTTGATACTTACCTACAACAAAACTGAATCAGAAGAGATTCTCAGCCTTTTATTGAAATGTACACAATGGCTAGATCCCAAATGAGCCAAGTACAAATGTCCCACCCTGTTTTGAAAATAAATGATAAATGGTACCAAAACCAGTTGCCTTTGAGTCTGTTCCAACTTGTGCGATCCCATGTGTGTCAGAGTGGAACTGCTCCGAAGGGTTTTCAATGACTGTGCTCTTTCAGAAATAGATCACTAGGCCTTTCTTCCAAGGTGGCTCTGGATGGATTTGAACCGCCAACCATTCGGTTAATAGCCAAGCACCTAACCGTGTACACCACCCAGTACAGCTTATAATGAATAGTCCCAGGAGCTATCAAATAAGAACTCTTTCTCAGGCTTGGAGGGACTTGAAGGAATTCTAACATCCAAGAGCCACACACCTGTTGTTGCCCACAAAGTGGGCACAATGACCCAATGAGGAGACCTCTCCAGGCTGGACACAGCGAGATTTATTTCCCAGGCAGTCATGTCCCTAAGTGCTTGCACTACCCAAATCTCACCTGGTAGGCACAGAACCTCAAGGACTGATTTGTACGATGTGGACTCTAGTATTCTTGCTCACGGCCACCTGAAGATACCTAGTGGTGATCCCAGAACCTGTAAATGTCGCCTTACAAGGAAAAAGCGTCTTTGCATATTTGATTACATTAAGAATCTTGACAGTCACCCAAAGCCCAGCCAAAATGAATTCACTATTCCTGATCGACACTTCCATATCTATGCCTCCATGCTTTTTTACCTAGAAAGCTTCACCCCATTTTTCCCAAATAAACCGCTATGCATTCTTCAAGGAATAATTCAAATGTCACATTCTCCAAATTTGGGGTTTGGATTTCAATCTCCAAATGAAGGTTTTTTGTTGGTTGGTTTTCCCCTCGTAATATATAGTTTTACACAATAATCAAGAACGAAGGCAGAGGGTCAATGCAATTTTTTATTTAATTAACTTTTGGTTACATGCGTTGTGTATTCCTTATTCCCCTGGGGCCTAAAGAAATTTCCAGTTGATTCGCTTCAGCTCCCCTTTGGCCATGAGGAGGTTCTCCTTTTAGAAACCCTTTCCCCACACAGGCAGACCAAGTCCTTGACCCTCTGTTCCCTGTGACCTATGATGGGTCAGTTAGAAGACCACCCTCTGGGGTAAGCTGGTGTTAAATCACATCCGAGCCTCCTTCTGATACTATGGTCGATGGTTCTTCCTCCTTTCCCACTTTGAGGGCTCCACAACTTCCGCTCCATCTGATGTCTTCTTCCCTCTTCACCCAGGGCTGGTCTTAATTTAGATTTGGGGAGCAAACAAAGATTAGATCTTACACTGAGGCCAGTAGCATTTTTTATTGTCTTGATTTTTTTTTTTTAATTAATCTTTTGTTATATAAACTAACCATGCATATTATAAGAAAGAAATTTAAACTAAAGAATCTAAAATGAAATCTAAAATTTCTCTTTCATCTCTTCTGATCTCTTGTTCCTCTCCTGAGTTGATAATATCTCTTAAATCCTTCCAAATATTTTCTGTAACTTTATTAACATATATCTGAGTCTATGTATTTTAAAGACTTCTTTATATCTTTTTTTCATAAATATAGCATACAAATTAAAAAAAAAAAGTTGTCATCAAGTGAACTCTGACTCATGGCAACTCCATGTGTGTCAGAGTAGAACTGTGCTCCACAGAGTCTTCAGTGGCTGATTTTTTCAGAAGTAGATTGCCAGGCTTTTCTTCAAGGTGCCTCTGCATAAACTCTCAGTACCAGGTCACACCGCCCAGCACACAAATAAAGAGCATAAAGAACACGCATGTACAGTTTAAAGAACACGCAAATCTGTAAACTCGCCAACCAGATCCAGAAATAGAACATGAACATACCTCAGAAGCCCTCTTATGCCCCTCCTAATCTGCATTCCTCTTCCAACCCCTCAAAGGTATCCTGATTTCTATGTAAATCATCCCCATGGTGGTCATTACACCCTCTCCTCACTTACCAACACGGTTAGGTTCCAAAGACCAGATTGTTATGTGAAAGCAGCATTATGGGAAAATGGAGTATCCGTTGCTTCTGTTTCAAACAGTTACACAGGTCTGTGCTGTCAGTGGTACAATAGCTTCCCAACAACCCTAAGAGGTGGAACATTTAGGTGGGCGCTATATGTTAATGTACAAAATAGTCAGATAGTAGATTTTTTACTATTGTCGGAAATGCAAAATGGCAGATACCAAGATAGTCGGTATGTGAGGAGAAGGTGTAGATTCATTCGTAATTACTCTGGCCACGTGGTAGAACCGCATTTCTCATGCACTTGAAGTTAGGTTTGGCCATGTCACGTTTTCTGGCAAATGAAATGTATCAGAAGTGACCTGGTCACTTCTGGATGGAAGCTCTCAAAGCCAAAGGGTATCTTTTTTTTTTTTTCAAAGTATATCTCTTTTTCTGTCTGCCTCTGATGATGTTCTGGATGGTGGTTGCTCCACCCGCCTGAATCCTAAAATGAAGACAACATCAATGTGGAAGCAGAAAAATGAAATGCTATTTCATACCACTGAAATTTTGGGATTGTTGGTCATGGCAGCAGACGGAGCTGCCTTGACTAAGACAATCCCGTGCTTCTCAATACACTTTTATCACCAGTGAGCACAATGTCAAATACAGTATAGGTCAGTTTTGCCTGTTTGTATTTGTCAGGGATCGGAGCCGAGCTGACAAAGAGCTGAGCTGAGCTGAGCTGCCAGGTGTTGGAGTAGCTGCATAAGACAACAAAGCAAAATGAAAGTAACAGTCAAGTCTTTAATCCCTTACTGCAATAGTATAAACAAGAAACCAGCCCAAAGAGGAGTCCCGGGCTGGTATCAATGGTTAACACAAAAGGTTG
Source organism: Trichechus manatus latirostris (assembly GCF_000243295.1). Lineage (NCBI taxonomy): Eukaryota > Metazoa > Chordata > Mammalia > Sirenia > Trichechidae > Trichechus > Trichechus manatus. The sequence continues at coordinate 199,030 of NW_004444113.1, forward strand.
GAGGTTCCAGTCCATCCAGAGGTGTCTCAGAAGAAAGGCTTGGAGATCTATTTCTGAAAAATCAGCCACTGAAAACCTATGGTGCACAGTTCTACTCTGACACACATGGGGTTGCCATGAGTCGGAATCAACTCCATAGCAACTGGTTTAACCTGAAGAAAGTGCTAACTCCAGTCTTCCATTTTCTTCCCCAGGGAATGCCACTGGGCAAGGGCCACGTCAATCAGTGCAGACTTGGGGACTCATCTAACCGCCGAGAGAGTCCCCACCAAAAAAGGCTCTGGCAGTTTTAGGGACTACAGGGGAAGCAGAAGGCAAGGGGCTAAGGAGTGGAAAAACACTGAGTACTGAGTCAGAGTGTGAAAAGTGTCTTCAAGTCCTCCCCCTCCCATAAGGAGATCTTGGTAGAGACATCTAAGAAAAGTCTCTAAGTCACCTGATGGAGGGGGCCTCTAGGCTAAGAACGCAGATATGTGAAAGAGCATGGCCACCAGGGGGACCTAAGTCGTTGACAGCAACTCCCTTCAGAGACTGCAATGTACCGCTGTGCTACAAGTGTGGTGTGAGGAGGGCAGCTTTCCCCCATGAGACCTGCCAGGTAAAGTCTTTGTAATAGACTCTGGCCCAACCTGAAAGATCACACGTAGGTGTATGGCCAGGAGTCGAACTCCCCATTATCTTCACCTAAATGCAAGCATAGTGAATATACTCTACTGTGACTTTTCAACATTATATTTGGAAAGTCAATGGTATCGTGAGTAACTAATTTTTTCATTTTCACAACCATATAGCATTCCACTGCATGAATATACCATGATTTATCCAGTTCATCACTGGTGGACATTTAGGTGGTCTCCATTTGAGGAACATTCATAGACATGTATCTTGTCCATGAATAAGAGTTACTCCAGCCTCATATTGAGTAGCACAATTTCATCTGAATTCCAAGCTAGTTCAATAGCTCATTTCACTTTTGTCCACCCTAACCTATATACACAGAAAGCAATTTAAGGCCAGGATATTTGACTTACTTGTTGTTATCATTTAAAAATTCATTGAAAAGTTAAAAGGAGCCCTGATGGTGCAGTGGTTAAGTGCTTGTTGCTAACTGAAATGTTGGCGGTTCAAATCTATCAGCCACTCCACTGGAGAAAGATGCGGCAGTCTGCTTCTGTAAAGATTCCAAAACCAAAAGAAAAAAACAAACAAACCCATTGCCATCAAGTAGATTCCGACTCCTAGCAACCCTATAGGCCAGAGTAGAACTGCCCCATAGGGTTTACAAAGAGCGGCTGGTGGATTTGAACTGCACACCTTTTGGTTAACAGCTGAGCTCTTAACCACTGTGCCACCAGGACTCCAACACAGGTATAGGGGCTAGAATTCCAACACATATTTTGGGGAGACAATTTAATCCATAATACCCTCTGTTAGTATGGTTTGGGAGCATTTACTTTTATCTAGACAAGTGTAACATATTGTTGTTCGGTGCTGTTGAATAGATTCCAACTCATAGCAACCCCATGTGACAGAGTAGAATTGCCTTATAGGGTTTTCTCGGCTGTAACCTTTATGGGAGCAGAGTTAAGCTCTTTTACCCATTCAAAACAATATGAAATATAACAATTCCACATCATCATCCTTTCAAAATCCAGACACCTGATAACTACGTTCATTTAGGGCTTAGTCAAGAAGCAAACTCAGTATAAAAGAGATGGCCCCAAAGGACCTCTATTTACAATCTCTAAATGCTTTTCTAGATCCATGATTTTATAAAGCTAGCTTATGGTTTACAAACCGAGCACAAGTCAGGACTCACAAGTAAAAAGTAGCAGGAGAGTAGCAAAGACAAGTGAGAGCAAACTTCTGACAGCTGAGGAGAAGACCAAAGACCATACAAGGCAGATAAGCACACAGACACCTTGAGCCCTGTCTACAAGGACAAATTGCTTTTAGGAATCAATAGGTCCTGAGGCATTCCTGTGTTTCATCAGAGCCTGGGAAGAGGTGCTCCTTTTAATAATGGCCTTGGAGCATCAGGAAAAGTTAAAGCAGGCTCGATCTATTCTATGGAAGGAAGAAAGTGAGTGTGCAATAAATTTTTAAGGACTTCTTAATGGTAAATTTGGCAACAATTATGGGTGATGGCTGTACAATATGATTAATGTAATTGATATCACTAAACTGCACACTTGAAAAATGTTCAATTGGCATATGTTGTGTTATATTCTTTTTACAATAATGAAAAAAATTTAAGACTTCTATCTAAAGGGCTACACTTTTTAAAAGCTTTGAAGCTCAAACCAACAATATCTTGTCTAGGTCTAAAACTTAGGTACATTGTAACGATCATTTCTTAAGCTCTGTTACATGCCATGAGCTATGTCCATATTCCTCTGCCTCAAAGAGAAGGTGTTATTATTTGTAAAAGCTGCCTTCAAGTCCACTCCTACTCATGGCAGCCTCGTGTACAACAGAATGAAACATTGCCAGATCCTACCGACTATACCACGGACTGCCAGAAGAAAGAAGAAGTCTGTCTTGGAAGAAGTACAGCCAGAGTGCTCCTTGGAAGCAAGGATGGTGAGATTTCATCTCACATACTTTGGATATGTTATCAGGAGGGATCAGTCCCTGGAGAAGGACATCATGCTAGATAAAGTAAAGGGTCAGCAAAAAGAGGAAGACCCTCAAAGAGATGGATTGACACAATGGCTGCAACCATGGGCTCAAGCATAACGATGATTGTGAGGATGACGCAGAACCAGGCAGTGTTTTGTTCTGCTATACGTGGGGTCGCTAAGAGTTGGAACAGACTAGACGGCCTCTAACAACAACAACAGTGATGTGTCTAAAGCAAGCAAGTTGGACAAAGTTCTGTTGTGATCCATAAGCTTTTCATTGGCTCATTTTCAGAAGTAGATCTCCAGCCTTTCATCTTTCTCTTAGTCTGGAAGCCCTGCTGAAACTTGTCTACCACGGGTGCCCCTGCTGGTATTTGAAATACCAGTGGCATAGCTTCCAGCATTATAACAACACATAAGCCACCACAGTATGACAGACTGACAGAGGAGTGGTGGCAAAGAGAAGGGTCATTATCCTTATTTCACAGACGACAAATTGAGATTCAGAAAAAGTAAGTATTTTCTCAAAGTCATACATCTGGTACCTGCTTGATCCAAGATACAAACTCTTGTCTTTCTGGCTCCATAATCCATGCTGTGCCCATGATATCACATAGCTTTATTTACCTAAGAATCACCTTTTAGGAATTACTAAAATGACAAAGTCTTTCTCTCCATATATTTTCTAAAATTAATAGCAGAGGGTTATGTAAGTAACCCCGTGTTATCAGCATGCTAGATTTACGTATTTGCCTTACAGAATAATTGGATACCCAGGTTGCTATGTGTTTAATTTGTACTTACTATATGCCCCTGCCCTGTGGAGGGACCTAGGAAGAAGCCTTTCAGCCTACTGCTGAGCTCCCCAGATTCCTGAGTTCAGAGACTAGAACTTCTGGAGGTCAGCCTGGCCTCGAATGAGGGAGGCTGTCCTGTCTAATTTCAACACAGAAATGGAGCTGTACCGCATAGGAATATTATTCAACAAATGAAAAGACCTCTGAGTTCTGTTCTAGAAAAGCAGTTTCTGGAAAGAGCTGGGGTAAAACAGAGAGCCCTCGGGTACACCCCTCAGGCACCTCTAAGAGGAGCAAATCAGGCCAGATGCCTGGAGGCCACAAAGACAGCCAGCCAGGCATTCAACCAGAACAGGGCCAGAACTAACAGCCAGAACTAACGGGAACTAAAAAACGCAGGAATCGTGATGTCGTAGTCATCTAGTGCTGCTCTAACAGAAATACCACAAGTGGATGGTTTTAACAAAGTGGAGTCTATTTCCTCACAGTAAAGTAGGCTAAATGTCCGAATTCAGGGTGTCAGCTCCAGGGGAAGGCTTTCTCTCTCTCTGCCTTCTCATCAGTGTTCCCCCTGACTAGGAGCTTCTTGGCGCAGGGACCCTGGTCCAAAGGATGGGCTCTGCTCCTGGCACTGCTTTCTTGATGGTATGAGGTCCCCCACTCTCTGCTTGCTTCCCTTTCCTTTTATCTCTTGAGAGATAAAAGGTGGTGCAGGCCACACCCCAGGGAAACTCCCTTTACATTGGATCAGGGATGTGACCTGGGTAAGGGTGGTGTTACAATCCCACCCTAATCCTCTTTAACATAAAATTACAATCACAAAATGGAGGCCAACCACACAATTCTGGGCATCATGGCCCAGCCAAACTGATACACACATTTTTTGGGGACATAATTCAAACCACGACACATGACACGACGCAGTTTTTTTTAAAAGAACGAGTGCAAAAAAAATCCCCGGTCAGCAAAATATCATAACTTTAAATAAAGACAGTATTACCCAAAAAACCAAACCCGTTGCTGTCGAGTTGATTCTGACTCATAGTAACCTTATAGGACAGAGTAGAACTGCCCCCATTAGGGTTTCCAAGGAGCAGCTGGTGGTTTCGAACTGCCGACCTTTTGGTTAGCAGCCGAGCTCTTAACCACGTAATACAAGTCCTGCTGATTTTCCCTTTTGCATCAGGTGCCACTATGCCTTTGCACGACACCAACGGAGAGATAATGTAAATGTAAAAAAGAAAAAAAAGTAGGCGAAGAGGGGTTCCATCCTACAGAAAGATAGTGATTTGGGAGCCCTTTGTTAAATTACAAGTTTCACTAGAGAGATAAAACAATAATTACCTTCCTGTTAAGTCAGGATGGAATTGCAGTATGACATAGTAACTTTCAATTGTAACTCTGCTCACATAATCCCAATGAGAGGCACCACCAAGGAACCTATCCCCATTGCCATCGAGTCGATTCTGACTCATCGCGACCCTGTGGGACACAGCAGAACTGCCCAAAGGGTTTCTAAAGCTATAAATCTTTACAGAAGCAGATTGCCACATCTTTCTCCCACTGAGCGGCTGGTGGGTTCGAACCAGTGACCGTGCTAAACCACGGCACCACCAGGGCTCCTCTTCACCAAGGAAAGTACCTAAAAAGATGGCAGAGGTCATTGACATTGGCCTTCGCCGTGTATACTTCGGCCAGTGGAACATGGGCAGAAGTGAAAGGGTGCCAATTCTAAGCCTAGGTCTTAAGAGACATCCCATGTTTCCATTCACCCTCCTTGCAGTTCTGTCGCTGCCATAAAGAGAATGCGCCCTGAGTACCCTGCTGGTCCCAGAAGAAGAGAGTCACAAGGACCTGAGCTAAACCTAACCTATGACCTGAAGCCAAGCCCAACCAAACCACGCTGAGATCATCAGAGCTGCCCAGCCACCCTCACAGATGCATGAGTGAACCACAAATGCTCACTGTTGTGCACCATCGAGATTTTTACGGTTGCTTGTTACACAGTAATAGATGACTGATACACCATTGTCATGGATTGAATTGTGTCCTCCAAAAATACGTCAGTTTTGGAAGATCCTTGTCTCTTCCAGCTTCTGTAGCCCTGGTGTACCTTGGTTCTTTGTCAATCTTTATGTGGCATCTCCTATGCCCTCTTCCCTCATTTGTGATTCCCTGTCTCTCTGTCTACGCTGCTCCTTATACCTCAGAAGTGACTAGGTTGAAGACACACTCTACACTGATATGAACTCATCAACATAACAAAGAAAACCCCTTTCCCAGATGGGGTTACACCCACAGGTATAACCCAAAACCCGCTGCCGTCAGGTCAATTCCAACTCATAGCAACCCTACAGGACAGAGTAGAACTGCCCCATAGGGTTTCTAATCAGCAGTTGGGGGATTTGAACAGCCGATCTTTTGCTTAGCAGCTGTAGCTCTTAATCACCTCGCCACTAGGTCCCCAAATCCCACAGGTATAGGAGTTAAGATTCCAACACTTATTTTGGGGGACCCAATTCAATTCCTAACAGTATTATTAGTGAAGTCCTTTGCAAACACCTGAGCATTCTTTCGATTTCAAAAAGTCACTAAGAAAAATGGAGATCTTGTCCCCATCTCAACCTCTCTGTTCCAGGCTCTGTTAAACATCTGGCCAGATTAAAACAGCAAGTTTGAAGAAGAAGTAATCATTTTCAATGAAGTCTGATTTAATTATCCAAAACAAAGGTAGGTAAACAAGGACTTGTTATTTAAATAAACAACAAATCCGGACCTTGGCCAGAGATGTGCATGCATGTCTTTCCCAGTCACTTTCACAGGTTTCTGATCCACATTTTGCCTTTTCCCAGGATTGCTACATACAGTTGTACAGGTCGTGCACTGCACACAAGAAACTTACGGTTTGCAGCAGAAAGCATTAACCATGGGCAGCATCCCGGGACTCGGTCGCGTAATCAGAGGGTGCTAAACTCTAAGATTAAAAAGTCGAAGATCTTCACTTTCTGTCATCCTCCTGTCACACAGACCGAAACACTCTGGGGCTGTGCAGAGTAGACCTACCCAGCCCTACATGGCAGCCTGGTTTGTTGGTCAAATGCTTTCTTCTCTCACCCAGGGAGCTATCCTCTGACAAAGAGCCCCTGGATAAATAGTCTTCACTTCTAAACCCCTTGGAAATCAAAAGTTCAAGTTGCCTGTATCACTGTCAGCTAATAGTCGCTTAACAAGTCTCGTTTTACACATGTGTGACCTGCACGGTCCCACAGGGTCCTGCACTTTGATGAACACTCTGCTACCACCATCTTGAAACTCGTAAAAATTTGTGGAAAAGGAGCCCCATGGTTTTATTTTGCACTAAAAAAAAAAAAAATTGCTGTCCAGTCAATTCTACCTCATAGCGACCCTAGAGGACAGAATAGGACTGACCTATAGGGTTTCCAAGGAGTGACTGGTGGATCTGAACTGCCGACCTCTTCGTTAGCAGCAGAGCTGTTAACGGCTGCGCCACCAGGGCTCCTTATTTTGCACTGAGCCCCTCTAATTATGTTGCCTGTCTTGGTGCTTAGGGTAAATAAAGTTCAAAAGCTAATCAAATTGCATGCCGGTATGGAAAGTGTTACAAGCACGTTGTCAGCAGGGCTACAGATAAGAAGACAGTGATCTCCGTACACCCCCAAGGCGACTTATCGTATCAGAATCACCGGGGGAGTTGATAAAGTATGCAGATCCCTGAACCCCATAGGCCAGATTCTGATTCAGTGGCTCTGCGTCTCAGATGTATTCTTTTTTTAAATGTGCTACAAGTGATTCTGCTGGACAGCCAGGTCTGGGAATTGTCGCTGGTATGCTCACACCAGGCTGGCTTATCCGGAAGTGGACTCAGGAGGCATCAATTCGTGTGAAAGCTCATATGCCCTTCTTGGAGTGTTCGCTGAGATTAGGGTAACTCTCCACTCTGAGCCTCTATCAAACGCCCCTTATCAGGAGCCTCAGAAAAAGACTTTAAGCCCAGAAAACAAGGAAATGGTTTTTAAAAGTCAGGCTCTTATATTCCAAACCAGTGAACATCCAAGCCACTCCAACTCGTGGCAACCCCATGTGTCAGAGTAGAATTGTGCTCCACAAGGTTTTCAATGGCTGGATTTTCAGAAGTAGATTGTCAGATCTTTCTTCTGAGTTGCCTTGGGTGGACTCAAACCTCCAATGCAGAAAGCATTAACCATTTGCGCCACCCAGCTACTCAGTCCTCCCACTGAGTTTGTCGTACTGTGGGGGCTTGTGCATTGCTGTGATGTCTTGTGTGATGCTGCAAGTTATGCTACTGGTATTTAAATACCAGCAGGGTCACCCATGGCGGACAGGTTTCAGCTGAGCTTCCAGACTAAGACAGACTAGGAAGAAGGACCCAGCAGTCTACTTCTGAAAAGAATTAGCCAGTGAAAACCTTATGAATAGCAGCAGAACTTTATCTGATTTGGTGCTGTAAGATGAGCCCCTCAGGTTGGAAGGCACTCTAAAGACAACACAGTGGCTGCAACGATGGGCTCAAGCATAACAACGATTGTGAGGACGGCGCAGGGCCGGACAGTGTTTTGTTCCTTTGTACACAGGGTCGCTATGAGTCAGAACTGACTCAACAGCACCTAACAAGAACAACAACAGGGACACAGTCATTTAGTCAGATGATGTTAACGCCTAAGATTAAAAAGTCAGAGATCTTTGCCTTTTCTCCTCCTCCTGTCGCAGTCCGAGAGAGGATTTTTAGTGACTGGAGAGTGTGTTCCAAAGCACCCCAGGGAATGCAACTTCAGAGGAGAGAAAATGTGGAGGGAAAGGGAGGTGCAACATGTTGGTGTGTGAAGACCACTCTGAAAGGTTCCATGGATAAGGCAATGTCCCAGGTGGGGATTTCAAACAAGGACTGGATATAGGGAAAAATTTTGGGATATAATAAAACTATTCTTAGCTGAAGTTTCAGATGAAGACCTGGGCCTCACATATTCATCAGTTGTTCTGAATGGTAACTAGCTCTCCCAAGATGGCTGCTGGCCTTCATCAGTGGGCTCAACAAGAGTCTCTCCTCTACATGGACAAATTTATAGAAACACACTACCTACCTAAACTAACACAAACTAAGGCAGAAAAACTAAATAAACCTATAACAAAAGAAGAGATAATTTAAAGACTCCCAACAAAAAAAGCCCTGGCCCTGATGGCTTCACTGGAGAATTCTACCAAACTTTCACAGAAGAGTTAACACCACTACTACTAAAGGTATTTCAGAGCATAGAAAAG
>NW_004444113.1:207889-227953 GCF_000243295.1 Trichechus manatus latirostris
ATCAAAAAAATAATTCATCATGACCAAATGGGATTCATACCAAGTATGCAGGGATGGTTCAACATTAGAAAAACAATCAACGTACTCCATCACATAAATAAAACAAAAGATAAGAACCACATGATCTTATCAACTGATGCAGAAAAGGCATTTGACAAAGTCCAACACCCATTCATGATAAAAACTCTCAACAAAATAGGAATAGAAGGGAAAATCCTCAACATAATAAAGGGCATTTATAGAAAGCCAACAGCCAACATCATCCTAAATGGAGAGACTTTGAAAACATTCCCCTTGAGAACAGAAACCAGACAAGGATGCCCTTTATCACCACTCTTACTCAACATTGTGCTGGCGGTCCTAGCCAGAGCAATTAGGCTAGAAAAAGAAATAAATGGCATCCAAATTGGTAAGGAGGAAGTAAAAGTATCCCTATTCGCAGATGATATAATCTTACATACAGAAAACCCCAAAGAATCCACAAGAAAACTACTGGAACTAATAGAAGATTTCAGCAAAGTATCAGGATACAAGCTAAATGTCATGGACTGAATTACGTCCCCCCAAAAAATGTGTGTATCAATTTGGCTGGGCCATGATTCTCAGTGTTCTAGCAGTCATATAATGTTGTGATCACTTCCCTGTTAAGATCTGATATATGATCCACCCCCATGATGGGATCTGCTGTGAGTAGTCAATCAGTTGAAAGGGAATTTCCTCAAGCGTGTGGGCTGCATCAAATATAAGTGGACCTTCTGGCAAGGCTAGGGGGCTTTTTGCTTTTGCTGGATCCTGCAACTGGCTCTTGTTCAACTGACCTCCGGTTCTTGGGACTTGAGCTAGCAGCTTACCTGTGGTCTTGCCTGCCAATCTTGGGATTCACTGATCTTCACGGCCTGTGAGCAACAGCCTGCTCTCTGACCTGCTGATCTTGGGCTCACTAGCCCCTGCAGCTATGTGAATCAGGAGAAGCTTCTATCCTGACCCACGGACTTGGGACGTTCCAGCCTCTACAATTATGTAAGCCATTTCCTTGATATAAATCTCTCTCTATATATATATTTATACACTTTACTGGTTTTTCTTCTCTAGAGAACCCAGCCTAAGACAGTGATGTAATGTATGGAATAAAAAAGGAAGTAGTGGACTATTTAAAGTTGCAACGGTAACCAAGAGAAGAAGTAAAATAAGAAAATAAAAAAAATTAAGAAGGAGGAGTTCACGCAGCGTAAGTGAGCTAAACTTTATCATAGTGGGAAATCAAATACTACCCTTTTTTAAGTAATTATTTTGAGTTCTAGAGTTAAAAACTGAAGAATTAAAACAAAAATGATTAAAAGGGGTTTCTCTGGGTAGTGGAACAGGGGCTAGAGAGGAGTCGTGGAGCTGTAACTTTTTATAAAATATTCAGTAGCAGATGATTGTTTCCATGCACACATATGATAGTGTGATAAGGAACGGAAACTCTGGAGGCCTTTCAGGCTCTGTGATTATAGGCAACCTCATCTAATTTCTCCATGCCTCAGTATCCTCATTTATAAAATAAGAGTAATAATAATGCTTACCTCATGTTGTTGTTGGGGGAATTAAATGGGATGATGTAATTAAAGTACCTAGCACAATGCCTGGCCAAAAGTAAGTTCTCAATAAAGACTGACTCTAATAAAAACATTATTATTATTATTACTTGGTAAATTGCTTTTATTCTCTTGCTGTATCATGAACGGCTCTACCAGTTGAGACTCATAGATCTAGCTCACTCTTTAATAGCTGCATTACAGCCCACGGTATGGATTCTGCATACATATATAGTGAGGCAATAATTCATAATTCATATTCAGCCTTTTAACTGCTAAGGCCCAGTCCAAGCGAGCTCTTTATCTAAACCAGATTTTCTCAGCTTCGGCACTGTTGACCTTTTGGGTCAGATCATTCATTGCCGTGAGGGGGCTGTCCTGTGCATTGTAGGATGTTGAATAGCATCCCTAGTCTCTCCTTGCAACTCCCTTCCAAGCTGTGGCAACGAAAAATGTCTCCAAACATTGCCAAATGTCCCTTAGGGAGTGGTGGCAGTGGTGGACAATACTGACCCCGATTAAGAATCACTGGTGTAATTAGCATGGTTTTAATCCATCCTAAAGTCCTCAGTGGCTGCTCACCTGGAGTCAAGTTTCTCTCATGGAAAACCTTCCCGAGCAGCTAATTACAAGCAGACATAAAATACTACAATCCTTAAAATGGCATAGCCCCTGTGGAAAACAGTTTGGTGGTTCCTCAAAATTTAAACCTAGAACTCCCATATGATCCAGCAATTCCACTCCTAGGTATATACCCACGAGAGTTGAAAGTAGCAGTGCAAACAAACATACGTACACCAATGTTCATCGCAGCACTATCCAAGAAACCAAATGGTAGAAACAACCTAAATGTCCATTAACAGATGAACAGATAAATGAAGTGTGGCGTATACATACAATGGAACATTACTCCGCCATAAAGAAAAATGAAGTTCTGATACATCCTACAATGCGGATGAACCTTGAAAACATTATGCTAAATGAAATAAGTCAATCACAAAAAGATAAACATTGCACGATCTCACTTATATGAACTCTCTAGACTAGGCCAAGATGTAGAGACTGAAGTTTTGTTAGTGTTTACACGGGGAGGGAGGGAGCAAGGGGTGAGGGAAACTCATCGTTCGGGAAGCCGTGAGTTTCTGTTTATGGTGATGGGAAATTTGGCAACAATTATTAGTGATGGTTGAAAACACGATTAATGTAACTGATATCACTAAATTGTACACATGAAAAATGTTGAATTGGTAATGTTGTGTTATATATATCTTTACAACAATTAAAAAAAAACACTACAATCCCATTGGGTGTCACTCATCTGAAAGCTAGGGTCAGAGAGACATTTGTGTTGTGTCCTTGGTCTAAGATGTATTTTATAAGACTTTAGAAAAAAGACAAGGATCATTATTCAAGGAACAGTGCTGACCCCTCCAATCAAGCCAGCCAGTGGCAAAAATATTGGAGCAATATTCTCCATGCTCTTGGTGCTTGTAAACTCAGTTGTTTATAATTTAATTAAATGACACTAATGGGTACATGTCTTAGTCATCTAGTACTTCTCTAACAGAAATACCACAAGTGGATGGCTTTAACAAAGAGATATTTATTTTCTCACAGTCTAGTAGGCTAGAAGTCCAAATTCAGGGTGTCAGCTCCAGGGGAAGGCTTTCTCTCTCTGTCAGCTCTGGAGGAAGGTCCTTTTCGTCAATCTTCCCCTAGACTAGGAGCTTTTCTTCGCAGGAACCCAGGGTCCAAAGGACATGCTCTGCTGCCGGCACTGTTTTCTTGGTGGTATGAGGTCCCCAACTCTCTGCTTGCTTCCCTTTCCTTTTATCTCTTGAGAGATAAAAGGTGGTGCAGGCCACACCCCAGGGAAACTCCCTTTACATTGGATCAGGGATATGACCTGGGTAAGGGTAGTGTTACAATCCCACCCTAATCCTCTTTAACATAAAATTACAATCACAAAACAGAGGGCAACCACAAAATACTGGGAATCATGGCCTAGACTAATTGATATACATATTTTTAGGGGGACATAATTCAATCCATGACAGTACATTTTCTACAGAACTAGTTAATTTGGCATAAAGAATGCTTGTTCTTCCACAAATTTTCTTCCTAACCAAGACCAAAGATCTTGCTATCATGTGCCACATGACCCAGAGAGACCACCCAAGAGAAAGGCAAGCAAATCCATGGAAGCCCAATCCCATAACTGGGTGAAGACAAAACAAAATTCAGGTCTAAACAACACTAGCTCAGAAGTTCATCTTCATACATGGAGGTCAGCAAATAAATACAAGTAAAATCCCATGATCACAAATAGCATTTTAATTTAGAGTTCTCTTTAGCAAACCTATTTCCATTTCTTTGGGGATGGCTTATAACAACAGGACTTTGCTGAGGTCGTTTCAGAAAATTATATTAAATGAAAAATCCCATAGAACAGATGTGTTCTCAAGTCCCTGTCCACATAGCAGTTGATCTGTTTAATGAAGACACTGCCATGCTTCAGAATTAGTGCTTTGTACTGTTACAGTATTGTTCTTTAAAGTCTCAGGAGTAAAGAGGGTTGGAAAGGAATGAGAATGAGGAAATTGCCAAAACTAGGGGTCAGGGATAGACTATTTCCAAGGCAGGCACCGCAACATGGCCTAGAGGAAGAGCAATGGAAAAAGAAGTGTTATTGAAAAAAAAAATTAGCAAATCCAGGACTTAGAGATTTTTTTTAGATAAACATTGCACGATCTCACTTATATGAACACTCTAGACTAGGCCAAGATGTAGAGACTGAAGTTTTGTTAGTGTTTACACGGGGAGGGAGGGAGCAAGGGGTGAGGGAAACTCATCGTTCGGGAAGCCGTGAGTTTCTGTTTATGGTGATGGGAAATTTGGCAACAATTATTAGTGATGGTTGAAAACACGATTAATGTAACTGATATCACTAAATTGTACACAATTGGTGCTTGTAAACTCAGTTGTTTATAATTTAATTAAATGACACTAATGGGTACATGTCTTAGTCATCTAGTACTTCTCTAACAGAAATACCACAAGTGGATGGCTTTAACAAAGAGATATTTATTTTCTCACAGTCTAGTAGGCTAGAAGTCCAAATTCAGGGTGTCGATTTAGATAAACTAAATCGAGTAAATACCACCACCTCTGTGCTCTGTTTAATAGGTTCCATTTAAATATAATTAGAATGAAACAAGACTACTTCCCTCTCCCTCAAAGTCATTAAAATGAGATTTCGCCAGTATTCAAGAGCTATTCCTTACCCGTCATCCCTGTCTTAAGGGAGCCCTAAGACCACTTAGCTTGCCCACAAAAGTGGTAGAGGAAATTGTATTTACCTCCCCCAAATAAGTTTCATGTATGGGGACTATTTGACTATCTTTGGAATAATTGATCATTGTTCTTCATGTTTTGTCTTCAAAGCAAGCAAGAATAACCCCCATTTGAGGGTCTGCAGAAGAGAAGCTACCTCTACAGGTATGTAACTCCCTTCTTTTTCTGTCCTGTATTCGTTCACATGGAGTGGAAATCACCCAGCATGACCCTTGCCCCTAAAGAGCTTCACTTCCTATTAATACAGAATCCAAATCTCATGTAGACTCTTTTTATCTGAAAACCACAAGGGCAAACGTTATCACATTAAAAATGAGGTAATTTTAAAGACCACCACCCATCTGTTATTTTGCCCTTCTGTGGTGGCTTGCATGTTGCTGTGATGCTGGGAAGCTATGCCACCAGTATTTCAAATACTAGCAGGGTCACCCATGGTGGACAGGTTTCAGCAGAGCTTCCAGACTAGGAAGAAGAGGCTGGTGATCTAATTCCAAAAGTTAGACAATGAAAACTCTATGGATCACAACAGAATATTATCCAATCTAGTGCTGGAAGATGAGCTCCCTCATCTTGTAGGCTGGAAGGCATTACAGTAGCAGCAACAATGGACTCAAACATACCAAGGGCCAGGAGAATGGCACACAGACAGGACCATTTCATTCTGTTCTACTCGGGGTGACTGTGAGGTGGGGCTGACTCAACAGCAACTGATAACAGTTTTAAAGAAAGCAAATGACTTAATTACGAAAAGCAGCAGAGTGAGATAATAACGATAACGGTTAACTTGAAAAAAATATTACTAGTTTGAAGGACACAAAATGAAAGGATAAAATTTCAATTTGTTCTTGAATATTAACCAAACGTTAACCAACTCATAACTGGATTCATCAATCTTCAAAGCCTGTAAGCAAGGGCCCTGCTCGCTGACCTGCCAATCTTGGGTTCGCCACCCCCTCCAGCTACGTGAATCAGGAGAAGCCTCTATCCTGACCCACAGACTTGGGACATTCCAGCCTCTACAACCGCTTGAGCCATTTCCTTGATATAAATCTCTTTATATATATATTTATATGTTTTAGTGGTTTTGCTTCTCTAGAGAACCCAGCCCAAGATAGTAGCCAAGATCAAACCATATCAACAACACGGCAAAGGATTTGGTTTTGTTTTGACTCATCATCCCCTCCCCCCAACACACATACACACACACACACACACGCATGCGTGTGCAACATAAACACACATATACGTAAAACATAGCTTGTTTCAGAGACTCATTACAATTTGTGATTTATTTGAGAAAAACTTTATAACACTCAGGGTCTTTGATAACCAACTTTCTCTTTATGGTTTATAGTCATTGTTTTGATTGCTTAGTGACTTGCAAGTTAAGTTGAATGTGAAAACACCCTTCTGGTTGAGGACCTATTAGGTTCTTCAAGGACAGCAGTGTCCACAAAGTCCACAGTAGACCCCACTTCAACTTTTCATTTTTAATTCAGATAATACACACACAAAGTCTTTTAACTTTCCCTATCTTCCAGAGGAGCCTTGGTGGTGCAGTAGTTAAGAGCTTGGCCACTATCCAAAAGGTCTGCAGTTCAAATCCATCAGCTGCTCCTTGGAAACCCTATGGGGGCAGATCTACTCTGAATCAATCAATCAATAAATAAAACTTATTCATTTTCATTTGTGAATTATTTTGCAAGCCTTCCTGTGATTGTTAATTTGCCTGCTAAATCCTGTTATTCAAGAGTTTTTTTTTTAAATACATATTGACTTGAAATAAAAGGTTTTTTAGACCTTTTCCATCCCTTTGAATTCAGATATTAGCTCACAGACAAATTCTAATGAAAACATCCAAATAAACTGTCTGGAATTTGCAGAGAACCCTCAAGCCAAGAGAAGTGGCAGGCTCCTTGGTGTATGACTAAAGTGGAAAACTAGCACAGTAGTGAAAAGCGTAAGTGCTGGAGCTAGACCACCTGGATTTGCATCCTGGCTCTACTGTTTTTTTACTAAGAATTTGAGCAAATGAGTTAAACTTCCTGTGCCTCTGTTTCTGTCTTAGCTCACTAGGGCTGCCATAACAGGAATACCAAGTGAGTGACTTCAAAGAACAGAAATTTATTTTCTCACGTTTCAGGAGTCTAGAAGTCTTCATTCAGGGTGCGGCACTAGGAGTAGGCCCTTCCTTGTCTATTTCAGCCTGTAGTAGCCTCCAGTAATCCTTGGCATTCCTGGACTTAAAGATGCGTCTGTCTCCCTCATCTATCTTCCTCTTCTGCCTGTTGTGTGTTTCTGTGTCATTTACTTTGGCAAGCTGTGCTAGGCGGCCCTCTCCATTCTCTTACAGAACTCTGTGCATACTTTGTTATGGAATATATGTCATAGTGATGTACGTACTTTCTTGTCTACCTCTCCTCCTCAACTGGATGCTCCTTGAAGGCAGGAACCTGTTTCCTGGAAACTTCTGGGACCCTGTTGTTACCTAACCCTAGAAGGTGGGTCCTTGTCCGGTGTGCTCAGACTTGCCAATTATCTGGACACTGGTCTTTGAGAAAGAGAAATTAACTTTATTGCAATGCGCAGAGCAAGGAGCCGGGAGGAAGGTCCTCAGGTCCGGCTCCTTGAGCTGTGGGGAAGCAGGGCTTATATGTGATTTGGGCAGCAAGATGGCAGCCATGCAGGCATACTGGGGAGGGAAAATTCTAGAAGGCAACCAGGAGACAGAAAGTGACGTGGTTCTTATTGGACCTCTCGCTTTGAAATAGGATCTGGGTGATGATTTTCTTTCTGATTTGTTCTTCCTGCTGCTGCATCTGCTGCTCTGTTGAGGTCAGTTAGCAGTCACAGGTGGCCCTTCTGCACATGCGGGGTGGGCCAACTCTGGCTGGGGCTAGTTTAAGAACTAATGGAAATTTACTGGCATTCGTAGGGTGGGGTTATACTGTTGTCTAACTCAGGGCCTGGAAAAGAACATATTGTCAATAAATGTTAGATGCCTGAATGCATACAACCTGGTGTGGCTGACACAAGGGTAACAGGCATTCAACTTTAGCAAACTGAATACTGGCTCAGTGGCAACGAAACAAATTTTGTCCCTATCCAGTGGAGGAGCACTGGTGGTGCAACGGTTAAGAGCTTGGCTGCTAACCAAAAAGTCAGCAGTTCGAATCTACCAGCCACTCTTTGGAAACCCAGTGAGGCAGTTCTACTCTGTCCTGTAGGGTCACTAGGAGTCAGAATCCACTCAAATACAACAGGCATCCAATAGAAGCAAGACCCTGTTATTTTCTGCTTTTAATTTTTTTTTTGATAACATGTATTTTCATTAATGGAAGCATGCTGAATCATGGAGTGTGTTTAAATTTTTGGTGGGTAATATGGATTTTGAGAAATAGTATTTGGGAATATATGAGTCCCACAAACCTCAGGCGACTTTCAGGGGCCAGGATTGGTGGGTGCCCATCTGTCCCACCAGTCATGGGTGGCAGGATATATTGGGACACACACACACACAAGAAAGACCCACCAGGGCTTCCTAACTATCACAAGGAAACCATAAATATGCTTACAAGGCTTATCTAGCTGTACAAAAGCCAAAAGAGGAAAAATCTCTACCCAATCACACTTACTGGATACACTACCTCACATTTAAGGTTGATACCCCAGCTATTTTGCTTCAGTGAATGTTTCTTTTGCCCTTCACTGTTACACAAGTCCCCACTGGAGGGCAGCAAATACTTCTAGTGGGAAAAGAAGAGTCCCAAGAAACCTGAGAGCTGCAAAAAGTGGGTGGGCTATTGTACATCCCACAGGTCATGAAAGAACAACTTGTTCTGGCTGGCACTCACTGCAAGATCAGTGGGTCTCACCTTGTCCAGGACCAGCATTCTTGACTCCATATGGCATGCTTCAAGGAAGGTGGAACATGCAAGAGAAAAAATGCAGTTCCCTCACCCAAGGAACTTATGATCCAGTGCTGTGAGAGAGAAGTACATAACCGACAGTAATACAAGTATGGTTAGGACAAGTGCCACGATAGAGGCGATATAGGCTTTGGAACGAGGCTGACCTGGGTTCTAATCCTGATTTGACTACTCACTAGCTATGCGACCTTGAGTAAAATATTTAACTAGTTTCCTCATCTGTGCATTTGGGATATTAATAGCTGTTGCCTCACATGGTTATTCTAAAAATAAGATGAATTTAATGAGAGTAAAATACTTAGAAATATGGCTGATATATGTAAGTCCCCAATAAATATGTGATGTTATAGAAATTATCATGAATAATAATCAATAAAATCTCATGTGAGCAGCCACTGTGTCAATCCATCTTGTTGAGGGTCTTCCTCTTGTTCACTGACCCTCTACTTTACCAAGCATGATGTCCTTCTCCAGGACATGCTTCTAAGGAGCATGCTGGCTGTACTTCTTCCAAAACAGACTTGTTTGTTCTCGCAGTCCTTGATACATTCGATATTCTTCACAAACATCATAATTCAAAGACATCAATTCTTCTTCGGTCTTCCTTATTCATTGTCCAGTTTTCAAATCCACATGACGGGATTGAAAATACCATGGCTTGGATCAGGCACACTTTAGTCCTCAAAGTGACATCTTTGTTTTTCGACACTTTAAAGAGGTCTTTTGCAGCAGATTTGCCCAATACAATACATTGTTTGATTTCTTGACTGCTGCTTCTAAGTGGTCAAATAAGTCTGGGGAAATACTGTTTTAAATAAATATTCATTTTTTTAAAATTCTGATTTTCTTACGAAGGTAATCACTTCCTAATCTGCTCCCCCAGCTTTTCCTTTACCGGATGGAGATGTGTCTACTGTCTGGTCAGTACAATGCAGAGAGGACCTCATGTAAGCCACGAGAACCATGGTCAGGTCAAGCACTAGAGAAGACACAGAGGGTCACCAGGTGAACGTAGCAGATCCTCCAGCATTCCTGCCATCCCTTCTTTCTGTCCCTCTTTATCCCACACACACGGTCCTCTGCAGAAACATCAAGCAATCAGTCATGATAGAAGTCAAAAATCGCCTCCCTCATTTATTCCGTGCCCTCAATCTTTCTTATTCTTAGAGCTGAAATGAAAGTGACATTTGGATTCCCTTTCTAAAGTTTGTCATTCATAAGAAACTACCTGAAAGTACAGGAGAAAGCGGTTTCCTTGTAACATAGCAATCAGGACGTGCTTAAACACAGGAATATGGATGTTCAATTTGCGCCTCCAGCAATAGAGAAAAATGAAGCTTGGCCACTTCACGGAAAGTGGAGGTGTTACCTGGAAATTCAGAAGGAACCGAGCTGCTTCTCACGCAGCCCAGCCCAAGCCCTCCCATCCACAATCCAATTCTTATTCTCTAACTGCATTCAAATGGACAGGAATTATTGTTTTCTTAACTAGGTGAAACCCAAAATATTGGTTTTGAGTATCTATCCCATGGGAAGAACTGTGCTAGAAGATAAAAAAAAATACTTTTCCCAAGAGACTTAAAACTATAATTGGAGCAATAGGTCAAATGCTCAAAGATAAGTAACACAAGATCCTAAGGGGTAAGGCAATGGGACACCACTGTATGCAGAAACGAGAACTCCTGCAGTCCTAGCACAAGACTTCTCAGGCAGAGCTGAGGACTATGGGTCAGAATCCCTCGCAGGCTTAATAAAAAGGAATGGCTCTGCCCAGACCTACCTCATCAGACTCCCAAATGCCAAAGGTGGGTGCTCTGAAATCTTCACTTTTAACCAGCATCCCATGGGATTCTGATGGACACTAAAATTGGAAAATCGCTGCTCTCTAAGTGTGGTTCTAGGACCAGCAGCATCCAGATCACTTCAGTCTGTTAGAAGTGCAAATTCTCAACTCCCCACAGACCTACTGAACCAGAAATTCTGGTGGTGGGCTCAGCAATCTCTGTTAACAAGCCCTCTAGGTAATTCTAATGCACACTGAAATTTGACAACCACTCCCCTAGAATGCTTCTGCAGACCTCAACTTCGAAAATATTGGAATGGCCAGTGAGAACACATGTCTTTTTAATTGCCTCATATGCGTGTGCGACAATGAAAAAGGAAGATAGAATGAGAACTGACACATAATTGTGGTGCTGGGCAATACTATTGAATATACCATGGCCTGCCAGAAAAATAAAACAAATCAGTCTTAGAAGAAGTACAGCCAGGATGCTTCTTTGAAGTGAGGATAGCGAGACTTCATATAGCTTACTTTGGACACGCCATCAGGAGAGACCAGTCGCTAGGAAAAGACATCATGTTTGGTAAAGTAAAGGTCAGTGGAAACCCTCTATGAGATGAATTAACGTGGTGGCTGCAATGACGAGCTCAAGCATACCAAGTAATTGTGAGGATGGTTGGGACCAGGCAATGTTTCATTCTGTTATACATCGGGCCACCATGAGTCTAAGCCAACTCAACAGCAGCTAACAACAAAAATGAGAATACAAGAATTTAAAGAAAGAGCAATCACTTGAAGCTGGAACAGCATGTAAGATCCTTAAGAAAGAAGCTCATATTTTGAATGGAACACTGAAATAATGGATTACTTAATGGAAAGAAGAAGAAAGGGCATTAGAGACAGAGGCAAGAAAGTGAGAAAATTATAATAAGCAGGAATACGTATCTGTCCAGAGTCAATAATCAAGACAGTGGGCACATAAGTTCCATGCCATTTTCAAGTGATGAGAACTACAGTTGGACAGGTGTGCTTGTCAGGATCTGGAAGAACTTAAAGTTACAGTAAAGACTGTGTACTTCCCTGTCTGGGTATTGAGGAAATGTTGAAGGATAACGAACTGGAGAAGGACTAGACACAGGTTGTGTTTAGGAAATGTGCTTACGTGTTAGTGCAGATAAGAGAGCAGACAGGAGAGCGCGTTAGAAGTCTGGCAACATTCCAGAAATACTGTGATAAGAATCTGGATTAGGGTGATGGTTGGAGAAGTAAATTTACCAGATAGACACAGACTTATAGAAGTAACAATGGGCTGTACTTGGTCGTTTGGATAGAGCAGGGAAAGAATGGAGGAGGAGCAAGAAAAGGAAAGGGAGAAGGAAGAAAGAAAGAGGCCAACCCCGCTTCGAGGGTGATGGACCCACTGCCATTGAGTCGATTCTGACTCATGGCGAACCCATGTGTGACATATTGGAACTGTGCTCCATAGCATTTTCCTGGCTGTAATCTTTAAAGAAGCAGAAAACCAGGCCTTGCTTCCATGGCACCACTAGGTGGGTTTGAACCGCCCACCTTTCAGTTAGCAGCCAACCGCAAACCATCTGTGTCGCCCAAGGTCCCCTTCGAGGCTGATTAACCAGGGGCATTTACAAACACAGAAAATTCTGAATAGGATGCAGGACTTGGGGGAAAAAGAGATTAAGCCTTCTCATTATCTCTCACCATCAATTCCACTCTTTATCGCTTTCAGTTCTGGAAACAAACTGACTGGCTGTGAAGCAGATACAGATAATAATTCTACATGATGTGTAGCAACTAGATACCAAGGCCCCTCCGGCTTACACACAGAGAAAGTATACAATTACAAAAAAGTTTTTGTTTCTTTATATTACAACTAGAAAGCAACTTTAATCCTAATCCTCAAACTTTTCAAGAAAACTCCTCGAGGGAACCTGGATGCTGGCTGTCTGTAAGGGTAGCTAAAGACCTCAGTTAACTTGCACTTATACCTGATCTAAAGTCCCTGAAATTTCGAATTTGCCAACAGAGACCCTTTCTTGAAGTTTGCCTTCCCCATGAAAACACAGTAGTCAGGCAGGCCAACTTGGAAGCAGTCTGCAAACACGTTTTTACCTCTGATCCTCTCGTTAACGCTACACAAGTATGTTGCTAAAACATGTAAAAATTTTAGGGCATAGAAAAACCTGAATGGTGCCAGCATTCCTGCCTAATTCTCCCTCCACTGGCAAGCCTACTGGAAAGTGGTACGTAAGCTCCTGGGTGTGCTGATGGGCGGCAGAATGATTAAAGAGTAATAGAGAGGTCACTTTCTGGTTCAGGATTTGGAGATGGCCTGGCTCCAGACAGATCTGATGCAGAGCCACTGCCAGACAGGGTCAGGCCTGGACCTCCAAGGTGGTGCTTACAGAGGAGGGCTAAAAGGTACTCCACAAAGCAGAGTACCATGAACATACCCCAGGATGGGAGGCAGGGATGCCTGCTAAAAACGATTACTGCCCTGTGAAGAGAAGTGAAGTCCTGATGCATATTACAACATGGATGAACCTTTAAAATATGCTGAGTGAAGTAAGTCAATCACAAAAGAACAAATATTGTATGAACTCACTATTATGAGATACCTAGAATAGGCTAATTCATAGAGATCAGAGCTTAACAGTGGTTACCAGGGGCAGGAATGAGGCTCGGTGGTACAGTGGTCAAGGGTGCAGTGGTTAGCAGCTCGGCTGCTAAACAAAAAGTTGGCGGTTCGAACCCACCAGCCACTCCATGGAAGAAAGATGTGGCAGTCTGCTCCCATGAAGAATACAGCCTTGGAAACCCTATGGAGCAATTTAACTCTGTCCCTTAGGGTTACTATGAGTCAGAATCGACTTGATGGCAACGAGTTTGGTTTTTTGGTTTACCGCGGCTGGAAGGAGGGACAAAAGGAGGTGGTACTGTTGAGAAAGCACTGAGTTTCTATTCACGGTGATGGAAAGGCTGACAATGGATATTGGCCGTGGTTGCACCACATAACTGATGGAGCTAGTGTCACTGAAATGTACACATGAAAAATGTTGCATTGGCATATGTTGTGTTATCTATATTTTTACAACCCAAAAAAAAACAACTATTGCTGCCAAGAGAAAGAGTTCCCAATGGCCAAAGCTGGAATGATTTGAGCAACAAAATGAATAACATCGTGTTGGATTATAACCCAAAGTGTAAAATATTCATCAGTCCACACTAATATAAATTTGAATAAGTAAATAAACCAGGGAGAACAGACAAATCTCTCATGCTAAAGAACTCTAAACAATGTGTATAGACAACCCCTCACAGAGGTGAATTCTAACTCCCCACTCCAAGTGTGGGCTGCACATAGAGACTTCCTTCCAAAGAGGAGAGTGTGGAAAAGGGGAAAATAACTTAACAGTAGAGAAACCTGACAAATGCTACTCAGCCAGGTGATCAAGATCAACACCAGCAATGATAAGTCATGCTGATAGCATGTACCCTGGATATGATGTGATGAAAATGGTACTCTCTGGTTTTCCTCCCAAAACCTATTACCCTCGTCAAACCATGAGGAAAACATCAGAGAAACCCAAACTGAAAGACATTCTACAAAACACCTGATCGGTCCTCCTCAAAACTGTGGAAGTCATCAAAAACAAGGAAAGTCTGAGAAACTATCACAGTCTAGAGGAGCCTGAGAAGACATGACGACTGTATGTGATGTGGTATCCTGGATGGGATCCTGGGACACGACAAGGACATCAGGTAAATGTCAAGGGAGTTGACATCAAGTATAGACTTCCGTTAGTAAGAGTGTAGCAGTACTGGGTCATTAGTTGTGACACGTCTACCACCCTACTGTAAGATGACAACATTAAGGGAGATTGGGCGTAGGGTATAGGGATCGCCCTTGACTGTCTTCTCCACTCTTCTGCAAATCTTGGACTGTTCTAAAGCAAAAAAGTCATTAAATGGGTAGGACAGAGGGAGAAAGGAGGACTTAGGGGACACTGAACTTCTACAAAGGGTGATGGTAAAATCTGGGAAAGGGTAAGAGTGATAGTTGAACAACATGTTGAACATAATGTCATTGAACTGTACAGGTTAAGACTCTCGAAATGTCAGATGTTTTGTTACATATATATTTTGTTGTTGTTGTTAGTTGCTGTCGAGTCAATTCCGACTCATGACAACATGCGGCATAGAACTGTGTTCCAGAGGGTTTTCAAGGCTGTGACCTTTTGGAAGCAACCTTTGGTCTAGCAGCCAAGCACTTAACCATTTGTGCCACACATATGTTAACCAAAAAATTATTAAAAAAAACTGTTACTGTATTCCTATGATGAAGGCATGGGGCATAATCCAGAATTTCTCAATCTCAGCACTACTGACATTTTATTAGGAGGGGGGAAGGCTGGCCTGCACATTGTAGGATATTTAACAGCATCCCTGGCCTCTACCCATAAGATGCTAGTAGCTCCACCCCTCCCAGTTCTGGACAACCAAATATGTATCTTGACATTGTCAAATGGCCCTGGTGGACAGGGGGAGGGGACCAAAACTGCACCTAGTTGAAGACCACTGACCTCATCTAGGACAGAGAGACCTTACCATCTATCAATGAACAAACTTATCTGGGTTCCAGTCTTGGCCACGTACAAGCTGTGTGACATCTGGCAACAACCTCACCTTGTTAAAATGGGCACAATAATAGTCACTACTTCATAGGTAGCTGTGAGGACCAAAACATGTAATGTTTTAAGCACAGTGCCAGCACACAGTGAGTTAAATACAAAATATCATTTGTTATTATTATAATCTTTCAACCATTTCTCACGCTGAGAAAGATTAATATGTCCTACCAGCCAACATGAGAAGCCCTTGAGTCATCTATAACCCAGGCCCTCCAATAATTATCAGTGGAAGCAGGTCAAGAAAGCATGCAACGTGTTGACAGCTTGCCCCGAATGTCCTCATCTGAGCCCCGTGCTGTGTAACCAGCTTCCTGAACAGCTCACCGTGATGGGGTTCAGTCAGGAGCAGGCTTTGTTTCCCTCCAGTCACTTGCCTTGTCTGAACTCCATCCTCACTTCTTGATGGCTTCTCAGGCAGATAATGGAGCCTTTGGGTCAGTTTCAGTAGTAAGAAGAGCCTTCTGATGAAATGCTCCCAGCAGATGTTGACTCATCAGTTTAATATAAGCTTTGCTCTCATGTCCATTTCACAGCACAAGCCTGGCCTTTGTGGTGGAAAAGAGAGCAGGATCCAGGAGCCTCCCCACTGCCCCTCCTGCTGCCTATTCCTCCAGAGTCCGGAGCAGGATCATTGAGTTCCCAAGGACACGTGTCCCCATGGTGGGTCTGTCCTGGGATGCATGTAAGGGTTTTCAAAAGCCTTATAAAGACTATGGCGCCCCGGTTGCACATTGGATAAGTGCTCAGCTGTTAACGAAAAGTTTGGCAGTTCGAACCCGCCGGTCCCTCTGCAAGAGAAAGATGTAGCAGTCTACTTCCATAAAGATTTACAGCCTTGGAAACCCTATGGGGCAGTTCTACTCTGTTCTGTGAGTCGGAATCGACTCAATGGCAACGGGTTTATAAAGAACTACTGGTGCATTACTGTGATAAAGGGACAAGGGAGGGCACAGTCCAGGTTTCCCAACAGCAGCACTACTGACGTTTTTTTGAAGGCGGAAGGGAAGGCTGTCCTATGCATCGTAGGACACTTAGCAGCATCCCTTATGTGGGTGAGATGCTCTCCTGCTGAGCTTTTACCGTCCTGCCCTGGGGCTACACCCACAAGCTCTTACTGCTAGAATCCATGCACCACCATGGGCCACCCTCTTGGGCACTGTATCTTTGAAACATTTTGAGCCATGATTTCCTTTGACCCATAGGAATGCATTCATCTGTACATCACCAAAAAGGGTATCACCAGCTGTCTATCAGTTTGTCGTACATTGGTGGTTTACATGTTGCTGTGATGCTGGAAATTATGCCACTGGTATTTCAAATACCAACAGGGTTACCCATGGTGGACAAGTTTCAGTGGAGCTTCCGGGTTAAGACTAGGAAGACTGCCCGGCAATCTACTTCAGAAAATTAGCCAAGGGAAACCCTATGGGTCACAACAGAATATTGTAAATACAGTGCTGAAAGATGAGCCCCTAGGTTGAGAGGCACTCAAAATACCCTGTGGCCATAACAATAGACTTGCGCATGGCAAAGACCGTGAAGGCACAGGACCAGGCATTGTTTTGTTTTGTCGTACCTGGGTCGCCATGAGTGGAAGCTGACCCAACAGCAACTAACGACAACAGAAGGTGTGAGTGTGGTTCTCCCAGCTGCCTCCCCTCTGCTTCCTGCCGTCACAGACTAAAGGCAAGAGGCAAAAGTGAGTGCATCCACATATAAGAGCTAGCGTGTCAGGTTCTGCCAAGAACACTCTCATCACCTCCATTCTAGTGGGATGGGTTTTTGAATTTCTTCAGATAAGCAACCCTCCAGCCAAAGAATGCCTCTCCCTTCTTGTGAGCATACTCAGACGTGCTGAGAGTTTGCCTGACGCCTTAGCCCCTCATTTGCCTTACAAAGGCTCTCTTCTATGCCTCTTTATAGATCAACAACTGCTTCCTTCCGTGAATCCCCTCTTCTATAAGCTCTCCTCCTTGAATGAACTCCCCTCAAATTTCTAGTCTTCTCTTTACATAGGGCATAGGGGAAGCAGAATAATCCATTATCTTCTAGTAACGGAACTCGAAGGGTGACTGGCCACTTCCTAATATTCTCTTAAAATGTAGAAATACTACCTACTATCCTCAGCTTTGGGGCTTTAGCTAAACTCTGATAATAGGAAATGTCCCCTTCAACACTGTGCTATTTGTGCCAGATTATAAATTCAAAAAAACAGATGCTGTCTTAGTCATCTAGTGCTGCTATAACAGGAATACCACAAGTGGATGGCTTTAACAAAGAGAAGTTTATTTCCTCACAGTAAAGTAGGCTAAAAGTCTATATTCAGGGCGTCAGCTCCATGGGAAGCTTTCTCTGTCAGCCTTCTCATCAACATTCCCCCGGACTAGGAGCTTCTCCGCTTAGGGACCTCGGGTCCAAAGGATACACTCTGTTCCTGGCACTGCTTTCTTGGTGGTATGAAGTCCCCCTGTCTCTCTGCTCACTTCTCTCTTTTATATCTCAAGAGATTGCCTCAGGATACAAGCCAGTCTTGTTGACTGAGTCCTGCCTTACTAACACAACTGCCACCCATCCTCCCTCATTAACGTCATAGAGGCAGGATTTACAACATATAGGAAAATCACACAATACCAGGAATCATGGCCCAGCCAAACTGACACACACATTTTTGGGGGGACATAATTCAATCCATGACAGATGCTGTTGAGTCAACTCCAACTCATGGCAACCCCACGTGGGCAGAGTAGAACTGTGCTCCACAGGGATTTCAATAGTTGATTTTACGGAAGTAAATCACCAGGCCTTTCCTCCAAGATGCCTCTGGGTGGACACAAACCTCCAATCTTTCAGTTAGCAATCAAGCAGGAGTCCACCCAAAGGCACCTCAGAAGAAAAGCCTGGTGATCTAATTCTGCAAAATCAGCCACTGAAAACCCTATGGAGCACAGTTCTACTCTGATACACATGGGGCCGCCGTGAGTCAGAGTTGACTTGACGGCATCTGGTTATGTTATAAATACCAAAAATCCCAAACCAAACCTGTTGCTATCAAGTCGATTCTGACTCATAACGACCTTATAGGACAGGGTACAACCGCCCCATAAGGTTTCCAAGGAGCAGCTGGTGGATTCCATCTGCAGACCTTTTGGTTAGCAGCCTGAGCTCTTAACCATTGTGCAGAATCATTTAAATTCTTGATAGTGTGAGATGTTGGCCAGGTAGAGGGCCTATCTCACCAGATATGATAAAAGATATGCAAAACTAGCATTAGTGACACAAGGTAGTAATGGGAGGAAGAGAACAGCAGGAGTAAATAAACCCATCACACACAAGCACCATGAGATGTTCCCAGGACCCAGTGGTGCTCTGGGGTCCTGGAGTCACAAGAGGAAGGGAAGATCAGGCTGACTTACAGAAATGGGGAGAGGTGTTGCTGACAGGATGCCTCCGTAAGGGATCGAGGGATGAGCAAGCCGGGTAGCTCTCAGCTGGAAAACCTGAGCCAGGCTCACATCAGATAAAGGCGGAAATTCTAACTCACAAAAAAGACCAGACTTACTGGCCTGATAGAGACTGGAGAAACCCCAAGAATATGGCCCCCAGACATCCTTTCAGCTCAGTAATGAAATCACTCCCGAGGTTCACTCTTTAGCCAAAGATTAGACAGGCCCATAAAACAAAACGAGACTAACGGGGCACACCAGCCAAGGGACAAGGACTAGAAGGCAGGAGGGGACAGGAAAGCTGGGAATAGGGAACCCAAGGTCAAGAAGGGAGAGTGTTGACATGTCGTGGGGCTGTTAACCAATGTCATAAAACAATATGTATACTAACTGTTTAATGAGAAACTATTAGTTCTGTAAATTTTCATCTAATGTACAATAAAAAAATTAAAAAGAAAAAGGAGGAAAAGAGAAACCCTCATCTCATCCCAACATTTCAAAACCGTCTTCTAACTTCGCTCCCCATCACCGTGAGAGCCGGGAGGGGTCGGCACAGCACTGATCTGGAGATGTTCATCCTCAGAGGCCTCCTCTGCTCTTTGAGAGCACCTGGGGTCTCGTGCTGCTCAACTCTTACATTTTGGCCTTTGGGTCCTTCTCCGCCCTCAGCATCAATGGAGCCGAACACATTCCAGATTGCATAGATCCTACATATCAAATGAAGGTAGAGCGTTCTAAGACGTAAGAAACACCAAAGGAGCCCTGGCGGTGCAATGATTAAGCGCTCAATTGCGCAACAAAAAGCTGGAGGTTAGAACCTACCCAGCGGCTCCAGGGGAGAAACATCTGGCAATTGGCTCCCTTGAAGATCACATACAGGATTGCCATGAGTCGGGGGCTGACTCAACAGCACCCAACAAAGGAACAACAAGTTATCACTATTATATTATTTAATAGATAAGGAACTAAAAGAATGGAGGAGGATCATGGCATTATCTAACCAGGAGAAAAATCGGAAAGGAAGTATCAACAAGAGCAGCCTGGTGCCAGTCCTCTATTCCTTAAAGGAGAAGGGGGACAAAGGGCATCCAGACAGCTTCTGAACTTCCCATAAAGAGTACTAAACAACCTCTACAACAAAAAGACAAATAATCCTATTAAAAAATGGGAAAAGGAAAGGAACAGACACTTCACCAAAGAAGACATTCAAATGGCCAACAGACACATGAGGAAATGCTCGCGATCACTAGCCATTAGAGAAATGCAAAT
>NW_004444113.1:229750-242025 GCF_000243295.1 Trichechus manatus latirostris
AGGGTTTCCCAGGCTGTAATCTTTATGGGAGCAGATTGCTACATCCATCTTCCTCGAAAGGGCTGGTGGGTTCCAACTGCCAACCTTTCAGTTAGCAGCCGAATACTTAACCACTGAGCAACCACGGCTCCTGACTCAATTCTAGCATACCATCAATTGTGAGATACAACAACAAAGTTGGGGAGAATCCAGAAATATCCAAACTTTAAACATCTGCATCAACTGTAATTCACGATTGTTCACAATTTCAGAAACATTACAATGCGAGGAGAGAAAAGGAACCAGGAAAACAGAATAATGCCTCCTAGGACTAGAAAAGCCCTTCAGCTGACCCCAGGCCTCCTAGTGGGCCCCCACATCCCACCCAAAGCAGAGAAAGTCTGGCTAATTTTAAAGCCTCTTTTCATTTTCAACGGCGTTCCCTCAGTGGGAGTGAATTATAAATTGCAACTGGCATAAAAAGAGAAACGCAAAGTGCATACAATTTGCATACTAAAACTGGAATACTAATGAAGACAAATCACCCTCCTCAGTGAAATGTCTGCTACCAACATCCCCCCTTTTCCTCTGCTTTTAACTTGGCTTCGGGAAAAATAAAATAATAAACAGAGAGGGTAAGAAGAATTTCATTTAGGAAGTGCCCTAAACCAAAAAAAAACCCAAACCCATCATCATTGAGTCAATTCCAACACAAAACAACCCTATAGGACAGAGAAGAACTGCCGTATAGGGTTTCCAAGGAGCGGCTCGTGGATTTGACCTATGGACCTTTCGGTTAGCAGCCAAGCTCTTAACCACTGCACCACCAGGGCTCCGGAAGGGCCCTAGCTTTGCGCATTTTATGCATGAATTGCAGGAAGCACATTTATCTTTTCAAACATGTTGTTCACACATACTGAGTTCTTTATGCTTAGAACTTGTTCTTAAAAGAATTAGAAAATAGGGTATTCCCAATTACAGAGGGAGGTCTGATTTGGGATTTATACAGTCATACAGTGAAAACTCTGCATTGTAGAGGCAGTGTGGGGTGAGGGTAAGCTCAGGCTTCAGAGTCAGCTAGAGGTAGGTTTGAGGGTAAGCTCATGCTTCAGAGTCAGCTAGAGGTAGCTTTGAAATGCAGCTCCGTAACTTACTTGGCAAGCCGCTTTTACTCTGGATCCCGTGCTTGACAGGCATGAAGACAGCGTATTCCTTCCATGCTGGACAATATGGTGCCCAACTCCCATTACAGACTCTACCCTTCTGCTTCTCTACTTTTAAAATGGTGGCAAAGAGTTCTCACATATTAAATTCAGGGTTAAATGAGATAACGAATGTAAAGCACCTTACACAGTGCCAGGAATTTAGTAGGTTTTCAATCTGTCCTAGCTTCCCTACCCCTTGGAAAAAAAAAAAAAATTATAATATTCTAAAGTGAATTTCATTGTTACATAAGCAGGTTCAGATGGCAAGTTTCATGGGGAATGACGAAGAAGTATTGCTTTTATTTAACAAACAAATGGTGCCTACTTTGTGTATGCCAGATGCCATGTGCCTTGTAAGGATGAATATAAAGAAGACTATGGCGCAGTTCTAGCGCATGAGGATTCACCATTCAGTGGCAGAGAGAGAAGCGGAGCAAACACTGACCACACGTGGTGACCTAGGCTCTAACGGAGGCAGGCACCCAGGGCAAGGGGCAGCTGACCGCGGCTGAACGCCTGGGAACACTGACGAATGCTCCATAGAGACGAAAGGACTGGGGTGCAGGGAGTTGTCGGTGAGGCGAGGTGGGCTCTGTAAGGGCAGTTGGGTGCCATATTGTCCAGAAGGAAAGAAGTTCACTATCTTCATGTCTGTCAACCACGGGATCCAGAGAGTAGAAACAACAGTTGCCGTCAGTCAATTCTGACACAAGGCAACCCCATGTGTGTCAAAGTAGAACTGGGTTCCATAGGATTTTCAAAGGCTGAATTTTTGGAAGTAGATAACCAGGCCTTTCTCCCAAGGCGCCTCTGGGTGGACTCACACCTCCAACCCTTTGCTTAGCAGCGAGCATATTAACCATTTGTATCACCCAAGAACTCCTCCTATTGCATACAGTCTATAAAAAGAAAACCAATTCTGACTCATAGTCTAGATGCGAAGAAACGGAGCAAATACTCCCAAGATGAACAACATCATCACAAAAATACATGACTGGAGAAAAATGTTTCTTTTTCTTCCTTGTGGGGAGCTTAAGCACTACAAAATGTCTGTTCTGCGTCAGCGGAACTCATTGGTGAGGTCATTTTTCCAAAATTTTGGCTGCTCCTGGTTAGTGACGATTTATTTATTTTTAAAAATACACACAGCAAAGGCTCCAGGCCTAAGTCTGGTTTTGCGTGACCCACAGGTAAAAAGCGCCAGCACCCATCAGGGGCAAGGCCCTCAAAGCCACGGAAGCCTGGGCTCTTGTGTGAACTAGATTTTGTCCTAAAGTATTATCTCTTAGCCCCAAAGCATCAACTGTTTAGAAAGAGATATCTTCTCCAAGGCCTGCAGCTGTTCAATTAAAAAAAAAAAAAAAGCAGTTGCCATTGAGTCAGCCCCAACTTGTGGGGACCCATGTGTGCCAGAGTAGAACTGTGTTCCATAGGGTTTTCAATGGTTGATTTTTTTTGGAAGTAGATCACCAGGCCTTTCTTCCCAGGCACCTCTGGGTGGACTTGAACCACCAAACCTTCAGTTTGCAGCTGAGCACATTAACTATTTGCACCACCCAGAAACTCCCTATTCTATCTGCACACCTTCCAAAGAATCAGAAGGTCCAGAAACGCCTGGGCCCCTCCCAGTGTATTCATCCAGGAATCTCTTGCAAGGCTTCACATCAGCTTTCTGCACTGCTCAGCTTCCTGTTCTTCTGTCTCAGGATTCCACTTCCTCCTGCCCCTCTGCTTTTTACAATGTCCTCTGGCCCTCCTTTGTACTGAGGTCTGATTCTCCATGCCTCTTCCCAAAAAAGCCACCCTCCCCAGGAAAGCTTTGGAAACTCCCACGGGAATGAAGCTTAGTAAAGTTGACTTCTTACCCAAGGCTGTCCTTGATAGGTCGCACTAGACCAGTGACTTACCTCCTGGTAAATCTAGGAGGGTCTACGATCGAATTCAGGGTCTAACATAGAAAGAATGGGAGCATTTGGGGGCAAGGGCCTGGGATTTGCAGTTATTAAATTACCATGGAGAGACCCTGGGGGGTGCAAAGAGTTAACGCCCTCGGCTGCTAACTGAAAGGTTGGAGGTTCACCTCTACCAGAGGTGCCTTGAAAGAAAGGCCTGGCAGTCTACTTCCGAAGAATCAGCCTTTGAAAACCGTATGGAGCACAGCTCTACCCTGACACACATGGATCGCCATGAGTCAGAATCTACTCAACGGCAACTGGTTACTGGTATAAATCGCCATGGCAGGGACAGCGAGCAGAGGCCTAGATACACTGTGGGGATAAAGCAAAACCAAGGGCAGGTGTTGTAGAAGTTACCACCCAAAAGGGACTGTTGGAAAGAGCCCTCCGATGATTTGGGAAGCCCTGACCTCCCTTTGGGATTCCCTAGGTGGGGCAGATGGTGAAGGACTGGACCACTAGCTGAAAGGTTAGCAGTTGGAACCCGCCTAGGGCTGCCTCGGAAGACAGGCTACGCCATCTGCTTCGGAAAGGTCACAGCCTTGAAAACCCTACGGAGCAGTTCTACGCTGCACACGTGGGGTCGTCACGAGACAGAATCGACCGGCAGGCAACTAACAACAACGACCACCCTCTGAGCCTCCTCGTTCTCCATCCGACATTTCTCTGCCTGCTTTCATGTTCCTTTTCACCCCACAGATTGGTTCTTGGCGCGGCAATGAGCAGACTCAGTGGCGTGGCATATTTTTCCACCTGACACTCACCCCTAGGGAGACTGATTTATGTATGAACTGTCTCCGCATAACAGGTGACACCTTGTGACTTGGCTGTCCTTCTTTGTCAACAGCAGCCCCAAGGAGGCCCTGGAACAGTCCTTTCTTGCCTGCCTGGTGACTCTGCACCTGTATTCATGGTGCCTGCTCACGCCCCCTTGATCTGCTGCCAGAGGCCGAGGTTGCTGGTCGTTTGCGTCCACCTCCCCGTAGCTTCACATCGAGCGCTCGTCTCCAAGATGCAGAGGGCAGAAGGGACAGCACAAGCCCCCTCGTCATCTCATCTGACACAAGCCGTCACCAGGTGTTACATCAAACAGGCCTCTCACTGGGGGACTTCTATTCCAGAACCACCCCCAAGCTGTTCTCACCTTTGGATCTCATTTGGCAAATGTTCTCAAACCCAGTGACTTTGGGATAAACTCTCGCCCAAGGGTTTTGGTCAGTAGTTCAGGCTGGGTGCTCCCTTGTCAGAAAATTGAGAGAAGGAGGGATTTGCAATTCTAAGACCTCCCGGGCAAATGACTGGAGACTAATTAAAGCAATTTCAGCTCAATACAGGTGGGGTTCCCAGGGTAAATTACACCTCTTCTGACTGCAAAGGATTATAAAAATCACATTCAACAGACCAGTGCTCTCAAGCCCCGGTGTGTACAAGCATTCGGCTTTCCCTCGGATTTTTCGGGAAACATACATTGTCTGCAATG
This sequence comes from Trichechus manatus latirostris, assembly GCF_000243295.1. Lineage (NCBI taxonomy): Eukaryota > Metazoa > Chordata > Mammalia > Sirenia > Trichechidae > Trichechus > Trichechus manatus. Next base: position 234,370 of record NW_004444113.1, read on the forward strand.
CATTCCAAACAGTTCCACCCAACAACGCAAGCCAAATGCTTACCGAGCAGAATCTTGATGTTCTCAGCCCACCCCATTAACCGGTATGTTCTCATGATGTGAATAATTTATGGCAAGTGTGAGATTAGAACTTTCTTTTCAAGAGTCTGAAAATAATAGTGTGAGAATTTCTTATAAATAAATTAACTCCATTGCTTTTTAGTTCTTAAAAATATAAGAAAAGTGTATTGAGGTAGAGAGTATAGCCACCTGTTCTTTCCATTCTAACCTAATTATTTTAACCCAGAATCTGTATCCTACTAATCGCACATGTCTGAAATAAGAGTTCACACTTCTGTGGTACTTACAAGGTGCCAGCCCCTGTTTTAAAGGCTTTTATGAACTCATTTAATGCCCCAAACTGCTTTAAGATAGACATTGTGATTATCATCCCCCTTCTAAAGATAAAGGAACAAGGGCACAGAGAGGTTAAGTGGCTTGCCTGAGATCACACAGCACGTACAGTAAGCAGCAGAGCCTGCTTCACACCCAGACATTCCAGGTTTAACGTCTGTGCTCTTACTCATTACAGTGTTACGTTGTTGTTGTTAGGTGCCATCGAGTCGGCTCTGACGCACAGCGACCCCATGTACAACAGAATGAAACACTGCCTGGTCCTGCGCTGTCCTCACAATCATTGTTATGCTTGAGCCCATTGTTGCAGCCACTGTGTCAATCCGTCTAGTTGAGGGTCTTCTTTTTCGCTGACCCTCTACTTTATCAAGCATTATGTCCTTCTCCAGGGACTGATCTCTCCTGATAACGTGTCCAAAGTATGTAAGATGAAGTCTCGCCATCCTCACTTCTAAGGAGCATTCTGGCTGTACTTCTTCCAAGACAGATTCGTTCGTTCTTCTGGCAGTCCATGGTATATTCGATATTCTTCTCCAACACCATAATTCAAATGCATCATTTTTTCTTCGATCTTCCTTAGTCATTGTCCAGTTTTCGCCTGAATATGAGGTGATTGAAAATACCATGGCTTGAGTCAGACACACGTCAGTCCTCAGAGCGACATCTTTTCTTTTTGACACTTTAATGAGGTCTTTTGCAGCAGATTTGCCCAATGCACTATTATGCCTCTCTAAAAATGTCACATGGGTAAAAAAAACTAAATATTTTTTAACATGGTTGGAACAATATTTTTGCTTGTTTTGCTAATTTGGGGGATGTGCAGTCTCCAAGCAACGCGCTGGCTAACATTTTAATAGTTATTTCATTGTTAGCACTCTAAAAGACTCAAAACAAAAATCAAAGCAACCCGTTGCTGTCAACTCAACTCCAACGGAGGGCGACCCCACGTGTTACAGAGGAGAACGGCTCCATGGGGTTTTCTTGGCCGCGACCTTTACGAAATCTTTCTTCTGTGGTGTCACTGGTTCCAACAGCCAACGACCTATACAGGACATTCAAGATCATCTAGTCCAACTCCTTCCTATTTTTTAATGAAGAGACTGAAGCTCGGGGTATATGTGGGTCTCTTCCTCCCAGACCCCATGATGGGAGCACCAGGACGGATGCAGGTGTCTGGATTCAGGTCCTGAGCATCATTAATTAACCTTGGGTTAATCCAAGTAGTTATCTTACTTCTAAAACAAGAGGCTTAAAATAGATGTTTCTAAGGTTTCTTAAGCTGCTCTGTCCATGATTCTAAATTGCGTGGCTTGTCCAGGGTCAAACAGTTTTGTAAACAAGGAAAAAAAGTGGCAGGAGAGAGATAGTCATGGGCAACTTCTGGACAGCTGTCCAGGAAGAGAGCTACATCATCCTTTGAATGGGAGCAAAATTCTCCCTATTTCTTACATCTCCTCCAGGGAGTTGGTGTTGAGAGCAAGAAAAGAAGCAATCAGAATGTCAAACCTTTGCCTGATCTTGGTGTGAGTTAAAGAAGAACCAAGAGGGGATGGTCCATCTCAGAGTGGAGCTTAGTAATGAGTCCAAATTATGCAAAGGGAAGTTTGGGGCCAAGGTGAAACTAGATTACTAAATTGCCGTGCACAGTAAAGTGCAGGAGAATTTAATTCCATTCGGGAACCAACGAAGGGTTGAGGGCCTGTCAAATTACAGAACAGAGTTGTGGCGAAGCAAAAAGGGAGACAAACAACCTGTTGGGATGGCTAAACCTCCTTTAATAGCCTGCTGTCCGTTCTCTTGTGACTGTGAAAAAATAAATACCCTCCCCCCAGAAATACCGCCTTCCCCAAAAAAAATTTTTAGCAAGTCTGTTGCACCTGCCTCCCTCCCCCAAAAAACCCAAAAAACTAGTTGCTGTTGAGTTGATTCTGATTCATGGCAATCAGACGTGCGTCAGAGTAGAACTGTGCTCCAGAAGAGTTCTCAATGGCAGGTGTTTTGAAAGTAGATTGCCAGGACTTTCTTCTGAGACTTCCCTGGGCAGACTAAAACCACCAATCTTTCTCAAGTTCATTAACCACTGCACCAACGAAGGACTCCCCTATTGCACACACAAATACCTTTATCGAGAAGGCTTTTGTGAATATAAAAAGGCAAGGAGGTCAAGTTCTACATCTGGTTTGGAGGTGAGCGGAGAGAGAAGAACAGTAGGAGAGAAGCTGGAGTGGAAATGTGTGAGTTTGCTAGAAACAGGAGCTCAGAGCCTGAGTGATCTTGAAGCCATGAGCCCCAGTCATTTTCAAAACTTTGAGGATGACAGTGGGCCTCCCTGATAATATTGGATTGACCCCAACATAATCTCACCCAATACTCCAAGCACAGGGTGACCTGGATGACATCTGGGTTACAGTAGAAAAGAGCAGAACCAGGACTCCAAAGTCTAGAACTATGTGGGAGATCAGGGTTTCCCAGTCCTGGTGCTATAGACATGCTGAGCTGGATAATTCCTTGTTGTTGGGGGCTGTCCTGTGCATTGGAAGATGTTTAGCAGCATCCCTCACCTCCACCCACTCTAAGCCAATAGCAGCCCCCAAGTCATGACAATCAGAACCATCCCCAAACCAAACCCACTGCCGTCGAGTCAGTTCTGACTCACAGCAACTCTGTAGAACAAAGTAGAATTGCCCCATAGGGTTTCCAAGGAGCAGCTGGTAGATTGGAACTGCCAACCTCTTGGTTAGTAGCCTGAGCTCTTGCACTGCACCACCAGAGTGCTCCAGAGAGCGCCAAATGTCCCCTGGGGGGCAAAGTCACCCCCAGCTGAGAACCACTGGAGGAGATTCCAGAGAGCAGAAACTACTGGAAACTGGCCTAAACTCAAAGGAGCTGAAACTAAAAAAAAAAAAAAAAAAATAAAAAAAAAAAAAAAAAAAATCAAAAGCAACACCTCCTTTATCACTTAAGGCCCTTCACTCATGTTAATGAAGCTAAAGAATCTGGAGATTATTTGCGATTCAAAGCTTTATCACTAATTGTCTGAACAAGTGTTTAACAAGTACTCTCTGGACGGAAAGCCATTGAGTTTTATTTTTTAAATACCCATCATGCCTCCCTCCTAGGCTGTCCATTTTCTTCTTCAGTTAAAAATTGGCAGAAGAGTTATTCTTTCTTTCTTCCTTTTTTTATGCCTGTCAAAGTTGAATCAGCCTGCTTACCCAACTGAGGATGAATGGCTGTAAAATGCTAGTTTCTAAAAACAGGAGATCAAGCAACACAATTGTGCACACCTGATAAAGGGTTCCAGAAGGCGGCGCTCATTCCAGGACGCTGTGGCCCTCAAGAGTGTCGCTGCATCAGTAGATCACCCCTCCTGTTACTGGGGAAAATCGGTTAACTAGTGCCTTACACCCCGAGTGAATCATCCCAGCTAACTGAAGTGAGGTGCTGCGTCACAGACTCTTCACTCTCATTGGTGTGGGGCGTGCAGATATGGGCAGAGGATCTGGGAATCTCAAGTTACCCAATACATATAATATATAAAAACACACACACTCATTTTAAGGAGCCCTTGTGGCACAATGGTTAAGTGCTCTGCTACTAACCGAAAGATCGGGAGTTTGAACCCATTCAGCCACTCTGCTCTCGTAAAGATTAATCCAATGCAGTCGAGTGGATTCCAACTCATAGTGACCCTATAAGACAGAGTAGAACTGCCCCTTAGGGTCTCTAAGGAGCAGCTGGTGGATTCGAACTGCTGACCTTTTGGTTAGCAGCCGAGCTCTTAACCACTGTGCCACTAGAGTTCCATCTGTAAAGATTACAGCCTAGAAAATCCTATGGGGCAGTTCTACTCTGTCCTGTAGGGTTGCTAGGAGTTGGAATGGACTTGAAGTCACACAACAGCCCCTGCTCTAATCTACTGCTGTCTGGGTATATTGAGGATATGTGGCAAAATGACCTTTTCTCAGACTCACGTGGCTACAATAATATCTCCCACTTAGACTCTAACAGATGGCGTCAAGATAAATTACCTTTAAAAGATGCTTACAGTTCCAGTACTCATCTACACAATCAGTCACATCAGGCCCCAGAAGCCTTAGGAATTCTGACACTTCTAGAGGACTTCCAGGTCTCAGCCAAGATCATTTATGTAGCTGAGCTGAAAACCATCGGCTCTCACAGCTCTGAAGCTGGCTTTCCATCCCTACCACCAGAACTTATTTCTGTTTCTCTGTGTAGGCTCCAGAAGTTTGCAGGAAACAGGCTTTAAAAATGTACTTTTCTCTTTATGCCATTCGTATACCCACAGCTATGGGAAGATGCAGTGCTCTCACATGCTTTATTTGAGTGGTGATGAGGAAAATGACTTTAAGAAATGCACAATTTTGTCCCAAGGGGCCCAGTTCCATTTTCCAAATCCTCAAATTCCCAAATTTATAGGTTTAACAAAGATAAGCCACATATTCCACATGGATTATGTTCCAGAGATGTGTTTATAAATTCATAAAAACATTACGAAGCATTTTCCCATAGTAATAATAGTATGAACGAAAATCGGAATCCTGGACAGATCCAAAAAAAGAAACTATTTAATTCATAATGTCATGAACTGTTGTTGGTTGCTGTTGAGTTGATTCCAACTCATGGCAACCCCAAGTATGCAGGGTAGAACTGCTCCATAAGGTTTTCAAGGTTGCGACCTTTCAGAGACAGATCACCAGGCCTGTCTTCCAAGGTGCCTCTGCTTGGATTCGAACCACCAAACTTTTGGTCAATAGTGAAGCACTTAGCTGTGCGCACCACCCAGGGAAACTGTCAGTGAACTACCATTCTCAAAATAATAGACTGAGTTTGAAGTCCTGGGAGCAAGGGTTCATTTAGTTCAGAAGGGAAAAGAATATGCTCTTGCATGGAGCTTCCAGTAAGCTCCTTAAAAATGGTATAGGCTCAGTTGGCAGACAGCATTTTAGTCCATTGTGCTTCCCTCTGTCTTCCTACCTGAAAAGCTGATATGACGGGAGCTGCAGTTGTCATATTACAAGTAACAATGAGATAAAATCAAAGAATTACATAATCTTTGCCTTGACATCCTTGAGCTGCTCCACCAATTACAGACTGCCTAAGCTTTGTTTTTCAAGAGAATAATAAAACATCTATATTATATACCAAAAAACCAAACCCATTGCCGTCGAGTCGATTCCGACTCATAGCGACACTATAGGACAGAGCAGAACTGCCCCCATAGGGTTTCCAAGGGGCGGCTGGTAGATTTGAACTGCCAACATTTGGTTAGCAGCCAAGCTCTTAACCACTACACCACCAGGGCTCCTCATATATATATATGAATATAAATATAAATATATATATATGCTTCAGGGTTTTACTTTTTTAGGGAACCCACACTAGAATGGAAATCTAAAAAAAAAAAAAAAATGACCTCTCCCACAAATTTAAAAGATGATCCTTGAATCAGATTAAAGATACTGATTTTGAGGCGAGGCCAAGATGACGGAGTAGCCAGACACTTCCGGTGGACCCTCTTAAAACAAAGACCCAAAACAACAAGTGAATCGATTATATATGGCAGTCTGGGAGCCCTGAACACCAAAGGCAGAGTTGAGGAACCAGACTCAGTGGCAGGGGGAGAGACGGTTTGGAAGCAGCAAGGACTTGCCAGACCTGACCTGGTGAGAGCCTGAGCCCTTCAAGCCTAAGCAGCTCAGGGGTGAGCGGTGAGGCAGGCAAGCAGCAGTGCTCAGGAGGCACGTTTTCCACACCAGGAGAGACCCAACGCCAAAGAGTCTACACGGCCACCCAAAACCAGTGAGAAGCAGCCCCGGATCTGAGAAAGATAAGTACTTGCATATGGCCTACCTCACCGATCAAAAACACCCCCCTTAGGGAAAAACCTCTCTCCCATTTACCTCCACGCTCCCTGCTCTACACTGGATCCTAGAACTGGCTTCAGCAATTGCCGAGTCCTCTGGGCTGGAAGTAGGATCCATCACACTCCCAGAGCCATTCTCCTTGCCTTGGAGAGTGAACAAATTACAAACAGGGGAGAAATAAACTGCCAGCTCCCCTAAGCCAGGAAACCAGGATAGGCACAGCTCCTTTGCCCAGGCACAGGCATAAGTGATCCATGGACTCTGAGTGCCTTTCCCCCTGCATAGACTAGTGTGGGCCCATTTCAACAGCATAGGACCTCATTACTGCAGTACGACAGGGTATATACAGAAGTCTAACTTCAGCTGTTTCAACTGTGAAGTGACAGGGTCTTGACATTTGACACTGCTCAGCCCATTAAGCAGGGTCTTCACCTACCCACATCAGGGGCCTGAGGACTGGTGGCTCCACGCATGCCACCTAGCCACCTGCGATAGGGGCCCATGAATAAGAGGTTCTCCCCAGTCCTTACAGCCAACAGCATTAGATGCCCATAGTCCAGCTGCAAAACCCAACCACCTACACACTCTAGGGAACAGGGACACGTCTTCCTCCTGGACACTCGGGGGTGGCTGTCAGCCCCTGCCTTGCTCAGAGTGTCTCCCCCTGCTGCAGCCAGACACCTGTGCCTACACCAGTCTCCCATGCCTGTCTAGGACTGTAGGTAAGAGCATACACCACACACTTGGTGGCTATCTACCTGGGCACCTGAGCTGAATCCATACAGGAGGAGTGGGCAGACTCCTGAACTAACATACCTAGTAACAGATCTAACCACCTGGTGACAAGACATTAGAGCTTCAAAGATGCCAATAATCAAACTAGCTCATACAAGCAGCCTATTTGGGCATATCAAAACAAAACAAGAAGCTAGGATACAGTAAGTAAACATAAAATAAATATAACTTATTGATGGCTCAGAGACAAAAGTCAATATCAAATCACATAAAGAGGCAATCTATGATGGCTTCAGCAAGCTCCCAAAATAAAGAACCTAGAAATTTTCCAGAAGAGGAAAATTTCTGGGAATTACTGGAGGCAGAATACAAAAGATTCATATAGAGAACTCTTCAAGAAATTAGGAAGGAAATTAAGCAAAACGCAGAACATGCAATAGAGGAAATTAAAAAGATTAGAGAAGAGCATAATGACCAAATTTAACAGGCAGCAAGAATCCATAGAGAGACAGCAATAAGAAATCCAGAAGGTTAACAATAAAATTTCAGAATTACACAACTCAATAGAAAGTCATAGAAGCAGAATCGAGGCAATGGAAGTCAGAATTAGTGAGATTGAAGATAAAGCACTTGACACCAA
>NW_004444113.1:244943-246571 GCF_000243295.1 Trichechus manatus latirostris
ACTTTGAAAGCATTCCCCTTGAGAACGGGAACCAGACAAGGATGCCCTTTATCATCACTCTTATTCAACATTGTGCTGGAGGTCCTAGCCAGAGCAATTAGGCTAGAAAAAGAAATAAAGAACATCCAAATTGGTAGGGAAAAAAGTCAAAGTATCTCTATTTGCAGATGATATGATCTTATACACAGAAAACCCCAAAGAATCCACAAAACTACTGGACTAATAGAAAATTTCGGCAAAATTTCAGGATACGAGATAAACATACAAAAATCAGTTGGATTCCTCTGCACCAGTAAAGAGAACCTCAAAGAGGAAATCACCAAATCAATACCATTTACAGTAGCCCCCAAGAAGATAAAATACTTAGGAATAAATCTAACCAGAGACGTAAAAGACCTATACAATGAAAACTACAAGACACTACCGCAAGAAACCAAAAGAGACCCGCTTAAGTGGAAAAACATACCTTGTTCATAGATAGGAAGACTCAACATTGTGAAAATGTCAGTTCTACCCAAAGTGATCTACAGATACTATGCAATCCCGATCTAAATTCCACCAGCATTTTTTAATGAGATGGAGAAACAAATCACCGACTTCATATGGAAAGAGAAGAGGCCCCAAATAAGTAAAGCATTACTCAAGAAGAAGAACAAAGTGGGAGGCCTTACACTACCTGATTTTAGGACCTATTATACTGCCATGATAGTCAAAACAGCCTGGTACTGGTACAACAACCGATACATAGACAAATGGAACAGAATTGAGAGTCCAGACATAAATTCATCCACCTATGAGCAGCTGATATTTGACAAAGGCCCAAAGTCCATCAACTGAGGAAAAGACAGTCTCTTTAACAGATGGTGCTGGCATAACTGGATATCCATCTACAAAAAACTGAAACAAGACCCATACCTTACACCATGCACAAAAACTAACTCAAAATGGATCAAAGACTTAAATAGAAAATCGAAAACGAAAAAGATCATGGAAGAAAAAATAGGGACAACACTATGAGCCCTAATACATGGCATAAACACAATAGGAACCATAAGTAACAATGTACAAGCACTAGAAGGCAGACTAGATAACGGGGAGCTCCTAAAAATCAAACACTTACGCTCATCAAAAGACTTCACCAAAAGAATCAAAAGACAAACTACAGACTGGGAAAAAATTTTTGGCTACAACAAATCTGATCAGCATTTAATGTATAAAACCTACAAGATACTGTAAAACTTCAACAACAAAAAGACAAATAACTCAATTAAAAAATGGGCAAAGGATATGAACTGGCACTTTGCCAAGGAAGATATTCAGGCGGCCAACAGACACATGAAGAAATGCTCATGATCATTAGCCATTAGAGAAATGCGGATCAAAACTACAATGACATATCATCTCACCCCAACAAGGCTAGCATCAATCCAAAAAACACAAAATAATAAATGCTGGAGAGTTTGTGGAGAGATTGGAACACTTATACACTGTTGGTGGGAATGTAAAATGGTACAACTACTTTGGAAATCGATTTGGTGCTTCCTTAAAAAGCTAGAAATAGAAGTACCATATGATCTAGCTATCCCACTCCTTGGAATATATCCTAGAGAAACAAGAGCCATCACACA
>NW_004444113.1:247663-290273 GCF_000243295.1 Trichechus manatus latirostris
AGGAGCTGGTTGAATGGACGTGGGGAATCAGGGGTGGAAAGGAGGAGTGTGCTGTCACAGTATGGGGAGAGCAATTAGGGTCACATAACAATGCATATATAAATTTTTGTATAGGAGACCAAACTGAAATGTAAACTTCATTTAAACTACAACAATTAAAAAAAAAAAAAAAAAAGATACTGATTTTTGTTGTCTATTTAGGTGGTCATGAGATAAACATATTAACCAAAAATGGAGGCATTGAAACTCCAATTTTGTATCACTACTTGCTAAATCATTTCCACGAAAGCATATTGTCATTCTCTTTAAATTCCAAACAAAGCTAAATTTCAGTAATGCCAAAAAAAAAAAAAACAAAGATAGTTTTAACAACCAAGCCAGAGGATTTCTAAAATGTCTAATATATATATATATATAAATGAATATCTCAAAGTCCAATTGAACAAAGCAATAGCTTTTGGAGAAAATCACCCAATATTCCCTCATGGTGACTGTCGAATTACCCTTTTCTAGGATTTCTTTTTTTTTTTTCTGTTTACATTTTGTTTAGATTTCCTTGGGATTTCATTTTAATGTGCAAGTTCCACTGTGTCTTTATAGCTCCGTGACAGGGATGGAGCTAATAGAAGACAGAATTCCAAATCAAATGGTTCTCATAACACATTTGTAAGAGCGAGCTAGAATATTTCTGTTCTAGAATTTCTCTCTATCCCTTGCCAGCTGTGCCCCATATACTGTGTGCCCAAGCAGAGCAAATATTTTGTCAGGAACCCCATGACTCACAACAGTATTGACTTGGTCTTGCAGTAGAAATTTTTCTTTCTCCTTTCCCTGTGATAGCATAAATTTGTACTGTCAAATTAGATATTTTGTTTCGAAAGATGTAGTCATTTCTTTTTCTATTTCCATAGCAACGTGCTGATTTAACTCGCATGTGTCTAAGAAATGACTATTCAAGAAATCTGGCACATTACAACCCAATATTTGTAATCAATTTTACTTTCGGAGCAATGTCTGGTCTTTTGTTGGTAATATTTCAGAAAACTTGATTGTCAGACTACTTAAAATTGTATTTGTCGCCAACAAGGAACATGTTGGAGAGCCTCGCCGCATGCCATGTAAGTTTAGAAGCCCTTTAAAGAAAAGGTTTTGTTGCTGTTAGTTGCCGTCAAGTTGGCTCCAACTCATGGCGATCTTGTGCATAACGGAATGAAATGTTGCCCAGTGCTGTGTCATCTTCGTGATTTTTGATACGTGTGAGCCCACTGTTGTGGCTCTGTCAATCCATCTCATTGAGGGTTTCCCTCCTTTTCACTGACCCTCCACCTTAACAAACATGGCGTCCTCTCCTAGCGACTGGTCTTTCCTGATGGCACGTCCAAAGTCAGAAAATACAGATAATCAGAAACTGCTTTCTTAAATATTGACAAGTTTTTAATAAGGTAGATTAAAATTTTTAAGTAGAGCAAAGAAAAATATATTTTTTAAATATTTCACACGCTAATTGTCATATTCCATCAAGCAAACTTTTGGATCTTATTAAATCCATAGATAAAGATCAGAACATTCTCCCTGTGGTACCCACACCTACCTATAACTGTGAATGTTCAAATCACAGTTAACATCTGGCCGTATTTTAAATTGTATTTCTAACTTTCTGTTTCCATGGAAACATTTTGCACTGTTAAGACTTGCTTAAAATAGCCTATCTGAGCCTTTGTTTCTTGATCTGCAAAAATCAGGGAGTTGAACAAAAAGTTTGGAGGCCTTTTAATTCCTTTATTCTTTTTACCAACCTGGGATGTTTATCATCTTGTAATCTCGTTGTTGCTGTTCTTGATTTAAAATTTCTCTTACATCTCTACAACTAGAATGTAAGGCCCCAGGGGCATAAATCATACCTTATCTGCTTTGTATCTCCTGTAGCTGTGCTACTCAAAGTACCAGTTCTCAAACTATTTGTTACTGGCCCCTGCTGAGATCTGCACTAGCTTTCAGGGAATTGTAATTTTATCACAAGGTAAGTAAGCTACGTCACTAAGCGCAGTTTAGTTCAGTAGAAGTTTTTCATAGTAGGACTTTCTCAGTGAAGGAAGCTGCGTGTTGATTTACGTTCTGACACCAGCTCCTTATCTCACCATGACAAGCCCTTCTGAGAAGGGCACCTGTCTGCAGGGGGTACAGTGAGTAGCACTGTTCCGTAGAATTTTACAAAAGATTCTCAATAAATACTTGGTGTTTAACAAATTGCTAATCTATATTGTTCATTGGTTGTTGTTGTTGATGGTTGCCTTCAAGTTGGCTCCACTTATGGTGAGCTTACGTATAACAGAACAAAACATGGCGCGGTCAAGAACCATCTTCGTGATTGTTGGTATGTTTGAGATCATTGCTAAGCTATTGTGTAGTGCCTTACAACCGAAAGGGCTCATCCTTCCAGCACTATCCTGGAAAATATTCTATTGTGATCCCTAGAGTTTTCATGGGCTAATTTTCAGAAACAGACCACCGGCCTTTTCTTCCTAGTCTGTCTTTGTCTGGAAGCTCCCTGAAACCTGTCCACCATAGTAGATGCTGCTGGTATTTGAAATACTGGTGGCATAGCTTCCAGCATCATCACAACACACAAGTCACCACAATACAACAAACTGACGGATGGATGGTGGCTCATTCACTTAACAAACAACAGTTTAACATTGTACAGTGAAACCTGTGAGAGCAGGAACTCGACTGGACTGCCTTGTTTTTCTAGGTCTCGCAAGTTTTCTGCCTTTGACGGGATACAGTCTTACCACTTTTCTATAGCTCCTTTTAGTAGAAAATATTTGAGTTTTCCTTCCCTGACAGCTTTCCGCCTTACACAGACTCCAGCTTTTGCAGGTTTTACTGTATTCACTTCCTAGGACCAGCAATACCAAGTACCACAAACTGAGGGGCTTAAAACGCCAGAAATTTGTTGTCTCACAGTTCTGGAGGCGAGAAGTCCAAATTCAAGATGTCAGCAGGGACATACACCCTCCAAAGGCTCTAAGGAAAGATTCTTGCTTGTTTCTTTGAGCTTCTGGTGGCCCCAGGCTTTCCTTGGTTTGTGGGTCTATAATTCCAATCTCTGCCTCTGTTGTCACATGGCTTTCTTCCCTGTGTGTCTCTGTGTCTTTGTGACTCTTCTCTTTATAAGGACACCAGTCATATGAGATTAGGGTCTACTCTACTCCAGTATGACCCTGTGTTAATTATATCTGCAAAGACCCTATACCCAAATAAGGTCGTGCTCCCACGTACCAAACTTGAATATATCTTACTGGCAGACAAAAACCAACCCATGACAAGCATCCACAAGGGTACCAGGAACTGAGAGGAACTATGGGGGGGGGTTGGGGGGGCATAAACCTACATATGTGTACAGTCTATTAAGCGAGACGACATATTTGTAAATAACGAAAGTAGAATCAAATTTATAAGAAAGGTACAAATAAAATGCCATGAGACTTCAAAGGAGGAAAAGAATCCGTCTAACAAGGCACTGGAAGGGGATAACCTGGGAATTTCTACCCTGAAGGAGTGGCAGAATGTTGAGTGATGGAGTCGGGTATGGGGCCAGGCACCAGTAGAGAAGGGAGAACCCAAGGAAGCTTTAGGCATGCTTAGGCGGGCCTTTCTCATTGTTTGGCACCAGGTATGTATTTGACCTCTGCACAATTCGGTTTCTCATCTGTTAAAAAGAAAATTTTTTTAAAAAACCAGTATTGATCTTATAGGGTGAGAATCAAACGACTTAATTCAAGTAAAGGGCGTAGAACAGGGGCCAGTGCTCAATAAGGGTCACCTCTTGCTATAGGGTCTCGATGAGCTCGAATCGAATCGACGGCAACAGGTTTTTTTTTCTTGCTGCTGCTGTTACTGTTTGTCACATTACTATTACAGAATGCTAACTCTGAGGCTTTTAATGCTTTTGATTTTATTCTGTAGAAAATAAAAAGCTACTGAAGATTTCAAAGCACTACAGCGAGAAAGTAGAGAAAAATGGACTGAAGTGTGAAACGTGATGATTGCCTATAATTAAAGGGTGAAAGCAGAAAAACAAAGCCAGCAAAGGAGACAGAAGGCTCTATCTGGGAGGCAGGAAGAGAAGCAGGTGGAAAACAAAACGTGGAATCTAAGCTAAACGTTTCAGCAAAATGAAGCCGTTAACAGAGTCAACTGCTACACAGACACGAAGGAAGGTTCCTGAAAAACCAAGGGGTAGCTGAATTTGAGAATTAGGAGGTCATTCACAGCAACCTTTAAGAGAAATTCTTTACAGTGATCAAAGCAGAAGCTAGATTGCAAGAAACTGAAGAGAGTAAATGGTGAGGAAGTAGGAATGAGTATAATACATTCCGGTTCCTTCATGCAGGAGACCAGGGTTTGATTTCCAGACAACGCACCTCATGCACAGCCCTCACTAGTCTGTCAGTGGAGCCTTGCATGTTGTTCTGATGCTGAACGACAAGAAAGGCCTGGGGATCGACTTCTGAAAATCAGCCAATGAAAACAGTCACAACAGTCTGATCCCATTGTGCGTGGGGTTACCATGAGTTGGGGGCCAGCTGCACAAGAGCTAACAACAAAAACAACAATTCCTTTTTGAGTATTTACTTTCAGTGATTGAATGTCCATGGTTATACGCCCCTTAAATGACAGGCAATACCTTAAAAGTGAGGGTGGTGAGACTTCGTCTTGCTTACTTTGGACCCATCAGGAAAGACCAGTCGCTAGAAAAGAGCGTCACGTTTGGTGACGCAGAGGGTCAGCAAAAAGGAGGGAACCCTCCATGAGAGGTATTGACACGGTAGCTGCAGCAATGAGCTCAGACACACCCACAACTGTGAGGACGGCACAAGACCAGGCAATGTTTCAATACAGAAGGTCACTAGGAGTTGGAGCCAACTTGATGGCAACTAATAACACCACCACCTATAAAGGGAGCTCATCTCCCTTAAAGATGGGCCATAGGCATCTATTGCTTTGCTTGTCCCACCCCATCCCCAGCCCTTTCTGTAAACTATTTCTTGGAGGTGACATATGGAAAATACAGATTTCTAAACTTGGTGACAGAGAGAAAGCATGAGTCAGTCCTTCCCTAGTGGTAGAAATTTTAAGACGAAAAACAGAAGCTGTCAGTAGTCATATTTCTCCCCTGCTGAAACAAGCCAGTCTGCCAAGAAAGATAACAATGTCAGTTTTCAGTGGGAAGTAGATCTAAGAAACGGAGGGGAAGAACACTAAGGGCAACTGGACCCTAGTTCCTATGTCTGAAGCACAACTGCATTACTGACTTTCTGACACTTTGGCCGTTCAACGCTTCCTTGTATTCCATGAGTCAACACATTCACCTGCTTGTCTAAGGTACTCTGAGTTAGATATCTGTCCCTTACAACTTAAAATAACCTAATACAAGAAGGGATATGTGTTGTAGCAAGGACTTGGAACATGTTGGAAAACATTGGAACAATGACTGGCGATGGTGGTGTGGTATTCTTCGAATGGAAATGAAATAACAGGCAATAGAATACTTCTTCCTGTGAATCTGAAAGAAAGAAGACGGTTGAAGATACATATGAGGTGGTGTGAATTTCAGTCTACAACTCAAGTGTGCAATAAATATAAATTGTCTTTTTCCATAACTCAAGTTAATTTCTGTTAGAAGCCCTCATTCCATTGGGTTAGCGGAAATTTTATTCCAGTTGATTCCTCCCCCCTCCCTTCACCCTGCCTTTTCCAAAGTTATATCAAGGTTCTCAGGCACTTAAACCAAAAAACCGAACCCACTGCCAACAAGTCAATTCCAACTCATAGCAACTCTATAGGACAGAGTAGAACTGCCCCATAGGGTTTCCAAGGAGCAGCTGGTGGAATTGAACTGCTGACCTTTTGGTTAGTAGCCTGAGCTCTTAACCACTGTGCCACCAAGGCTCCATGGGGTATTCACAGGGGACTAAAATATAGTTGGAGTCCCTGGGTGGTGCATAAGTTTAACACACTCAGCTACTAATTAAAAGATTGTCGGTTCAAATCCACCCAAAGGTGCCTCCAAAGAAAAGGCTAGTGATCTACTTCCAAAACATCGGCCACTGAAAACCCTATGCAGCACAGTTCTACTCTGACACACGAGGTCACCATGAGTCAGAATCGACTCCATGGCAACTGGTTTGTTTAAAAAAAAAGAAAAAAACATGGTTAGGATGGTGGAGATGCACATCTGGACATTGGTCCATGAAGGTTTCCACTAAGACATGTCTGTTTCTGTGCTCATGGTGACTTCAAGTCCGGTGGCTCTCTCTGCAGTTTCCATATGATGCCAGTGGCAGGGTACTTGCACTGCTGCCTCTGTGCCATGTTAGGGCAGACTAAGGACCCATCTGCTTTTGTACCATAACACCATTTTTCTCTATATAGTTCTGCTGGACAAGCAGGTAGCAGATCTCCTCTCTCCAGGATCCACAAAGAGTCTCTATTCTCACCATCAGCCCTATCTCGGAAAAATCTGCTCCTAATTTGGGTAAGAGTTGGGGTAGGGGATGTGAATCCTGCTCTTTTCATAATTCTTCTTAACATTGTGTCTATTCTCGACTCTCCTCCTTCCTCTAAGAGCTCAGACTCTTTGAAACCAAAGCCAGCAAGACCCACTCTGTCCTACCCTTCCACTGAGACAATGAACGTCTCTGGATGAGAACTGAAAGGGGGAAATACTGAGAGAGAAAAAAAATCGACTTATATTAATCTCTCCAAAATATTATTACAACCCTCATAGAATTTTAGAGATGAGAAAACAGAAATTGAGAGGAGTCCATGTTAGATGGACTTGATCTTCTCAGCAAAGTAAGAAATAAGAGTTTTCCGGGGGAAGAAAAGAAGAGCTGAGGATTACAACTGATTCAGAGAAGGATTGCTGAACAGCAGAGGGCATCCAGGAGTTCCAGATAACTGGAAATTGTCTGCAACCCTTCAGCTCTGTTCCTCAACTTTCTCTATCCCTTCTTGGCACCTGGGAATGACATGAGAAAGGGTTCAATGAGAAGTATCCAGAGACAGAGGTGACAATGGGAACGGTCAAAGGCTAAGGGGGTAGGAGATGCTAACGGGCTGATGAGGAACTTGTGCTAACTGAGCCACGGGGTCCAGGCTGAGTAGAGGAGCAAAGGAGGCAGAATGGGATAAAGAACTTGGACAATGGGGAGAAATCATGGGACCAGATGATTCAACAAAGATGAAGAGCCAGTTCAGCAGGAAGGTGGATTTGAGGAGTTGTGGAACAAGAAGGAAAGCCTGGAATTCCAGGTCTGACAAACCCCTGCCTATGCTGAGGCCCAGACCTGACCTGAAACCCAGAGACATCTACCCGAAGCCAACATCCCCCCAGGACCTGACCTTCCTGAGGGTCAGGAACTCTCTGAAATTAGGTAAGGCCCAGACTCCCTCAAGGGGCTTGACCAAATATTTGCCTAATTCAAGGTCTCCAAAGTGCTAGAAAGACAAGGACCAAGAACATTCCCAGACCTGTAATGCAAACATGGTGAAGTTGACAATTAAAATAGTCATGTGGTAAAGAAGTTCACACAGTTTAAGATCTACTACATTGGGGACTGGTAAATAGTTCCAGAAAGAGGGCATTATGTTTTTAATCTTCATTTTGCAAATGATTTTTTCTCCCTGTAGGCAGGATAAATCTCATCATTGGTTTTTATGTTTTAGGTGTTTCTATTTATTGAGAATAATACCTTCTGATGAGAGACGTTGTTCCAAGAATTAAAGTCCATAATGTATTTTTAAAGCTTGTGAAGTGGCAATCATCATTTTTCAATCTCTATTAAAGAACATTATCTTGCATTTCTAGAGAAATGTGTAGCTTCCAAGGGTTTAAGTGTCATTAGCTGGCCAGTGCATATGACCTTCCTGTAGAATGAGACGGTGAATTCTACATTTCAAAAAATAAATGGAAACAGCAGGCATATCCCCCAACAGAGATGGCACTGAAACACAACAGAGCTCAGCTTCCTGTTTTTTATTCATGCGACTCAGATTCGAGTCCTGCTTTATAAACCCCCACTTCCCTTTGTGCTTCCTGTTGGTGGTATATTTCGATTGTGTCTGCTTGTTGAGGTCCTCAAAACACAAATTCAGTCATCTTCCCTGTAACTTGGCTATGTGTGCTTTTTGGAAATTGCATTCATCTTACAGAAAGTCTCTCCATCTTCTTTTTTAAAATCTTGGCCTCTCAGTAGCAACTAACTAGTTATACACCAGGTGTGTAAGGAGATAAACAAAGATTACTGGTGGGACCCCTAACCAGTGGTGAGAAAACTTTTCTTTTTAAACCAGATTGGTGAACAGTATAATCAAGATCTCTCTAGGACTTTGTTTCAGACATAAAGGAAAACAGTGCTTTTTGGAAGAGAAAATCTAAAATCCCCTAGCATAAGGAGAAATTTCTCAAATCTTACTTCAAAAGAAATAGATAAGGAAGATGGCTGTGTAAACAGATCATTGTTCTGACCCTCCCCAACAAGTGCAACAAGAAATACAAGGAAACTGCTTTGAAGGACTCAGAATGGGGAACAGAGGAAAGCAGCAGGGAACTGCAGACAAGCAAGAAACAACAAATCAACAATGAGTCGCATATGGTAGGAAAATCGCTTCTCCCACCATCCCTGCCCCTCCTCCCAGCCACGCGGGCCACCAGCTGCTGTGAACTGGGGAAGTGGCCCCAGAAAAGGAGCCTGCTTCCTTAACCACCACAGCTCCTGCCTTTATAAAGACACAGGACCCCAAGCTTCTGCTCTAAAATCAACAAGGCAGACCTCCCCAGGGGTCCATTTGGATTGTGCCAGCACCTCCCCAACACAGACACTGTCGGCTGCAAGCCTACTGTGAATTGCTACAAAAAGCCTTTGCGGTGGAGTCTGCTCTCATAGTCAACACTCCACCTGCCTCCCTGTGAACCCCAGAGCTCAGGGCTCTGAAACCAACAGGGCAAACCTCCCAGAGAGTCAACTCAGGTCTGTTTGCTCACCCTTCCAGTCAGTGCTGAGGACTGTTGACTGAGGCTGCTGTGTGCTAGGAAGCAGGCATCTTTAGTGCAGGCTACACCTACAGCCAATGTACAACGGGGGGCTCTGATAGCAACAAGGCAGACCTCTCTGGGGGTCCCTTTGGAGTGTACCAGCACCTCCACCACCCGGACACTGTCGGCTACAAACCGGCTGTGAATTGGCTACCGAAGGCCCATGCAGTGGAGTCTGCTCCTACAGTCAGCACTCTACCTGTCTCCCTGCACACACCGCATAGTTCTGGCCTCTGAAACCAACAGGACAAACCTCCCTGGGGGCCAGTTAGGGTTAGTCTGACCCCACTTCCGGTTGGCGCTGAAGACTGCTGACTGAGGCTGCTGTGTGCTAGGAAGCAGGCAACTCCACATTGTGAGGATGGTGCAGGACGGGGCAGTGTTTCAACCTGTTGTACACGGGGTGGCTATGAGTCAGAGCCAGTTCCATGGCACCTAACAACAACGACAACACGCTGCTGAGGGCCAGATCTGATTTGAGACCCAGAGACACCCACCCTAAGCTAACATCCTCCCCAGGACCTGACCTTCCTGAGGGACAGGAACTCTCTGAAAATAGGTAGGGTCCAGAACCCCTCAAAGGGCCGACCAAATATTTGCCGAATTCAGGGTTTCCAAAGTTCTAGGAGGACCAGGACTAAGAACATTCCCAGACCTGTAATGCAAACACGGTGAAGTTGGCAATTAAAACAGTTGTACAGACAGTGGCAGAATGGACTAAAAACCATGATCCAGCTATATGCTGTTTACAAGAGACACGCCTTAAAGCCAAGGACACAAATAGGTGGAAAGTGAAAGGATGGAAAAAATATTCCATGCAAATAATAACAAAAAGAGGGCTGGAGCGGCAATCTTAATATCAAAGGAGACTAAAACCAAATCTACGTAAGATAGAGATGGACACTATATAGTGTTAAAGAGTCAATTAATCAAGATGTAACAGTCATAAACATATATGCACCTAACATCGGGGCACCTAAATATATAAAGCAAATACTGATAGAATTGAAGGCAGAAATAGATAGCACTACAATAATAGTTGGAGACTTCAATACATCACTTTCAATATTGGACAGAACATCCACAAAGAAGATCAACAAGGAAACAGAGGGCCTGAATGATACTATAAACCAACTAGACTGTACAGACATATATAGAACACTCCACCCAAAACAGCACAATATACATTCTACTCCAGTACTCACGGAAAATAAATAGACAAGCACACACTGTGATAACTCAATTTAGGATTTAAACAGAAGTTGGCCAACGTCTCAACAGTCACAGAATTGCCAAATTCTCTGAATTAACTGGACTCAGAGCCAAAACTCGAATACTGGGAATACCAAATGGAACCCATGTTTACTATATAAACTTCAAATCAGAAACTAAAAACAACTGATTTCATTTCATTATTGGCAGTACGTTGTTCCCATTTTAGTTTATGCTTCTTTTGAAGTATCTGCTGCTTTGCCCCATTAAGGAATCATGACTCATACTTGTAAAGTACAGGACATTGTGCTTTTCATTTCTTTTCATGTCTCTTTTCTAATTCATTCTTGTGATCGTTAAGGTCGTGTGTCAGCTTGGCTGGGCCATGATTCTCAGTGGTTTGGCAGTTCTGATGTAGTTTGGCAGTCATGTAATGATGTAATCGCCTCCATAATGAGATCTGATATAATGTGATCACTTCCATGATGGGATTTGCTCCTTTCTAATCAATTGAAAGGAGTTTCCTTGTGGGGTGTGGCCTGCATCCAATATAGGTGGACTTTCTGGCAAGGCTCCCGGGCTTTTGCTCGCTCTGGATCCTGCGGCTGATCCTGTTCATCTGACCCTTGGTTCTTGGGACTTGAGCTAGCAGCTTACTTGCTGATCTTGGGATTTATCTGCCTTCACAGTCTGTGAGCTAGCGGCCTGCCAGCTTACCTACCAATCTTGGGATTTGTCAGCCTCCACAGCCTGTGAGCCAGAGGCCTGTTGTCTAACCTGCCTATTTTGGGTTCACGAGCTCCTGAAGCTACATGAGTCAAGGGAAGCCTCTAGCCTGACCCACTGACTTGGGACTTTCTAGCCTCTACAACTTTGTGAGCCATTTCCTTGAGATAAATCTCTCTCTCTGTGTGTATATACATATATACACACACACACACGTATGCATAGGGTAGCTCTTAGCCGTATTTCACAGATGAAACTGAGAAAGATTAAGTGTTGTCTTAAGCAGAGCTCATGGCAGAAACCACACGCTGGGCTAGGTGAAGGGGGAAGAAGGGTGAACCCTAGCCTCTGACTCGTTGCTCCCTCAGTCTATGCATGTCTCTTGCCCGGGCCCTGGGACGACCTTAGACAATTGTGTGAAGCCTTGAATGCAAGCATCCACCTGGAGAGTTGCTGTGAGCTGCCATTGAGTCGGCCACCTGACTCATGGTGACCCCATACACAATGGAACAAAATGCCATCCTATGCCATCCTATGCCAACACCACGATTAATCACAGATCAGACCATTGTGATCCATAGGGTTTTCATTGACTGATTTTCAGAAGCAGATCACCAGACTTTCTTCCTAGTCTGTCTTAGTCTGTAAACTCCGCCGAAACCTGTTCAACATCAGCGCAACATGCAAACCTCCACTGACAGACGGGTGGTGGCCTCACGTAAAGTACACTGGCCAGGAATCAAACCTGGGGCTCCTGCATGGAAGACGAGAATTCTACCAATGAACCACTAATCCCCACGAAGTCCCTCGGTGGTGCAAACAGTGAATATGCACTTGGCTGCTAACTGAAAGATTAGTGGCTCGAGTTCACCCAGAGGCACCACAGAAGAAAGGTGTGGTGATCTTCTTCCAAAAAATCAGCCATTGAAAACCCTGTGGAGCACAGTTCTATTCTGACACACATGGGGTCACCAAGAGTCAGAACTGACTCAACAGCAACTGGTCACTGGCAGAGGGACTCTTGTTTAATAAAGAACGTCTGTCGTCCTGTATTCATTATGCCTTAAAAATTAAAATAGCTGGAGTCAAGCAGATGAAGGATGGGGTGAAGGTGGTAGACTGTGTCCTTTTAAGGGAAAAGCCTCTACTGGGAGGAAATAAACTGACTTCCCTTGATTCAAACAAGCACCTCAAGAAGCTGCCGAATACCCTAATGCCTGCGCTAACTCTCCTATACTTCACAAAGCCATTGCATTTGCAATCAACATGATTTCTGAACTGGAAGACAGTCTGCTCAGCTTGAGGCATCCCTCCCAGCTGAAAGAGCAGCAGAGAGCAGAGAAGAAATGGCCCAGCTGATGATGAATCTCTAAATCAGGCAATCACATAATCCTCCTCCAACATCCTCATCAAAAGGTATTTCCATCAGTTCAGGGAAGGAATTGCTCGGAAGGTGGCTTAACTTCAGTACAACAGATTTGTATTGCAGTAGAGGCCTAGGGCACCTACCTTCATTCTTCTAGGCTTATACTGGAGAAGTTTCTGAAACTAGAACAAGCCTTTAGGATTTATTCTGAGGCTGGTAGTAGGGGCTTGGGGAAATAGGTCTGGTCTTCTTTATTTTCTACTAGAGGTTTTCTATACAAGACTACAAGAGAGAAGCAAAAACAGTTCCCTTCTTTTT
Source organism: Trichechus manatus latirostris (assembly GCF_000243295.1). Classification (NCBI taxonomy): domain Eukaryota; kingdom Metazoa; phylum Chordata; class Mammalia; order Sirenia; family Trichechidae; genus Trichechus; species Trichechus manatus. The sequence goes on from NW_004444113.1 coordinate 260,389, forward strand.
GAAATACAATCTGCCTGTTGTGGATTGGTTTTAAGGTATTATGTTCCTCTTTTTATTTCAAATGGTAGTCACGTGAAAATGGGAAATTGTTAGCTATTCTAAGAATCACATAATCATAATTATCAATTTGAATTCCTGTTGCGAATACTGGCAACCACAGTGAAGCGACTTATCACCAAATACATCTCGAGGTTTTAATTGTGTGCTCTCGAATGTATTTGCATATTCTCAGCGCACTTCATCATTTTCATTCCTGATAAAGCCCTTCAAAAGAAAAGATGCTCTGTCAATTCAAAAATGTATTGTTCTTGCATATCTCCAAAAAACGACGGCTAATTGCTATCGTATTCTGAGTACGTTTAGGATTAAAGGTTACCTGGGTTTCATAAAATCATGGTGCCACAAAGCAAAGATTTCAAAAATGTTGGTCTAGTTGTCCAAAGTTTAAGGTTAGTGACATCCCCACTCTGTATAATATTATTCAATGATTTCTTTTGCGGCTGTTGACACCAAGGGATAGTTTTTCCCTTAAAATGGAAGCTTTCTAAAAGCCCACCTCCTTCCTGCTTCTTTAAGGAGCCAGGAAGTTACAAAGGAGAAGGAGATACCGAGAGAGCTCTCTAGTCTGATATTAACCTACAGATCCTTTTCTGAGGCTCTTTCCCTCTCCTTCCTTCTAACAGCCACTCAGGGCCCAGCATCACATGGCTTCCACATTTATCCTTGGTGGGGGCGGGGAGGGGGGAATAGATTCAGAGCCGTGGCGGAGTTAATGCACCACATATAAGAAGAAGTGATATTCAATCTATTAAGAGGAGTGCAAACCCAACCTCCTCCTTCTCCCCTTCCCGCCCCACCAAAAAATAAATTAATAATTTGGACAAATCCTGTTTGTATTATTTCCAACTCACTTATTTAATGCCTTATTTCTTTGTGCACCTAAAATGCGTATCGATATAACTTCCTAGACAGTGGCTGGATATTGGCAGAGCTGAGAAGTGTTTATCATGAAGTAACACTAGTCTAGCAAATACATTTAAGTCCTGGGTGGTTGAAGGAGCCCTGGTGGCACAACGGTTGAGCACTCAGCTGCTAACCGAAAGGTCGGAGGTTCGAACCCACCAGGCACTCTGCGGCAGAAAGATGTGACAGTCGGCTTCCGTAAACATTACAGCCCTGGAAACCCTACGGGGCAGCTCTGTTCTGTCCTATAGGGTCGCTATGAGTCTGAATTGACTCGAAGGCAACAGGTGTGGGTTTGGGTTTTGGGTGGCACGAACAGTTAAGCACTCAGCTACTAACTGAAAGGTTAGCTGTGCGAATCCACCCAAAGGCACCTCGGAAGAAAGGCCTAGTGGTCTACTTCCCGAAAGATCCCATCCACTGAAAACCCCATGGAGCACAGTTTATTCTGAAACACATGGGGTCACCGTGAGTTGGAATCGACTTGGGGGCACCTGGTGTGGTTTTTGAGCCAAGTACGTTAACTCCACTTCCCTGGGTATCAGTGTCAAGAGAAGCTGATGCTGTGATGCACCCAGAAACTAAATAACAGAGCTTCAAAATATCTAAAGCAAAAATTGACAGAAGTACAGGGGAAGCAGGCAACTCCACCATTACAGGAGAATCTTTTAAAATACCTGTCCCAATAATACATCAAAAAAATAAGCTGGTAAGGATATATATTTGAACAATACATAAAACTTCATCTAATATATAAACAATTACATATATATGTAATATAAAAACAATACTCAAAATTTTCAGCTACTTATACGTACAATGTGTGAGATCAGAACTTCAGCATCGCTATTCCTCACATTATTGCTATTGCTAAATAAATAAAATAAAAAAAAAAACCCGTTGCCATCGAGTCGACTGTGATTCATAGCGACTCTATAGGGGCTGATGTGACCCTGGTTGCTAGCTGTCACCAAGTCGGCCCCTACCTCTTGGCAATTACATGCACAGCCAGAACTAAAACCTGCCTGGTCCTGTGTCATCCCTGTGACTGGTTACAGATCAGACCATTGTGATCCACAGGGTTTTCATTGGCTGATATTTGGAAGTAGATCACCAGGCCTTTCTTCCTAGTCCATTTTAGTGTGGCAGCTCTGCTAAAATCTGTGATGGTTAAGGTTGTATGTCAACTTGGCTGGGCCACGATTCTCAGTGGTTTGGCAGTCACATGATGTGATCACTTCTACGTTGGGATCTGCTGTGAGCAGCTGATCAGTTGAAAGGGAGTTTCCTTGGGTGTGTGGCCTGCATTGACTATAAGCGGACATTGTGGCAAGGCTTGTGGCTTTTTGCTTTCTCCGGATCCTGCAGCTGGCTCCTTGTTTGTCTGACCTCCGGCTCTTGGGACTTGAGCTAGCAGCTTACCTGTGGTCTTGCCTGCCGACCTTTGGGTTCTTTGATCTTCAAAGCCTGTGAGCAAGAGCCATGCTCTCTGACCTGCTGATCGTGGGTTCACCAGCCCCTGCAGTGACTCAGGAGGCGTCTCTATCCTGACCCACGGACTTGGGACATTCCAGCCTCTACAACCGAATGAGCCATTTCCTTGATATAGATCTCTATATATATATATATTCATACATTTTGCTGGTTTTGCTTCTCTAGAGAACCCAGCCTAAGACAGCATCATAGCAACACACAAGCCTCCACTGACAGACATGAGGTGCAATGGCCAGGAATTGAACCTGGGTCTCCTACATGGAAGGTGAGAATTTTATCACTGAACCACTTCTACCACCCAGATTTTATAGGTAGACATCTTGAAAGAAATTAAAGTGACCTATCTAATGCCTTTTTCTCCCATCAGTTTGGAACCAGAAATAGAATCTATCAGTCTTAACTCCTTTATTGACGTCATCACTAGCCTACGTTCCCTTGTTCAGAAACAACATCGTGGTTACACACAGTCTGTGGAGGCAGCCATGATTCACAGGCCGAGGTGTGTGAGGTCAGGCTTGATTTCCTTGTTTTCATGATTCCAGTCTTTTTTATGGTCTGAAAACAGCAGCTGTGCCAGACAGCAGTCAACAGAAAAAGAAAAGAACTCATTTATAAAGCAGAGCCCCAAAATACTTTATTCACCACTTATACTGTGCTCTTCAGGGCTCGAGGTCAAAGAGTTTAGGTTGAAATTTTCTTTAGGAACCTAAACTTAGTCGCTTGCTGCATCAAAATGGTTTTCCATGTCTATTCATATTACAATAGATGTGAGACTCTATCAAATGCCAACTACTTGGATCACTAATGAAATGAATATGGCATGGTTTAAACAAATCAAGAGTGTGTAATTGAGGTGACTAAAAGACAGTTTCCTAGCAAAACCCAGGAGGCTATGGTAATGAAATATGCCTAAAAATGAGAGCAGAAAAACAAGCCATAAAATATTTCCTTATGTAAATGTCACAATTCATCAAACATTAAATTCACACTTTAAGGTACTCTAGCCCAAAAGCATATTCCCTTGCTTCCTAAATAAAAAGAATTTTTTTAATAAATAAAAACACATTTAGACAACCCAGATCTACCACTAATTTGCTATGTAACGTTATGTAAGTCTCCTGACCTCTTTGGGCTCTTGTTTCCTTGCTGGTCCAATGGACTGAGAGACATCTGCCATCCCTGGTTCCTGAAAGAGGTATAAAAACACCTTAATTAGCATAAAAAGTCATTCAAACTGTGTATCTGAAATGCAACTGGAATTGGTTCCATGGAGTTTTCTCATGATACCCTTAGGAAAAGATGGAGAAACAGAACAGATTTTTGATTCACAATTAGTTCGTCAAATTACCCAAAGAAGGTAGACTGAATGTATTAGTTTGCTACTGCTGCGTAACAAATTACCCCAAATTTAGCAACTTAAAGCAATACCCATTTATTATCTCACAGCTCTGTGGGTCAGAAGTCCAGTGAGCTTGGCTGGGTCCTCTGCTTAGGATTTCACAAGGCCAAAGTTGGGGTGTTGACCAGGCTGGGTTTTTATGTGTAGGCTCTGGAGAAGAATCTAATTCCAACCTCATTCAAGTTGTTGACATAATCCAGTTCCTTGCTAGCTGTCAGCTAGGAACTGCTCTTGGCTTCCCTTTACTTCTTCAAAGCCAACAATAGTGTGTCTAATCGTCTTCCTGTTTCAAATCTCTGACTTCCTTTCTGCTACCAGTTGGAGAAAGCTCTCTGCTTTTAAAGACTCAAGTGATTAGATCATGCCCACCCGGATTCCTATCCTAAAATCAACCGTACCATATAAAATAACACAATCACAGGAGTGATAGCTCATCATATTCACAGCTTCCAGTATTAGGGCAGGACATTTGGAGCAGTCCACTGTAGAAATTCTACTTACCACAGAAGTAGAGAATGAAAATTAAGAACATGGATTTTGGTGAAAACTGACTTGATTTCTAATTCTAGCTCTGTAATTTGACTGCATCTCTATTTAAATTCAAGTAAATTGCCCAACCTTTCTAAGATTACTTTAAGAGCAAGGGGCACCAATTATTCCTTTACATATGCTTTACATCATATCAAATACATGTCAGTGTTCAAAAATATTTGGAAGGATGAATGAATGAGTGAGGACATAGAAGGAATGTACATTAAATAAGTAAGAGAAACAAAGCTGGGCCAAGCATTAGATGACAGAGTTAGAATCAAGAAGAGTCATGGAAAACTGAAAAAACAAATTTACCAAATCTAGTAAGATGAAGAATACACCCACTCTTCACTTATCCACATGGTTAGGTTCCAAAGACCAGGTCATTATGTGAAAATCAGCATTATGTGAAAATGGAGGATGACCACATCAGATCACAAAATGGAGGATGACTACATCATTGCAAAACTGTCAGATCACATCATTACGTAACTGCCAAACCACTGAGAATCATGGCCTAGCCAAGCTGACACATAACCTTAACCATCACAGTCAGCGTTACTCTCGCTTTGCACCACACTGCGAGACATACTGCCAGACATACATCAATAATGTACAAAATATTAGGATAGTAGATTTTTTACTACCATCATAAATGCAAAATATCGGATAATGAGATAGTCGATAAGTGAAGAGCAGGTATAATAGGGTTCCTTAATGCCCTTAGCTGCTAGGGAGCTTGGAACTAGGTTTTTTACTCAATTGCAGTAGTTTTTCCTTAGCCTGGGCTATCTGGTATAGTTACCACTCTTCATTACTCGTCTCTTATTCTTTGTCTGTGATGCTTGATGTTTTTATTGTGACTGTTTTTTTGTTTATTTGTTTGTTTGTTTTTACTGTAAATCACCTAAAAGCTTGTTAGGAAGTGTGTAGTTTATAACAACTTGTAACAAGATAGAGAAAAATTTATTTGCCAAAATTCCAGGAGACCTAAAGAAAGCCATATCTATATAGATGTAGACAGATATTTGAACAAAGATATTTATTTGAGTCTTGGAATGCCAAGAAGACAGTTTGTACTATATTAAAGTGACAAGGAAGTGTGTCAGTCTGTTGATAGCAACAGAGCAGTGAACTTCTTTTTCTGTCAAGTGGAAGAAGTCCTTTCCTGGTCTTTCTGCTTCATCATCGTATTTACCCTTGGCCTGAACCCACAAATTAAAAAAGAAGAAATGAAATTGTTTTTGCTTATCTCAGAGCCTCTGAGATATGGAAAAGCAATGCAGTTCTGGTTGAGGAAAGTACTGTGCAAAGATCACCACTTCCTTCCTTCCTGGGCACACAGAGCGGTCTGGCCGAGTGCTCACCTATGGAAAAGAGAACAAAGCCAACGTATCACTTCCATCCAAAGCAGTAAAGAGTAGAGTGACTTCTCCATGTTCTCTAACTCCCTTCAGTGTGGCTAGGACGCCAAGGTAGACAAGCGGTAAGATGGAAGATTGGACAATGTAAAAGGAAGACTGAAGAAGAATTAACACATTCAAACTGTGGTGTTGGTGAAGAATATTGAATATACCATGGACTACCAGAAGAATGAGCAAATCAATCTTGGAGGAAGGACAGCCAGAATGCTCCTTAGAAGTGAGGCGGGTGAAACTTCGTTTCACATACTTTGGACACATCATCAGGAGGGACCAGTCCCTGGAGAAGGACATCATGCTTGACGAAGTAGGTTAGCGAAAAAGTGAGAGACAGACTCTCAGTAAGATGGACTGACACAGTGGCTGCAACTATGGACTCAAACATACTTATTATTGTGAGGATGGCACAGGAACGAGCAATGTTTTATTTCATTGCTATGAATCTGAGCTGACTCAACAGCACCTAAAACAACAACAAAGATGGAAGTTATCCAGGTCCTTGAACCACTCTAGGAGAAAGCCCCAGGGAGAGCTGCCTGACCAGAATAAGACTCAGTGGATTAAGCCACTGAGATTTGAGGATGTATTTGTTACTGCAGCGTAGTCTAGCTATCCTGACTAATACAAAAATACTATTCCAAGTCATAAACACAAATATTACTTGATCTGAAATCAAAGGGGATTCAACTGTTTCACCACAAATTATCTAAAACACAAGTAGACATTACAGAGGAGTCAGGAAAAGCCTACTTATTCGTTTACATAGATTTACCATGGAAACTCTGGTGGTGTAGTGGTTAAGAGCTATGGCTGCTAACCAAAAGGTCGGCAGTTCGAATCCACCAGGCACTCCTTGGAAACCCTATGGGGCAGTTCTACCCTATCCTATAGGGTTGCTATGAATCAGAGTCGACTCGACGGCAATGGGTTTGGGTTTTCTTTGGTACCGGTTGACATAGAGTTGACTGTGACTCATAGAGATTCCATGTGTGTCAGAGTAGAACTATGCTCCATAGGGTTTTCAATGGCTGATTTTTCAGAAATAGATCACCAGGCCTTTCTTCCAAGGTGCCTCTGGGTAGACTTAAACCACCAACCTTTTGGTTAGCAGCTGAGCACTCAACCATTTGTACTACCCAGGGACTCCATTTTATAGTCAGATGGTAATAAATAAGCAAATAACCAATAATTCAGGGGCATTTACAAAATGTGTAGAGTTTTGTTGACTACTTCTAAACACTTTCAAGTTGGTAGTTACCCAAATTTTAATGAAAAATTGATTCTCAAGCAATGCTGAAAAATTGTTTCTAAGACGTGGTCTGAACCTTATTATAACCCAGCTTATTTTATCATATAGGATCAGTGCTAATTTGGGTTCCAACACTAAACCAGTTGCCATCAATCGATTCTAACTAACAGTGAGCCCATGCATTGCAGAGTAGAACTGTGTATGTGGTTTTCATGGCTGTGACCTTTCAGAAGCAGATTGCCAGGCCTTTCTTCCAAAGCACCTCTGGGTGGGTTTGATCTTCCAACCTTCCAGTTAGTAGCTAAGCACTTAACCATCTACACCACTAAGTACTCCTCCAGCACTAAGCCTTAGTCCTAGCATGTTGGGTGGTGGTAGGAGTATCATCCCTTCCTGGGACTTCAGAATAGTTCTCGAAGGCTTTCTTTAGTGTGTGGAGTAAGCTTGGCATTCTGTACAGCTGATGCAGAAAAAGAAAAATCTCCTTAGAAATCAATTGATAAAGATGTAGCCAATGACTAGAAGAACTGCCTTTCAACACAGAGAAATAAAGTCCTTGAACCAATAAAAAGATATCCCAACGCAAGAGCCAGCTGAGGCACAAAGAAAGGACACAGATCGGGAGACAACAGAACTCCTTCTGAGAGAAATGGAGAAAATCATTATTAACGTTGACTATTGCCCCTAGGAAGATTTCACCACTGTTACTGTGAAAAACTGAGATTCATTGATCATTTATAGTTGTTTGGCGGGGGTAATAATCTTAGGATATCAATCCAATGTGTTTTCATTCTTTGGAATCCCTGGTTCCGCATTAAAGCTAGATGAGTTCTCTGAGAAAGCAGCCTTGGGAAAGGAATTTGGAATGCAGAATGCTTATTAAGGAGGGCCCTTGGGGTCAACACTGAGGGAGGGACCAGAAGGACGCAGAGTTGGGCAGAGAAAGAAGCAGAGCTAGGATGCCATCACAGCAGCCTCAGCTGACCCCACAGGTCCTCTGCAGCTAGAATGGCCCTTTAGTGTCTTGCCAAGATAGACTGAGACTGCCAGATGCTTACCCTCCCATAGAGTCAGTCCCTAGGTGGTGCAACTGGAAGGCTGGAGGTTCGAGTCCACCCAGATGCACTTCAAGAGAAAGGCTTGACGATCTACTTCCGAAAAATCAGCCATCGGAAGCCCTATGGAGCATGGTTCCACTCTGACACATGTGGGGTTTCCATGAGTCAGAACAGACTCCAGGGTAACTGGTTATACTCCCATATTGATCAGCCATTGGGTATGGCTGCCTGAGAAGGAAAATGGACTTGGGTGAGGCAGCTCATAGTTGAGGTGGGACTTGAAAAAGCTGACCCTAAAGGCTGTGTGTTGACTGTCCCCATGTCGATGACGTGTTATGTAATACTACCAAAAAACCAAACCCACTGCCATCGAGTCGATTCTGACTCTTCTCTAAGAAAGCAGACTGCCACATCTTTCTCCCACTGAGTCATTGGTGGTTTCAAACTGCCGACCTTTTGGTTAGCAGTCGATGGCTTTAACCACTGTGACACCAGGCCTTCTTTACATAATACTATACGTGCGCTATCCCAGGTCCTGTTGCAGACGCTGCCTGTCCCTGCCTAGACCACTGGGACCGCCAATGTGCCCTGGACTGCTTGAACATCCACTGAATCCACATCTGAGGGCTTTTGCTGAACCATTGACGGCAATTTTGCCCACAACTGAGACCGGTTGGAAGTGCCAGGGAGTCAGTGTTCCCCTTCTCCCCAAGCAGCAGCAATCATTGACTCCCGGGAGTTGATGTGTAGATGTGGGATAATCCTGCCACGTGCGTTTTATGCTGTTCCTTGAGTTTCCACCTGAGATAAGGCTCCAGTTCCCACTGCAGTAACCGCCTTAATAACTCACTCTCTGTTGGCCATCTAGACACACACAGAAGACGAGGCGGCCAGGTAACCATGGCGGCAGAGGTTGAATGATACAGCCACAGGCACAAGAACATTGGCAGCATGAAGCTAGAAAAGGCGAGGATCAGATTCTCCCCTACAGCCTCTGGAGGAAGCCTCTGGAGGGAGCGCAGCCCTGCCGACACCTCCATTTTGGTCCATGGATCCTGATTTTAGACATCTGGCCTCCAGAACTGTGAGACAATAAAGTTCTGTTGTTTTGAGCCACAAAGTTTGTGGTAATTTGTTAATGACAGCCGTAGGAAAAACAATACAGTCCTAATATCAAAGAAAAAAAAGGGAGGGGAGCCCCTGTGGCGCAGTGGTTGAGAGCTTGCTGCTAACCAAAAGGTCGGCAGTTCAAATCCACCAGCTGCTCCTTGGAAACCCTATGGGGCAGTTCTGCTCTGTCCTATAGGGTCACTGTGAGTCGGAATCGGCAACAGATTTTAATATCGAAAAAAATGCCTGGTGGACTCAGATTCTAGAGTTTCTCCCATTAAGGCTAAATCCATGGAGATTCAGCACGAGGCCAATCACAGGAGCCCTCCAACACATGCATAAGACGTTTTCATGCAATAGTCACAAAAATAAGTACAACTTCTATTGACTGCTTTCTCTGTGACAGGCACTGTGCTAAGGATTTTATGCGGTGTCTTATATAATCCTTGCAAAAAATGTTAGAAGTAAAAATTATTCACCCCATTTTTCACAGAAGGAAACAAAAACCTAGTGAGAAAGTTACAGATGAAGAGACTGAGGGTCCAAGGCTCTAAGAATGTGTTGTAAAGATTGAATGAATCACTGTACGAAATGTGTGTAGACCGGTGCCTGACATGTAAAAAGTGCCCAGTAAATGGAAATTACTACTTTCACCTTTCTCATCATCATCATTACTGTTTTGTTCCCTCGTTTCAAAGACTTCATCAAATTTCTCTGCTCTGTGATGGTTAAGGCTGTGTGTCAACTTGGCTGGGTCATGATTTTCAGTGGTTTGGCAGTTACATAACGATGTAGTTTGGCAGTTATGCAATGATGTAGTCATCCTCCATGATGTGATCTGATGTGATAAGCCAATCAGCTGTAAGGAGAGTTTCCTCAAGGGTGTGGCCTGCATCCAATATATATATGGACATTCTGGCAAAGCTCATTTACTTGCTCTGGATCCTGCATCTGGCTCATCATCATCTGACCTCTGGTTCTTGGGACTTGAGCCAGCAGACTGCTGTATTGCGTGCCAATCTTGGATTTGTCAGCCTCCGCAGACTGTAAGCCAGTGGTCTGCCATCTGACCTGCCAATCTTGGGTTTGTCAGTCCCTGCAGCCACATGGTGAGTCAGGAGAAGCCTCCAGCCTGATGCCTGACCCATGGACTTGGGGATTGCCAGCCCCTACAACCGTGTGAGCCATTACTTTGAGATAAATCTCTCTCTCTTTCTCTCTCTCTAACTCTCTCACTCTCCCTCTCTATCTCTATCTAAATATACACGCTTCACTGGTTTTGCTTCTCTAGAGAACCCAGCCTAAGATGGGCTTGAGTAAGGATAAGATGCTACAGGGGCCATTTTCTAGATGCCCTTCAAATTTAATGCCACCTGAAAATGTCTTTCTTCAAAAGTTTTCTGCTAATGAGTAGGAGAGATTTGATGGTCCTCTTTAGCTAGAGAAAGAAACAAAGATCGTTCTCTAGTCTGAGACCTGCTCCAAAACCTCTCCCCATTCCCCCCACCCTCCGTGGCTCGTGTCTGTTTCCCATTTTCAAACACCTCCTGCCTGCAGCAACTAGGCTTAAGGGTGTTCTTTGCTACCTCTATAACATTTGCCTTTCATTTCTTTATGTCTTCTAACCTAGAGGTTACTCAAAGCACGTTGTTGTTGTTGTTGACTAATGTCTAGTCAGCCCCCAACTCATGGCGAGCCCATGCACAATGAAACAAAACACTGCCGGATCCTGTGCCATCCCTATGATTGGCTGCTGATCACACCACTGTGATCCATAGGGTTTCACTGGCTGATTTTTGGAAGTAGACCACCAGGCCTTTCTTCCTAGTCCATCTTAGTCTGGAAGCTCCACTGAAGCCTGTTCAGCATTATAACAACACGCAGCCCCCGTCAACAGACGGGTGGTGGCTGCGCATGAGGTGAACTGGCTGAGAGTCAAACCCCAGTCTCCCATGAAAGGTGAGAATCCTGCCACTGAACCACCAATGCCTCATACTCAAAGCATACAGTAGGTACTAAATAGTTACTTGCTTAATTGAAAAGTCACTGTTGAGCTTTCTCTTCAACCCCCTCACTCCCTGAATTAAAGAGTAAGTAGTTTAGAGTTGACCACGCAGCTATCATAAAAGACTGTGTACCTTGTTTTAATTATATTTTATCCTTGACACTTACCCAGAAGAAACAAAGGAATGCTCTTTAAATTAATTTTTCTGGTCTGTGTATTGGATTACACCTGGCTGTATTAGACTCATTCTCTACCCAATACCATTAATTACTTTGCCTTTTTTGGTGACTATCACGGTCCTGTTGCTGTTTTTTCTCTAGTGCCCGACCAGAGTCGTACTGAAATACATTTATTAGTTGTCACACATATATCTTGCAGATATTCCTTATTCCTGTTGCCACTTCAGTCCTGATTAAATTCCACATTAACTTTGGCCTTGGACAAAGGGAGAAGCAAATCTAGCACTGCTCCTTGAATTTATGAGGCTGCAATGTGATTTGCTGTGGTTGGAGATAGGATTCCACTCCAGAGGGCTTGGCTACCACATCAAATAAGTCCAACTGACCTTTTCCTCTGAGATTGGCAATCACAAGGAATTCACAGCCAGGGATGGGCTGAGTTTGCTGTGAAGAGGCTGTGATAATGTCCCTTTGGGCGAGCCTACCTGTCCTGATCATCTAGTATCGGTCTCGTCACAATACTAGACACTGCATAATTTATCTCATTCAAAGTTAGAAGAACATAGTGAACAGGTTTTTTTGTTGTTGTTTAAACACAGGGAAACTAAGCCTCAGGAAATGAAATAACAGCCAAGATCACAAAGCTATAAGAAGCAGAGTGGGGGCTTGAACCCAGGACTGTGACTCCAAAGCACACGTTACTTCTCAGGGCAACTCGCCGAGACGCCCAGAGAGGAGAAACGTGTTAAACAATGAACTAAAGTTTGGGCCTTGGTTTAGTCTTACGAGGCACTGGTGGTTCATTGGTAGAATTCTCACCTTCCATGGGAGAGACCAGGGTTTGACTCCCGATCAATGCAGCTCTTGCGCAGCCACCACCCGACAGTCAGCAGCGGCTTGCACGATGTCTATGGCGCTGAACAGGTTTTGGCAGAACTTCCAGACTAAGATGGACTAGGAAGAAAGACCTGATGATCTAATTCTGAAAATCAGCCAATGAAAACCCTATGGATCACAGCAGTCCAATCCGCAGCCAATCATGGGATGGGGCTGCTGAGTCGGGGCTGCCCTGACGCTAACAACAACAACAGAGTTTGGAACAGGGCAGTGGTACAGCTGGGGCGGATGGACCAGCAGGAAGGGATCTCATCACCACCAGCAAGCTTCTGAGATTTTCTCCAGTCTGAGTAACTGCGAGTCAGGACAGAGGAAGCAGATGACCTGACTGCCCAGAATTCCTTAGGTCTGTGAGATGGGCGTGGCCAGCTTTCTACAGGTGAGGAACTCTGCGGCAGAAACGAGGGCAGGGTGGAGGTAAATTAGGCCAGAAGGGAGTGGGGACAGACTGGGACCCTGCAGCCTGAGGAAAGGGGCGGAGGGTGGGGTGGGGAGACAGAGAAAAACATATCAGAGGTACTCCAGACAAAGACTAGACGAGCTCTTGTTAGGAGACCTAGAGACGGAGGACACCTACTTTAGTAGTCCACCAGTTACCAGGCCAGTCCCAGGCACCTCCCCACCACACTCACTTCCTCTAAGCTGTTGTACAGGCTCTCTGGAGAGCCCTGCCAGGATCCAGATCTAACCGGCTCAGAGTGGTCACACATGCGTAGAACAGACAAAGATGATCAACAGATGACCCCAGGCCGCCACGCATGCTCAATAACACAAGAGAACTCATGTCAAGGAACCAAAATCACCTGACATACGTCATCTGCGTAGCCGAGCCCATCTCAAAAGCAGAATCCGTCGGCCGCTTCTGTGCCAAGTCTTAGCCCCACCCTGTAATAAATAATCAATAGAAACTATGAATATGTAGCACTTCCTGATCCTGCCCACCTGCCTTCCTCCACCCCTACATGAATATGTGTAATTCCCCAAACCTATAAATTTTAAATGCTTCCTCAAATCCAGGAACTCAATCTGAGGACGATACCTCTGAGTTCCCACTTGCTAGCCTGCAAAACAAACTCTTCTGCTCAAAACCAACATCTGAGAGACTGGCTCCTTGCACACGGGGCATGGACCCATTGGTCCGGTTTCACTCTCCTCCTCAGCGCTGCGTATGGAGGTGGCAGCCATTTCCTACCAGTGTTCATGGTGCCCTCAGACTGTGGTAAAGCCCAGGTGTGTCAAGAAGAGGATCAAGAAGTTCATCCAGCACCAATGAGACCGTTATGTCAAAATTAAGCGTAACTGGTGCAAGCCCAGAGGGTACAGAGAAGACACAAGGGCCAGATGTTTTTTTCTTTTTTTTTAAATCTTACTGTGCTTTAGGTGAAAGTTTACAGCTCAAATTAGTTTCTCATTCAAAAACGGATACACATACTGTTTTGTGACATTAGTTGCAATCCCCACAATGTGTCAGCACACTCCCCCTTTCCCTTTCCACCTTGGGTTCTCCATGTCCATTCATCCAAATCCTGTCCCTTCCTGCCTTCTCATCCTGCTTTTGGACAGGAGTTGCCCACATGGTCTCCTATATTTGATTGAATGTGTGTTATTTTTTGTTTCACAGGTCTGTCTAATCTTTGTCTGAAAAGTAGGCTTCAGGAATGGTTTCCTTTCTGGGTTAGCAGAGTGTCCGGGGGCCACGGTTCCTCCAGTCTCTGTCAGACCAGTAAGTCTGGTCTTTTTTTGTGAATTTGAATTCTGTTCTACATTTTTATCTGGTTCTGTCTGGGATTCTGTTGTGTTCCCTGTCAGAGCAGTCGTTGGTGGTAGCTGGGCACCATCTAGCTCTTCTGGTCTCAGACTGGTGGAGTCTCTGGTTCACGTGGTCCTTTAGTTCTTTGGGCTAATATTCTCCTTGTGTCTTTGGTTTTCTTCATTCTCCTTCACTCTGGATGGGATGAGACCCAATAGATGTATCTTAGATGGCTGCTCGCCAAGTGTAAGGGCCAGATCTTGATGCCGAACATCAGTTACAGAAGCAACAAGAAAATGAAGCATATGCTGCCCAGTGGCTCCCGCAAGCTCCTGGTCCACAATGTCAAGGAGCTGGAGGTGCTACTGGTGTGAGACAAACCTTACTGTGCTGAGATTGCTCACAATGTTTCCTCCGAGAATCGCAGAGCCATCGTGGAAAGAGCAGCCCAGCTGGCCATCAGAGTCATCAATCCCAACGCCAGGTAGTGCAGAGGAGAAAATGAATAGACAGCTCATTTGCAAGTTTTATCTGTGCTAAATAAAACCATAAAAACTCAAAAAAAAAAAAAAAAAGAATAGATGATGTGGTTAAAGGGGCAAATTTCAGAGCTGGAAATAGTGCAGGCCGAGGCCAGAGCATATCTCATTCTCTAACAAGCTGTTCCTGCTAGCTGTCACAGTGGGAATGATCCGATAAACTAATTCATGCTAAGGTGTTAACTGCTGATAGGCTTAATGGGATATGCTACCAGGGTTATCTGTCTGTAAAAAGGGGCCTGTCACTAAGCAAAGGTACTTGAAAGATAAAAGATTCTTCAGTGATGGAATGACAGGCACTATTAGCAGACTGCTTAGGGTCGTGAGAGCTAGAATTTCTGGGTGAGGTCCCTCAGTACTTCCTTCAGATCTTACTACACAGGCACCCATCTAATCTGCTTCTAAAAACATCAGCTCTGCCTGAAGCTCATCTCCTGAATGGTTTTTGCAAAGAGAACAGCGTTGGGGTCACTAATTAGGTGTCCTCCCCCAACGAACAAGAGTTTCTGGGCACTCTCTCCTGCTTTCGTCTTCAACCTCACCTGCTCTCCCTATTTCTCATTCCTCTAGATCATTCTGCTCCAGCCACTCTGGTTTCTTTACAGTTTCTAGAACATTCCACGCCTTTTACTGGTGGATGACTTTGCGCATGCTCTTCCCTCTACGTGCAAACCTCTTCCTTCAAATTTTGATAAGGCCAGCTCCTTCTCATTGCTCAGGTCTCTGCCTAATGTCGCCACCCAAAGAAGCCACAGCCAACCACCCAACCTCAAACACATCGTGTGCCCACCCCAGACAGCGCTTGCTTCATGTATAGTTACCGTCCTCACTACCATCTGTCTCCTCCACTGGGCTCGATACATCATGTTTGAGTAAACAAATGACGGAGTGAGAAATGAGTAAGAATCTCAGAGAAGCAGCAAAGGGGTGGGGAAAAGGGGGAAGGAAGTGGTTCCATCAACTGCTGCTTACTTCCCTCACCATGTACCTTTCAAGGCTTCTGTTTGTCAATTTTAACCAAATATCCCAGAGTGAAAAACCTGTATGGAACAAGTGTTGGCGAGAATGTGGAGAAATTTGAACCCTCACGCATTGCTGGCGGGAATGCAAAGTGGTACAGCTGCTGTGGAAACAGGTTGGTGTTTCTCAAAAAGTTCAACATAGACCTATCGTCGTTGTTGTTGTTGTGTGCCGTCGAGTCAGTTCCAACTCATAGCGACCCTATAGGACAGAGTAGAACAGCCCCGTAGGGTTTCCAAGGAGCGCCCGGTGGATTCAAACTGCCGACCTTTTGGTTAACAGCCGAGCTCTTAACTATTATGCCACTAGGGCTCCGTGCTTACCACAATAAATAAATCGTTTATTTTATTATTAGTTAATTGGTTAATTAATTTTTTTAAACTAGTCATCCTACCACACACCCAACAGAATGGCAAAAGTTAAGAAACTGTTTAATACCACGGGTTGGCCACATTATGGAAAAACTAGTATGGAGAAGCTGGTACATTCATACCCTGCTTGTAGAAGTATAAACTGTACAGCCATTTTACGATTCAAACTAGACATATGCACACACACACAGAGGAAAAAGAAATAGAAGACCCTACTCTAACGCCATAGTTACGAATTCTCCGTTTTCATGTCGTTAACTGTCATGCTATGAGTTATTTTTATTGCTAAATATCACCTAGCTGGGGCTTTGCCATGTCCTTCATGAAGAGGTTGTTTTTCCATAAGGTAGTGAAGACTTTGGTGTTGAAAAATCATTAAATATATCTAATGAATTATCTGTTGAAGCAAATAATTGTGAAATTATCAGAGCCTAAAATAAAATATGTTCATTTTTTAAAAAACTAGGAAGTATTGCTAGCAAAGTAATTTTTACTTTTACTTTCAAACGTGTTTTCCAAATGCCATTCATCCTTGGGGAGAAAGAATCATCTTTCATTCCACATTGGCAGGAATTATTTTCCATGGGTAATTTCATATTTCTAAATGTCACCGTATTTTAATTTTTGCAGTCCTATCAATTGGGTGTCTGGAGTTCTTCCCCGCTACCTCAGTTAAACCTCATTATCCCTGGGAAGTGTTGCAGACTCTGCTTTCACAATTATGGTCTGAAAGTATTAAAGTTTAGTTGGGAGAGGAAAAGAAAGGGGAGGATTCTTTGGGATGAAGACTGCTTCCACCTGATCCATAGCAGATACTCAGATTCATTTAACTTTACCCATTTCTCTTTAACTAAAACCAACTTGGTTCTTGAAAGCCTACTTCTCTTTGGCAGTTGAAACACCTAATCTTGCCACTCAAGATAAAACTCAACCACTACTGTTTTAAAATACGGCAATTCAAGATTTAAAATTTGGAAATGGGTAGTGGTGATAGCTGCATGGGTAACTTGAATGGTTAAACCCTCCACTACTAACCAAAAGGTCGGAGGTTTGAATCCAACCAGAGACACCTTGGAAGAAAGACCCGACAATCTATGTCCGACAGATCACAGCCATTGAAAACCCTATGCTGCACAGTTCCACTCTAAAACACATGGGGTCACCATGAGTCGGAATCGACTTGAAGGCAACTGGTTTGCTCTGGATCATTGCACACATGATGAACGTAATCAATGTCACTGAATTGTACATGTAAAAAAATGTTGAAATGGCAAACGTTCTATTGTATTTATACTTACCACAAAAAAAAAAAAAAAATTTAACTCAGTCATTTCAAACCTCTATTCCCCAGCCCCATTCTCCCTGGGAATGACATATGGGATCTCTCAGCTCATCCACCTGGGCACCTCAGCAGGATACTTGAGCCTAAGATGCCACCTTGTACATTCACGGGTAAGGAGAACAAATGTGGTCATCAAGGCTAGAGAGAGAGGCATCTCCAGCACCCACCAGCACCCAAACAATACATACTTCTGTCTCCAAATCTCCTCCTCACACTGTTTGATTAACTTTTATCTCCTCTTTTTTTTTTTTAATTGGGGTATATCATGGATTGAATTATGTCCCCCCAAAGATATGTGTATCAATTTGGCTGGGCCATGATTCCCAGTATTGTGTGGTTGCCCTCAGTTTTTTTATTGTAATTTTATGTTAAAGAGGATTAGGTGGGATTGTAACACCCTTACTAAGGTCACATCCCTGATACAATGTAAAGGGAGTTTCCCTGGGGTGTAGCCTACACCACCTTTTATCTTACAAGAGATAAAAGAAAAGAGAAGCAAGCAGAGAGTTGGGGATCTCATACCACCAAGAAAGAAGCATCGGGAGCAGAGCATGTCCTTTGGACCTGAGGTTCCTACATGGAGAAGCTCCTAGTCCAGGGGAAGATTGATGAGAAGGACCTTCCTCCAGAGCTGACAGAGAGAGAGAGCCTTCCCCTGGAGCTGACACCCTGAATTTGGACTTGTAAGCTACTAGACTTTGGGAGAATAAACTTCTGTTTGTTAAAGCCATCCACTTGTGGTATTTCTGTTACAGCAGCACTAGATGACTAAGACAGGGTATAATTTACATATAGGGCAAAGTACGCAGTGTACATTTCAAGTGTACAGTTCAATTAGTTTTCACAAACGTATACGCCTGTGTAATCTATACCCTTATCAAGATATAGAATATTTTCATCACTCCAGACATTTTTCTTATGCCCCTTCCCAGTCAGTCCCCACCTCTAGGCTTTGGAATTGTGTGCTTTAGAATTTCATGTAAATGGAATTATGCAGTGCGTATTCTTTGGGGTCTGGCTTCAATTACTCAGTGTCGCGTTTTTGAGATTCATCCACGGTGAGGCGTGTATCAATAGTTTGTTCCCTTTTATTGCATTGTATGAATATGCCACGGTTTGTTTATCCAGTTTCCTAATGGATATTTGGGTTTTTTCCTTTTTTTTTGCTATTATGAACGAAGTTGCTATGAATTTTCACATACTAGCCTTTTTTTAATGTATGTTTTCTTTCTGTGAAATTGCTGGATCATAGGGTACATATAAGTTTCACTTTATTAGAAATTGCCAGATAGTTTTCCAGAGTGATTTTACTTGTCCTTTGTGGTCACCTCACACCTTCCCCTGCTCTATTGATTATGACACAAGCTCTATGTTCTAAGTCCTGCAGGCAATGGATGCTTTAAAACCCCATTACTTTTCTCTATCAAGAAATCTGGAAACCCTGGTGGTGAAGTGGTTAAGATCTACGGCTACTAACCAAAAGGCCGGCAGTTCAAATCCACCAGGCGCTCCTTGGAAACCCTATGGGCAGTTCTACTCTGTCCTATAGGGTCGCTATGAGTCGGAATTGACTCAACGGCAATGGGTTTATCAAGAAAGCCAGACCTTACAAATTAAAGTGCTGTGACTGTCAAACTATGGACTCCACCAGGGCTCCGTTAAGGGCATAGTCCTCCACAAAACTGCCCTCATTTCAGACACCAGCCACAAGCTCGGGGATCCCCAAGCCACCCTCACTTTGACCACCTGGTTACAACTCTGTAGGACCCCACTACCCCCAAGGGCTTGATAACTCACTGAAACACAGAGCTCAGGAAAGCGCTGCACATACAGTGTTCTCACCACACAAGGATTCGAATAAGAACCAGACAAAGGGGGAGGTGCAGACAGGAGATCTGAGAGGGTCCCACAGGCAAAGATTCTGTTATCCTCTCCCCAGGGACTCAGGACACCTCACGCTCCCAGCACACAGATGTGTGACAATATGCGAAATAATGCCACACGGGAAAGCTCACGTGAGCTTCGGTGTCCGGGGTTTTTGTTGCGGTTTAACTATATAGGCATGATTGATTCAGTTATTAACCACATAATAGAATATCATCTCCAATCCACCACCCAATTCCCTGAAAGTAGGGCTTAAAGCTCCAACCCTGCAATCACATGGTTGCTTTTTCTGCCATGGCCAGCCCCCATCCTGAGTCATCTCATTAGCATAATGAGCATAATTAGCATAAACTTTCGATAAGTCACCTTGTTAGCCCAAATTATCAGGCTGGTCCAAGGGTCCCATCAGGAATAACAAAGACACTCCTATCACTCAAGGAATTTCCAGCATTTAGAGGTTACTTACAGAGTCGTTATGAGTTGGAATCGACTCGACGGCAATGAGTTTATTTTATTTTATTGTTTTTGGTTTGGTCCCAGGAACAAGGGACAAAGGCCAGCTAGGTTTTTTATTACACAAGGTGACACTTTATAAACACTGCCATTCTGTGGAGGCAACACTATTCCCATTCTGAGCCTAAGCTTTCAAAAGGCCTAGTAGCTCCCCTTTTTTTGCTCTTCGGGGCCCTGAGCAGCTATAGAAGAGGTACAGCTATCCTGCTGGGAAGATAACGTGGAGATGCCAGAAGGAAAGAAGAAGGTCACTGAGCAGAACCTGCAGGAGAACAAAGGAACCTATCTGAGAGTGAGGACCAAATCCCTAGACATACGACCTCCGTCAAGCCATCCTAGTTGGGGCACCAGACATGTGAGTGAACAAGCCATCTGGAATGGTCTGTCCCCAGGAGACATCACATGGAGCAGCTGTCCCTGCCATGCTGTTTCTGAATTCCTGACCCACAGAAGAGTAAGCAAATAAAATTGTTATTTTCAGCCACCAAGTTTAGAGGGTGTTTGTTATGTAGGAATAGATGTAGTCTCCTGGGGAGTTCCTCATGATTAGTTGACCGAGGAAGAAAAGATTTGGACCTGATTTATAGGTGGTTCTGGATGATACGCTGGCATCTCCCAAAAACAGACAACTGTAGCACCACAGCCCCAGTCAGAAGTGGCCCTGAAGGATAACAGTGAAGTGAAATCCTCCCAGTGGGCAGAAATCCAAGTGGGAACAGATGGCCATAGATAGAGCTATACACTGATTTATGGGCAGTAGCTTCTGGGTTGACTGGATAGGCAGGGACTTGGAAGGAGCATGATTAGAAAAAATGCTGACAAAATAAGTCTGGAGAAAAGGTATACAGATGAACCTCTCTGAATCGGCACAGTGTGAAGTTGTTTAGATCCCATGAGACTGTCCACTAAATAGCAGCCTCTGCAGAGAGGGATCTTAATTATCAGGTGTACAGCATGACCTATTCTGTAGATATCCATTTGGCTCTTTTCCCAGTCACCTCAGTCCTTAATCCATAGCCACATTAATCAAGTGGCCATGGTGGCAGAGGTGGAGGCTATACATGGGCTCAGCCAAGCGGTCTTCCACCCATCAAAGCTGAGCTGGTCACAGTCACTGAAGAGTGCCCAATCCACCAGCAGCAGAGACCAACACTCAGTCCCTGATACCATCGTTCCCTCGGGAAATCAGTCAGTCATATGGAGGCAAGTTGATCATATTGAACCACTTCCATCATAGAAGGGGTAGTACTTTATTCTCACTGGAAAAGGCCTTTCTTGCTCATAATTTTCTGCCACGGTCACTGGTTGTGGGCTCATAGAATACCTCATTAATTATCATAGTATTCCACAGAGCCTCGTGTGCAACCTGGGAAATCATTTTACATCAAATAAAGTTAAGACAACAAGCTCATGCCTATGGGATTACTAGTCTTACTGTGCTCCTGATCAGCCATTGGTCTGACAGACAGTTGAGTGGTCTTTTGACAGTTACGGTGCCATGTGGGGACAACACTTCGCAGGGATGAGGTAACGTCCTCCAGGTTGCTTTATGTGCGCTATAGGCAGAAACGAACATCCGGTGCTGTTTTGGCCACAGCCAGATCTGGTATCAGGGTAAAAAATGGGAACGGCTCCCTTCACTGTTCCTGCTAACAATCTACTAGCTAAACTTTTGCTTCCTTCCCCTACAATTTTAGGCTCTGCTGGTTTAGGGGTCTTAGTTCCCAACGGGAGCACACTGATGATTCAGCAGAAGAATTCTCACCTGCCACGCAGGAGACCTGAGTTCAATTCCCGGCCAATGCACCCCATGTGCAGCCACCATCCTTCTGTCAGTGGAGGCTTCCATGTTGTTATGATGTTGATGAGGTTTCAGCAGAGCTTCCAGACTAAGACGAACTAGGAGAAAAGGCCTGACTATTTACTTCCAAAAATCAGCCAGTGAAAACCCCATGGATCACAGCAGTCCAATCTATAACCAATCATGGGGATGGTGCAGGACTGGGCAGCATTTTATTCAGTTGTGCATGGGATCGCCACGAGTCAGGGACTGACTCCACGGCACCTAACCACAACAACAGTTCCCGATGGAGAAATGTTTCGACCAGAGGATACTGCAGTGGTTCCATGAAACTAGAGCTGAGACTATCACCTGGTCACCTTGGAAACAACAGGCAGAAAAAGGGCATTACTATAGGTGGCGCAGTGGTTAAGAGCTCAGCTGCCAACCAAAAGATCAGCAGTTCGAATCCACCAGCCACTCCTTAGAAACCCTATTGGGTAGTTCTACTCTGTCCTACAGGGTCACTAGAAGTCGGAATCAACTCAACAGCAGCAGGTAATGGGTACACCAGTTGGAGTGATTGATCCTGACAATCAAGGGAATTTAACTTTTCTACCACACAATGGGGACAGGGAGAAGTTCATCTGGAACAAAAGAGAACTTTGGAGCACCTCTTACTGTGTCCTGTGATTAAAGATAACGTAAAAATAAAACAACCCACTACAGGCAGGGATGCTAATGGCACAGACCCTTGGGGAATAAAAGTTTAGGTCGTGCTGACAGGTAACAACCTCGACCAGCTGAGCGGTTGCTTGGAACGAGCAGAGGAAGAAGGAAATGCGAACAGCAGTTATACCCACCTGACCAATTACAGAAACAAAAACTGTAGTAATGACGAATATTGCTTTTTTACTTGGAGACAAATATATTTACATATATATTAACCAATTATTTTTCTTTTCTTCCCCCTCTCCCGTTTTCCTAGTATCTAGCATAAGATGTGTTAATAGTGGTTAGCCTTATACTTCAGTATTTGAGTTACAAAGAGCATGACACAGCTTGAAGAGGAATAACATCACCCAGAGATGGATTAAGTGACAAATAGGGCTTTATACCCTTTTCTGAGGCGAAGGTTATATGTTGGTGGTTGTTTGAGGGATGGTTACATCATGTGAAGCATGGA
The DNA here is from genome assembly GCF_000243295.1 of Trichechus manatus latirostris. NCBI lineage: Eukaryota > Metazoa > Chordata > Mammalia > Sirenia > Trichechidae > Trichechus > Trichechus manatus. The sequence goes on from NW_004444113.1 coordinate 283,080, forward strand.
AGTTAAACAAGGTTTAAGGGAGTGGATGGGAATGTCAAGCTGACAGGGGGCAGACTGTGGAAGTTTTAGACTGTGTCAACTGGTTTATGCTGGAATTCTGATTCCCAGAATCCCCTTCTGGGACTTGAGTAAACTCGGGAAGGAAGAGATGAAAAGCACCCGTTTCTCTCTGAAGGCCATGGAGGTTAGGTGCGATGAGACAGGTGCAAAGGAGCTGATAGACTTCAGCTTGTCCTTCTTTTTCCCTCCCCTGTATCAGCTCTTCTTCCTGACCATCAGCCTTGCTGACCAACACCCATTACAAGACCACAGCCAGATGCAGAAACGACAGCCCTCCCCAGACTCCTCCACATGTCTCCTTCCCAGTCTCCCCCTCCGCCATGTTCCTGTCTCCCCACATTCCCCGGAAGCACTGGCTCAGCCACTTGCACTAGTGCTTCCAAAGGTCTGGTTAGTGACGCTTCTCTGATTCTCAACTCCGCCTCTCCGACCTTTACTTCCCCAGCTTCTCGCATAATTGTGTAAGGCCTTCTTCCTATAATAAATCTCTTATTCCATACAACTCTTCATGGTTCTGCTTCCCCTACGTACCCTGTCTGATGGAGTGTATTACAATTTAACACAAAAGAAAATGTACTCACATTCTCAGCATAGACAATAAGGCATTAATACTGTTCAACGGTTCTCATTTCCCATCTCATTTTTCTTACTCACTTGTTCATTTAAGAAATATTTGCTGAGGGCCCCTAGCGTGCTGTTCAAAGAGAGCAGCCGTGAAAAAAAGAAAAACAAAAGAATCATGATGTGAAGATTATCAGCATCTAGAATGACGACCACAGAGTGGAAACTTCCAGGAGGAAGTTTCAGTTCGATATAAAGAACTCTCTGACTTCTGTGCCTAGAAATGGAGTGGCACGTTTGGGTGGTGCTAACTATCAACGTGTTTGGCTTCTAATCCAAAGGTTGGCAGTTCAAGTTCACCCAGAGGTGCCTCAGAAGAGTGTCTGGGCAATTTACTTCTGAAAAATCAACCACGGAAATCCCTGTGTAGTGCAGTTCCACCCCTACACACATGGGGTCCCCATGAGTCGGAATCAACTCAATGACAACTGGTTATTTGGTTTGTAAATGGAGTGGCCTCTCTCCCTTCATACAGTGACAGCTGAGTCACAGCGGAAATCAGTTAGCAACTCACATACCAGGAATGTGTCAGAAGGCATTGGTGTATCGGTTAGCAGCGCATAAAGTACAGGCTCTCCAGGTTCTCTTTTAAATTTTGTATCCTATAATTCCATTATGATAAATTCTTACAGGACATTTGTGAGGTTCTGACACTCTCTGTTCTGTCCATACTCTTAGGTGACTACTATGTATAGTAGGATTATGATACTCTCAGAACAATACCAAAGGAGAAGAGAACCAGCATTTACCGCTTACTCTACACCAGTAAAGTGTCGAAAAGCAAAGATGTCACCTTGAAGACTAAGATGCCCCTGACCCAAGCCATCATGTTTTCAATCACCTCCCATGCATATGAAAGCCGGACGATGAATAAGGAAGACCGAAGAAGAATTGATACCTTTGAATCGTGGTGCTGGAGAAGAATATTGACTATACCGCGGACCGCCAGAAGAATGAACAAATCTGTCTTAGAGGAAGTACAACCAGCATGCTCCTTAGAAGCAAGGATGGAGAGACTATGTCTCACCTACTTTGGACATATTGTCAGGAGGGATCAGTCCCTGGAGAAAGACATCATGTTTGGTAAAGTAAAGGGTCAGCGAAAATGAGGAAAATTCCCAACAAGATTGATTGACACAGTGGCTGCAACAATGGGCTTAAGCCTAACAACGATTGTGAGGATGGCACAGGACCGGGCAGGGTTCTGTTCTGTTGTACACGGGGTCGCTATGAGTCAGAACCGACTCAATGGCACCTAACAACAACAACAGCACACACGAGGCAATTTTCATAGTCATCTTGTAATCCTCCCAAAACTCTGAACCAAGTGTTATATCCTCACTGGGTGGATGAAGACACCGAGATTCACCAGGGATAGTGCCTTGTCAAAATCTCTCAGCTACCAAGCAGAAGAGACAGAAATCTGTCCGACCCCAAAGCCCACGTTATTTCTTTTATGCTACGTCACATCGAGTTTCAGCATTATTATGTGAGAATTAAAAAGATGTGTACCCAGAAAACATAATTTGAAATTTTTCAACTATAGTCTTAAAGAATATGTATTTTAATTTATATCTTAAAATAGATATCTAGTAAATATATTAAAATAGCAACATTACGTCACTTATTGAATGTTTTGCACGTTCCAATCACTGCACAGTGCTTTGCAAACATTCTCACTTAAGCCTCACAATCACCTTGCAAACACAGATATAATTTAGCCTCTTTGTATAGATGAGCACAATGAAAATTAGAGAAGCTAAGAAATTATCGTGAGTCCGTCAGCACCGATAAGGGCAAGGTTGGAATTCCAATTTCATTCTAGAATTAACATCAAAGCCCACTGTCCGTGGTCTGGGCACCCGAGGTTCATGATCTCACTTGGGCTGAGGTGGAGGTGGTGAGTGTTATTTCCCATATTTTCCAAGACTACTTGTTCCTTCTTCTACACGTCCCGAGATTATTTGTTTGTTCTTCTCCCTCTAGATGCCTCCCTAAAAGAGCTTGTTTATTTCTCTGCCACTTCCTACTTACGGCCATTTAAAAATTAGAAAGACTTGCCCCATCAGCTCATTTTGCTATGAGGAACTGGTTGAGCAAAGGAAAAGAAACATTTCAGAACACTTAAATTGCAGGGAATGACATGCCACGGCCACACGTTGCAATTCAGGTGTTCTGAGACATTTCTTCTCCTTCGCGCAATCAAGCACTCATAACTGGAAGACTGTGCCTCCAGCTATGATTCACATCCATAGAGGATTTCATTTTGCCTTTACACTACAGCTGACTGCTGCTGTATGTGATGGTTAAGACAATCGGGTAAATAAATTGCCTTATCTGCAGTCAAGGGAAAGATGATTGTATCCCGGTAATACGGACCTCGGGATGGAGACGGGTTTGTCTGCTATTTGCTCCCATTACCAACATCAGCACCAATGCAGAAAAATAAAATTGAAGGGAAGAAATTGGTTTTCATCTCATTACAGGGAAAAGAAAAGTACATATGATTCATGCATAAGGAGAAACGTATAAACGCGCAGCAGCAGAGAAGGAAGCTAACGCTTATTAAGGGCTTAATGTACACCAGCAGCTTTATCTACCGAACAGCAACACCTCGGTATTGTTATCTGCATATTAGAAAAGAAAGAATTTAAAATAAAATCACACAAATTTACACACCCCTCCAACACAAAAGTCTACCCGTCTTCCGCTGTATCACACTGACTCTGCGTACATTATGTAAATTTTCCTGAAAAACTCTGAAATCACCTTTTTATGCTTCAGAACCAAAATAAAGTCATGAATCTCAAACGGGAAATGTTAGCGTCGTCTGTGGCCTCTGCCGATCACCCCTCCTCTTAGCATTTAAAACCCAGCTTACAAGCACCCCTGTTTTTAAGCTTTGACAAAATTTATTCAGGCTTGAAGTTTATAATGAATGTGAATAGAAAAAAAAAAAAAACGTTTTTCTCCCATTTTGAAAACATTAGAAATCTGATAGCTGTCTGCAGATGATGCTGGCCTTCCAAAAACTGTCCTTTATTTGGGAACAACCCTTTGCCTTTCCGTTGAAGAACCAACTTCCCTCTTACTGGTGGTTTGGATGGAACTGTCATTCGTGATGCCGTCCCCTCCCCTGTCCAAGGGAGATAAGCCCAGCCAGAGTCTCGCCATCTGGACTCAGGATTTGAATTGTGGGCAGAGACATCCAAAGGCAGCAAACAATTGGAACAGATCAATCCCAAAGATGGTGCCCCAAGAACACCACCTTTCATTTCTCCAGCTCTGCTCTGGTTCTCATCGCTCATATGGCTTATTCATACACTTTTCTGTTCTCTGAGCTATCCCATAGACCTCTGCGTTCATTTCCTAGGGGCCCCCTAACAACGTACCACAAAGTGGGTGCTCTAAACATCAGCAGCGCACTGTCTCACCGTTCTGGAGGCAGGGAGCCCAAGATCAGCGGGCTGGCCCTGTTCCTTTCTTCCAAGACTTTGAGGGAGATACTGTTCCATACTTCTCTCCCAGCTGGCTTCTGGGAGCTCCAGGCATCCTATTGCTTGGAGCTCAGAGTCACATAGTGTCCTTTTCCTGTCTCCCTGTGTCTCTTCCCGTCTTTAATCAAGACATCACTCAGATGGGATTAGGACCAGCCCTACTCTGGGATGACCTCATGTAAACCGATCACATCACCCAATACCCTATTTCCAAACAAAGCCACCTTTCACAGGTACTGGGGTTAGGGCTTACACATATCTTTTTGGAGGGACACAATTCAATCCGTAACACCTTCCATGTGCATTTTTTTCCCTTCGTTAGCTAAAGTCAGTTTTTGTTGCCAGCAAAACAGAGTAGCTGACGGTCTAGAACATTCAAGCCTTGGTAGGCTACATGGGGCCCCAGTCACACATGCTCATGTCACTGCTCTTGGCAAAATTGTGACATTGGGCTCCAAACCAAAAACACCAAGCCCGTTGCTATAGAGTCGATTCCAACTCATAGTGACCCTATAGGACAGAGTACAACCGCCCCATAAGGTTTCCAAGGAGCAGCTAGTGGATTCGAACTGTCGACCTTTTGGTTAGCAGCCGAGCTCTTAACTACTGTGCCACCAGGGCTCCAAAGTCCCTTTTTCCTGGATACCTGTGACTCCCTCCACATGTGCCTGCTTCCCTTAGGATGTGCACAATCCATTTTCCATTATCAGCTAATCATGTCTAACGCAGCAATGACTGCTAATAGCTTAAATTATATCATCCAATAAACCAGAACCTGTTGCCATTGAGTCAACTCCAAATCATAGCAACGTGATTCCATGTGTGTCAGAGTAGAAGCATGCTCCACACACCTTTCCATGGCTGATTTTTCAAAAGTAGGTTGCCAGGCCTTTCTTCTGAGGCACCTGTGTGTGGAGTCGAGCCTCCAACCTTTCAGTTAGCAGCCAAGCACCCTAACCATTTGCAATACCCAGAGACTCCTATAATCTACCAAAAACCGAAGCAAACTTGTTGCCATCAAGTCAGTTCTGACTCACGGCGCTCCCATGTGTCACAGAGTAGAACTGTTCCACGGGTTTGCCTTGGCTGTAATCTTTACAGATGCAGATCGCCAGGCCTTTCTTCCACCCGGCCGCTGGGTAGGTTCAAACCACCAAACTTCTGGTTTGTAGTTGAGCGCTAACCATTCACGCCACCCAGGGATCTTTTATCGTCTATTAAGGAAATTTTTTAATTGGTAGGGAGCCCAAGAAAACTAGAAAACGCTACAGACCCAGAAAAGCGAGACCCCCCACCTACACTAAGGAAAGTATCTGCAGTAGATTTTTCTATGTGATCTCAACAGAGTCACGCAGGACCCTCTGCCCCACTATACCTCCTTCATAACTTGTGGAATCTCACACTTAGGGAATTTCTCTACATGGATTCCTAACTAACCTACCACTGAATCCTCTGTCTAAGGACATGACCAGTTAGCATCTGCCATGCCACACACTTCCACACTGAGTACAGACAAATTTACTGGGGTTTGATTCAAAATATTCAAAAGAAAAAATTTTCTAAATTAAGAAACAAAGACATCACCGACCCTTTCACTAACAGGAGCAGATTTTACCACAGACTCCTCGGATGATGAATTCCTGGGATTGGAGCCCATCAGCAGTATCTCGTGTGCTCGTTTTCATCCTTGCAGCCTCATGGTGTAATCATAGTAAACCACTGCCATCCTCACCGTCTGGAAGACGTGTCATTATGTTGCTCTATGAAATAGACTTTTTAACCAAGGCCAAAAGAAATTGTCAATGAATACCTGTCTCGTTTAATCTGCAGGTGAACGCAGGGCTGGAGACAGCTGTGTTTCCTCAGCAGATTCCAATTAAAAAGGATGAAGACCATATCCACGTCTTAAGCTTCCCAACTTTCTCAACATAACCGCTTTTACTCCATCTAAGAACTACAGCTACGGCATTATTCTATAAATACCAGTCATATTTTGAGAAAGACTCAAATCAGGCAACAAAAATTGCTTTTGCAAAATCAGTTCAATATAGCTTGGGAGCTGGACCGTGAACTCCACTGACGCCCGCTTCTAGCTTTGTTCACCTCAAGCTCCTACCTGAAGAGCACTTCCGAGTCCTCCTCTCTGCTCCTTAAATTCCTCCTGTCCTTTGTGGCACCACTGCTTGCCCTCCCCTTGTGAAAGGTTCTGTGATCCATCAAACTCTGAGATCCACCCCTCTCCTGACATCTTTTATTCCCCTGAAATTCCAAGAGTCTCCTGATGCACTCAGAGCAGCTGGCCATACACAGGCTGACCTCTACGGGGAGCCCAAGGCTCCTCTCCTACCCTAAACAACAACCAACCTGTTGCCCTCAAGTCAATACCGACTTACAAGGAGCGCCTGGTAGCAAGGAGCGCCTGGTAGATTTTAACTGCCGACCGTTTGGTTAGCAGCCAAGCTCTTAACCACTACACCATCAGGGTAATCGTCATCTGGCTTGGGGTCAGCTCCGACTCATGGCGACCCCATGAGTGTCAGAGTAGAACTGTGTTCCACACCATTTTCTGTGGCTGATTTTTCAGGAGTAAATTGCCAGGCCTTTCTCACAAGGCACCTTTGGGTGAACTCGAACCTCCAACCTTTCAGTTGGCACCTGAGCACGTGAACCATTTGTATCACCTATAGGGACTCCAGTAAGATCCAAGGATGTAATAAAGTACTAAGGCACCAACAGGGGCCATGGTGGGTCAGTGGCAAAATTTTTGCCCCCGTTGTGGGAGACCTGGGTTCAATTCCCAGTCAATGCACCTCATGGACAACCACCACGTGCCTGTCAGTGGGGGCTGCAGTGTTGCTATAATGCTGGTTTTTGTTATCTAACCCACTGCTGTCAAGTTCATTCTGACTCACAGAAACCCCATAGGGTTCCAAAGATGTAAATCTCTACGGAAGCAGACTGCCACATCTTTCTCCTGCAGAGCCCCTGGTAGTTTTGAAACACTGACCTTAGCAGT
>NW_004444113.1:292181-294443 GCF_000243295.1 Trichechus manatus latirostris
TGACTTCAGCAATGATATCTCTCATTCCATGTCCTCTTTTGAATCTGGCTTGAATTTCTGGCAATTCCCTGTCGATGTACTGCTGCAACTGTTTTTGAATGATCTTTGGAAAAATGTTAATTGTGTGTGATATTAATGATACTGTTCAATAATTGCAGCCATTCTGTTGGATCACCTTTTTTTGGAATGGGCACAAATATGGATCTTTTCCAGGAGGTTGGACAGGTAGCTGTCCTCCAAATTTCTTGCACTGACAAATGAGCACTGGTTGCATCCGTTTTTTGAAATATCTCAGTTGGTATTCCATCAGTTCCTGGAGACTTGTTTTTCGCCAAAACCTTCAGTGCAGCTTAGGCTTCTTCCTTCAGTATCATTGAATCTTGATCACATGCTACCTCCTGAAATGGTTGAACGTCAACCAATCCTTTTTAGTACAGTGACTCTGTGTATTCCTCCCATCTTCTTTTGATGCTTCCTGCATGATTCAATATTTTGCCCATAGAACTCGGGGTGGAGGAGGGGAGAGTGTTGACACATCATGGGGTTGGCAACCAACGTCACAAAACAATGTGTGTATTAATCGTCCAATGAGAAACTAATTTGTTCTGTAAACTTTCACCTAAATCACAATATTAAAAAAAAAGAAGAAGAAGAAGAAAGAAAGTGAAAAGGCAAGCACAGACTGGGAGACAATATGTGCGAAGCATTTATCTGATAAGAGATCTTATCCAGAACACATGCAGAACTTTTACAACTCTAGAAGAAGAGAAACAACCCCATAAAAAGAGAGCAAAAGATGTGAACAGGTACTTCACCAAAGAAAATATGAAAATGACTAATAAGCACATGAAAAGATGCTAAACATCATTAGTCATCCGGAAAATGCCAATTAAAACCACGAGGAGGTGCTATACACGCCCCTTAGAATGGGACAATTTAAAAGGCCCACGCAATACCAAGTGCTGGCTGGCATGCGGAGTCACTAGAACTCGTTTACCTTGCTGGTGGAAACACAAAATTGAAGAGTCACTATGGAAACAGTCGGGCAGTTTCTTATGAAGTTAACCGTAAGTTTACCAGACAATCCAGGTATTTACTCAAGAGAAGTGGAAACACACGTTCACACAAAGACCTCTACGTGAATGTGCATACCAGCTCTATTTATAATAGCCAGAGCTGGTAACAGCACAATCAGCCATCCACTGAATAGATAAATAAATTGTGGTACGTTGTATAGCCACACAATGGAATAGTACTCAGAAATGAGCTAGCGATATCTGCAACAAAACGGGTAAATCTCAAACGCTTATGCTAAGGGAAAGGAGCCACGAATGGAAGTCTACATACTGTGGGATTTCATTTCCGTGACCTTCTAGAACTGATGTGACCACAGTGACAGCAAACACCTGTGGTTGCCAGCTGCTGGGATACGGGGAGGGAGTTAACTGCAAAAGTACATGAGGGAACTTTTCTGGGTGATGGAGATATTCTGTAACTTAATTGTGGTGGTGGCTATACAACTCCACCTATTTGTCAAAACTCACTTAACTGTCCACTTAAAATGGGTGAATTTTAGTGTTCAGAAACCTCAGTAAAGCTGATTTTAAAAATCAACTCAGTGACCCTATAAGACAGAGTAGAACTGCCCCATAGGGTTTCCAAGGAGCGGCTTGTGGATTCAAACTGCTGAGCTCTTAACCACTGCGCCACCAGGGCTCCCCATACTTCAGGATAGTTCTTGAAATGTTCTTTTTAACAATGAATGTGACGCTGTTCCTCTTCAATTTTTTCATTCCTAGCACAGTAGACCATATGTTTGCCTGATTCACAATGGCCAATATCAGTCCATTTCAACTCACTAATGCCTAGGATATCGATCTTTATGCATTCCATTTCATTTCTGACAACTTCAATTTTCCTAGATTCATACTTTGCACATTCCACGTTCTGATTAGTTATGAATGCTTGCAGCTGTTTCTTCTCATTCTGAGTTGTGCCACATCAGCAAATGAAGGTCCCAAAAGCTTAACTCCATCTACGTCATTAAGGTCAACTCTACTTTGAGGAGGCAGCTCTTCCCCAGTTGTATTTTGAGTGCCTTCCAATCTGAGGGGTTCATCTTCCAGCGGTGTATCAGACAATGTTCTGCTGCTATTCATAAGGTTTTTACTACCCAATTTTTTTAGAAGTAGATCACCAGGTCTTTCTTCCTAGTCTGTCTTAGTCTGGAAGCTCTGCTGAAACCTGTCCACCATGGGTGAC
>NW_004444113.1:294891-298929 GCF_000243295.1 Trichechus manatus latirostris
AGTGTTTTCATTGGCTAATTTTCAGAAGTAGATCACCAGGCCTTTCTTCCTAGTCTATCTTAGCCTAGAAGCTCTGCTGAAACCTGTCCACCATGACATCACTGATGTTTGAACCCCAGTGGCACAGCTTCCAGCATCGTAGCCACACAGAGGCCACCACAGTACGACAAACTGACAGACAGGTGGAGGTACACACACACGTCTTGGCTTGAAACAGCACACGTTTATTACCTTGCAGTCCTGGAGGTCAGAGGTCCAAACGGGTCACAATGGGCTGAAGTCGAGGTATCAGCAGGGATGCGTTCCTTTGAGAGGCTGGAGGGGAGAACGTGTTTCCTTTTTGTTTTCTGGTTTGCATGTTTTGGCTGGTGATCCCTCCTCCATCTTCAAAGCCAGCAGGGTAGCGTCTTCAAATCTCGCTCTGATTCGACCCTTCTGCCTCCTTCTTATAAGACCTTTGTGATTACACTGAAGTCCCCTGGATAATCCAGGACAATCTTCCCATCTCAAGACCCTTAACTTAATCACATCTGCAAAGTCCCTTTTATCATTTAAGGTGACACATTCACAGGTTTCAGGGATTAGGACTTGGACATTCGGGGGAGGTGGAAGCACATCATTCTACCTATCACACTAACACAAACACTCACACACACACACACACTCAGACACACACACTCACACACAAACACTCAGACACACACACAAACACACTCACACACTCACACACACACACACATACACTTACAAATAGCTGCATACCCATGTCAGATGTTTGTGAAGGACCCCAGCACTGAGAGACGGGGAGTGTTATGGATTGAATTGTGTCCCCCAAAAATGTGTGTCAACTTGGCTAGGCCATGATTCCCAGTTGTCCTCCATTTTGTGATCTGATGTAATTTTCCTATGTGTTGTAAATCCTACTTCTATTATGTTAATGAGGCGGGATTAGAGGCAGTTGTGTTAATGAGGCAGGACTCAGTCTACAAGATTAGGTTGTATCTTGAGTCAATCTCTTTGAGATACAAAAGAAAGAAGCAAGCAGGGGGAGGGGGGAGCTCATACCACCAAGAAGGAAGAGCCAGGAGTAGAGAGCGTCCTTTGGACCCAGAGTCCCTGCGGTGAGAAGCTCCTAGACCAGGGGAAGATTTATGACAAGGACGTTCCCCCAGAACCAACAGAGAAAGAAAGCCTTCCCCTGGAGGCAGTGCCCTGAATTCAGACTTCTAGCCTCCTAGACTATGAGAGAATGAACTTCTGTTTGTTAAAGCCATCTACTTGTGGTGTTTCTGTTACGGCAACACGAGATGACTAAGACAGGGAGTGTTTAGATTGTTCAGCTTTGCTCCCACCACAGAGGCAATGAGAGAGAAAGGAACGCCACCACCATCTCTGGCTCCCAAGGAAGGGTGGATCCAAGTCTTCTCTTTGGCAATGGCCCTCAACAATTCCCAGCCTCCTCATGGCTCCTTACTGGAATGATAACTGCAAAGTCCACTGTCATTTGAAAATTGATCAATCAAATCGTTATTTATATGCGATAGGATATTATGAGACACTTTTGTAAAGAAAACAATCCCTCTCCCAATTAATGTTTTGGGTAAATATAAATTTTCATACTTAATTCCTTAAAATTGGAGTACACTCACATTTACTTGATCAAGCTCAGCCTCCTAACTACCACTCAAAAAAGCAACTACCTTGTGATTCCTTAGAGAATTAACCCCAAAGATGGAGAAATGTTGGGAAATGAAGAAATGTGGTAACAAGAAACGCATCAGAGACCTGTGGAGAGACTTTCAAACTTCTGGAGTCCATGTGGCAGAAGATAGAGGCTCTGGAGGGCTCAATAACATGAAAGTGGACAACAGGTAGTAAAAAGGGCCAAAGATGAGGCTGAGGGTTTCTGGGAACCCATCGTAGACAGACAGAGAAACCGAGGGGAACGTAATTCGCTAGTCACCTTTGTTAGCTGACGGAGCAAAGATGATGGCGCAAAGCTCTCATCATGGAACCTCACTCACCCAAATGCTTCAGACAAGCACAGAACTTGTGATTCACTGTGACTGAGGGACCGATTGCCAAAGATGGATCAGATCCAGCCCAGGCTTATTTTCTGCATCTCCTTTCTAGTCACAGAGTAATTTCACTTGGCATTTCCGTTTTCAAGGGGCTCCTAGAGCTTTCTAGATATTCTTGCTAATTACCCCAAATCCCCACATGCTGGGAGAAGTTTGGCAGTGACTGCAGCTATGATCAGAGTGCAGTTAGACCCGGTGCTGGTGGCTGGATTAAAATAAAACGCAGGCGACACGCTGCTCAGCAATGCAGCGTGAAATCCACCGGTTTGCAAACACGTGAACTTGTGAATATCTTTTATCCCGTGAATGAGCAATTCCCAGAAAATGGTGGGAGAAAATAAATGTATTCTAAATGAAATGGACAACTCTAAGACAAACGTTTATAGGATCTACAGGTTTCTATGAGCGTTGCGCTCTCATAGGGGTCTAAATTTCCCTGAAGACCCTAAAAAGGTGATCACACGTGGTTTATTTTCAGTCAGCCTGTCGGCAAGGTGGTGTCTAATGCAACTGTCCGTCTTCGGGGCCCACCTGCCCCGTGTCCCCACCTTCCCCTCCTCAATGACCTCAGTTACAAATCATTTTCTCTAAATCTGATGCTGTTGGGCCTCACTTTGAGGGTTCAATGTAGAATTCAGATCTTTTATGGGGCTGCTACGTAATTTCCACCACCTGCCTGTCAGTTGGCCATACTGTGGTGGCTCCTGTGCTGCTATGATGCTGGAAGCTGTGCTACCAAATATTTCAAATCCCAGCAGGCTCGCCCATGGTTCCAGCAGAGCTTTCAGACTAAGACAGACTAGGAAGAAAGGCCTGGTAATCTATTTCTGAAAATCAGCCAATGAAAGCCTTATGGATCACAACAGAACATTGTCTGATAACCGACAGTCATGAAGATGGCACAGGACTGGGCAACACTTTGTTCTGTTAATCGTAGGGTTGCTAGGAGTCAGAGCCAACTCAACCGTAACTAATAACACTGTATAATCGAGCTCTGAAAACATTGCTCTACAGGGCCCGGGCAACCAGAGAAAAATATCCAAGTCCGGGAAGGAATTTCAGGCTAACACTTATTCATATCTCGGTGTAGTGGGTTCAGTGGTGCCACCCCACACACACCAGCACCACCAAATGACAGGTCCCTGTCCTAATTCCCAGAACTAGGGAATGTGACCTGATGTGGAAAGCAGGTCTTTGAGGAGGCGACCGAGGTAAGGATCTGGTCAGGAGAGAATCCCGGATACTTCAAGTGGGCCCTGAACCCAGTGACACGCGCCCGGAGGAGAGAAAGGCGGCGGGGTGGGGGGAGGGTGAGACACACGCAGAAGGAAGTGACGGGACCAGAGACAGAGACTCAGGGACGCGGCCCAACCGGGGAACACCGGGGGCCACCAGAGGCTAGGAGGGCCTGTGGCTCTGCCAGTGTTTTAATTTCCAACTCTGGCCTCTAGAACTGGCGAGAATGAATTTCTGGGTATTTTTTGTTTTTTAAAGCAAATTACCAGTTTTCGGCAATTTGTTAGGGCAGCCACAGGAAACCAGTACATCTGGTTTTCAGGAGACAACATAAGTCATTGGCAGTTCTTCCTCCCAGCACCCTGAAGGAAACAGCAACACACGCACACACAATGCCATACACACACACACAATGCCATAACACACACACACACAATGCCATACACACACACACACAATGCCATCCACACACACGTACACAATGCCTTTCACACACACACACAATGCCATCCACACACACACACACAATGCCATAACACACACACACAATGCCATAACACACACACACAATGCCATCCACACACACGTACACAATGCCATACACACACACACACAATGCCATAACACACACACACAATGCCATCCACACACACACACACAATGCCATCCACACACACACAATGCCATCCACACACACACACACACAATGCCATCCACACAC
>NW_004444113.1:299203-301626 GCF_000243295.1 Trichechus manatus latirostris
AATAACAGCTTTATCTTTAGGCAGCTTCTCTTCACCTCTGCCCATCTCTAGATTAATAACCCTTCGCAGGTCTCCAGGGCCAACAGAAGACCGACGTACAGGACTCTTGCCGAAACTGTTGCAAGGACAGCGGGAGCTGCCAGGAGCTGTGTTGCCGCCACAGAGGAACGTGGGCTTGAGGCCGGGACCAGTGCCGAAAGGCGCAGAGCTGAGACCGCGCCCTGAGACATCGTTTCAGCCCCCGAGGCGACCGAGATACCTCTGAGTCTTTCAGTTAAATGAGACAAACATGTCTCTTTTTTTTTCTTTTTTAGTATTAATTTCAGTTGACTAACTTTCTTCCACTTACAACTGACAAATCCTGCACTCAGAGCAACACGGAGCCCACAAAGACATAAACACTAACTGAGATTCTCCATGAGAATCACCTGGAAGGCTGAATTCATTTGAGTAATACCGCCAATCAATTTGTGGTTTAAAAATTAGATTGATGGTTACGAGGGAGGGGAGGGGTGGGGAGGGGAGGTCACTAACTAGATAGTAGACAAGAGTTAACTTGGTGAAAGAAAAGACAACACACAACGCAGGGGAAGCCAGCACAACCTGACCAAGGTAAGGCCATGGAAGCCCCCTAGACACATCGAAACACCTCGAGGGGCTGAGTTACTGGGGCTGAAGGGTGGGGATCATGGTCTCAGGAGACATCTAGGCCAATCGGCAAAACATAGTCTATAAAGAAAATGTTCTACTTCCTACTTTGGTGAGTAGCATCTGGGGTCTTAAAAGCTTGTGAGCAGCCATCTACAATATATCCACTGGTGGTCCCACCCCAGCTGGAGCAAGGGAGAATGAAGAAAACCAAAGACGCAAGGGAAAGATTAGTCCGAAGGCCTAATGAACCACAGACTACCACAGCCTCCACCAGACTGAGCCCAGAACAACTAGATGGTACCTAGTTACCACCACCGACTGCTCTTACAGCAATCACAATACAGGGTCCCAGAGAAAGCGGAAGAAAAATGTAGAACAAAATACAAATTCACACGCAAAAAAAAGACCAGATTTGCTGGCCTGGCAGAGACTGGAGAAACCCTGAGAGTATGGCCCCTGGACACCCTTTTAACTCAGTACTGAAGTCACTCCCGAGATTCACCCTTCAGCCAAAGATTAGGCAGGTCTGTAGGGCCAACGATAACGCACGTGAGAAACGTGCTTTGAGTTCAGTCATGCGTAGGAGACTAAGTGGGCGCACCAGGGCACACCAGCGCAAAGGCAAAGATGGGAAGGCAGGAAGGGACGGGAAAACTGGACAAATGGGCATGGGGAACCTGGGGTGGAAAAGGGGAGAGTGTCGACACATAGTGGGATTGGCAACCAATGTCACAAAACAATTTGTGTATTAACTGTTTAGTGAGAAACTAATTCGCTCTGTAAACTTCACCTAAATCACAGTGAAAAAAACGAAAAATAAATAAAAGACAGGTGGACTCAGCCTGTTTAAAAAAAAAAAATAGACCAAAAAAAAGAGAACAGATCAAAATGCACTGATTTCACCTTGTAGTCCAGTTTTCTGTCTTCTCCCCAGTTGTGACTATTGTCGCGCTGCGATACCCCATTCTTTCAGCCAAAAGTCAGTGATTAAATCTTGTTCCTATCAGCGTCTCTAGTCATTTCTCCAGCCTCCAGGGAAATGGTGTACAAAATAATGGCTTTGTTGACATGAAAAAGAGGAGCAGATTGTACGGAACATCAAGTTAACTAGGTGAGGACGTAGCTGCTGGAAACAATGGCCAATTCACACGCCTCTTACCTTGAGGCAGAGTCTCTCCTGGCTGGCTGCAAGAATATTAACGAAGCTTGAGGTCTGCACTGTACTGCAGAGTTCACAAAGTGCTTTCCCATCTGTTTTCTCCTTTAATACCCTCTACCCCCAGCTCAACCGGGGCCCTGGCGGTGCAGTGGTTAAAGAGTTCAGCTGCTAACCTAAAGGCTGGCAGTTCACACCCACCAGCCTCTCCTTGGAAACTCTATAGGGGCAGTTCTACTCCGTCCTATAGGGTCGCTATGAGTCAGAATCGACTCAACAGCAATGGTTGTTTGGATCCCCAGCTCTCTGGAGGTAGGCCAGAACAGAACAGTATTCCCCCTCTTACAGATGAGGAAACCGAGGCTCAGTAAACGCCAGTGACTTGTCCTAGTCCAAATAGCTATTGTTGTTAGCTGCTGTCCTGTCAGCTCCAAACCCAGGGCGACCCCATGCACAAAGGAAGGAAAGGCTGCCTGGTCCTGTGCCAGCCCCTTGATCAGGCTGCTGGGATTCAGAGGGTTTTCACTGCTGATATTTAGAAGTAGATTGCCAGGCCTTTCTTCCTAGTCTTAGTCTGGAAGCTCTGCTGAAACCTGTTCAGCATCAGAGCAACATA
>NW_004444113.1:302422-304209 GCF_000243295.1 Trichechus manatus latirostris
ACTCACCTCCCAGCAGCCTGCATTCCACCCACACTCCTCACTCACCTCCCAGCAGCCTCCATTTCCACCCACACTCCTCACTCACCTCCCAGCAGCCTCCATTCCACCCACACTCCTCACTCACCTCCCAGCAGCCTCCATTCCACCCACACTCCTCACTCACCTCCCAGCAGCCTCCATTCCCCTCCTCCATCACCCCTCCCATCCACTCCAAAATGGAAACCTTCCTAAGAGCCGATTTTGATGTGAGAGAGGAAAGAATGGAAACTGCAGGACACTGGGTGCTTGGAGTGTCTGTGTCTGCAGGGGCTGTTACTGATTGTGTCTCCCAAAAATATGTGTTGATATCCTGGCTTCTACACCTATAAATGGAGCCCTGATGGCGTAGTGGTTAAGAGCTTGGCTGCTAACCAAAAGGTCAGCAGTTCAAATCCACCAGGTGCTCCTTGGAAACCCTATGGGGCATTCTACCCTGTCCTACAGGGTCTCTATGAGTTGGAATTGACCTGACAGCAATGGGTTATACCTATAAATATGATCCTGTTTGGAAATAAGTTTTCTTTGTTACGTTAATGAGGTCATACCTGAATAGGGTGGGTCCTAAATCCAATCACTCCTGAGTTATAATAAGAGCTGGACAGACACAGAGACTCTTAGTGGGGGAGACAGACGCCTTGTGAGGATTGCCAAGGAAGCAAGGGTTGCCCGGCCCTACTGACAAGAAAAGAATCGACAGGGCCAACACCCTGCTTTGGACTCTTGGCCTCCAGAACTGTGAGAAAATAAATTTCTGTTCTTTGTATGTTCAAGGCCACACAACCAGACTCAAAAACAGGTCCGACTAACCCCAGAGCCTAAGTTTGGTCCACTAGACCAGGTGGCCATCCTCAAGCCCATCACCTCACCCCAGGAGCAGGGGATAGGATGGAGAGAGCTTCCAAATAGAAACATGAGGACTTCAGAGTTGCCATCTCCAGCTAGGAATTCTGGGATTTATTTGTATCCATTTCCTGTCACCCCAAGTCCCAGATCCTCATATTACAATAGTTCAAGAAATGGGTTTCAGTAGGTCGTTTCTGCTTAGTGGGAAACACGACCAAATCTAACCCAACTCAAAGGAGAGGGCAGAAGAGATTGATAGGCTAGAAAGCAGAGTGGAGGATTAGCCATCAGAGAAATTCAAAGGTGTGCTTCATCAACGTCATTAGCGCTGTTGAATGTGCCCTGTCAGATGTAACTGCCTTTTTAACTGAAGCACTTGTGTTTGATCGCTTCCTGTAAAGCCTCGGCTTTCCAGCCAAGTCATAAATCTGATCGGGGCAATGTCCATCAGATGGACACCAGACCTTGGGCATTACAGAGCCACATAGGTGAGGTACCAAAAAAAGACACCATTCGCTTTCGAGGCAGGTTGGCTGAGGAAGGCAGGTTGACAATTGGAGTTAATGAAGAATGAGGTTATAAGCCATCTGTAATGACCTTTAATGATGTGCCAAGTTCGAGGACAAGGCCATTACTACTTGATATGGATTGAATTATGTCCCCCGAAAATATGTCATCTAAATACTAACCTCTGTGCCTGTTGTTGAAGCCCTGGTTGTGCAGTGGTTAAGAGCTCGGCTGCTAACCAAAAGGTCAGCAGTTCGAATCCACCTTGGAAACCCTATGAGGCCATTCTACTTTGTCCCATAGGGTCACTATGAGTTGGAATAGACTGGACAGCAATAAGGTTGGTTTTTCGTGGGTTTTTTTATTTTTTTATTTTTTATGCCTGTGGTTATAGTCCC
>NW_004444113.1:311827-314429 GCF_000243295.1 Trichechus manatus latirostris
ATCTGTAATGGGCAGTCTGTTGATAGCCTGTCCCTGCCTCCCTCCTTCCTCCACCGCACCATCAAATTTAGATTTGCCTGTCACAGTAAGAACCCCTGCTCTGATTATAGTTCCCAAACCTCATGGGCCATCAGAATCTCTTAGAAGCTCTGAGAAAAAATAGGGCTTCCAAGGCCACAGACACTGATGTTGTACGGCAGTGATCCTCCAGGTTGGTGGTGCCCAGGAGGAGCGGGGCATCCCTGGGACTTGCTGGAAACGCAAATTCTTGGCCCCCAGCCCCACACCGCCTGTCCTGGTTCTCCAGTGCTGCTGTAACAGAAATACCACACGTAGGTGGCTTTAAAAAACAGAAATTTATTTTCTCACAGCTCTGGAGGCTAAAAGTTCAAATCAGAGTCTCAACTGTGTTGATTTCTTCCTTGTAGGTAGCCCTGGACATTCCTTGGTTCCTTGGCTTCTAGATGGTTCCTTGTATGGCACCTGTCTTCCCCTGTGTGGGTGTGGGTGTATATCGCTGTGTGTATGCTGCTGTTTTTATAGCTCAGAAGTGATTAGATTTAGAACCCACTGTACTCAAGTAGGCGCCCAGGTGGTGCAGTGGTTAAGAGCCTGGCTGCTAACCAAAATGTCAGCGGTTCGAATCCACCAGCCAATCCTTGGAAGCCCTATGGGGCAGTTCTGCTCTGTCCTACAGGGTCACTACAGGAATCAACTTCATGGCAAAGAGTTTGGTTTGGTACTCGATATATAACTTAATTCACATAACAAAGAAAATCCTAGTCCCAAACAGGATTATATCCACAGGTCTAGGGGTTAGGATGTCCACACGTATTTTGAGGGGATACAATGTCATCCATAACACCTCCTGAATCAAAAACTCCAGAGATGTGGCCAGAAGTCAGTCTTAACAAGCCCTTCAGGTAATTCTGAGGATCGCTCACTTTTAAGAACTTCTATGATATGGAGTATTGATGCAATACACAGTAAGATGGGGAAAAGGCAGTTCGTAAAGAAGCATGTTCAATATAATCCTGTTTTATAGGGGAACATCCTAGAAATCTGTAAACAAAATACAGACAGTGGTAATTTCCGGATGATGGTTTTCATTTTCTCTTCTGTGACCTACATATCCAGCTTTCCCGAAATGGGCAGGTATTACTTTGGAAATCAAAGCCAGTTAAAACGAGAAACAGAACCGTTAGGGTAAAAGGCAATTAACTGGAAACTTTTACCACAACATTTACTACTTTGAATATTTTAAATCTTTTAAAATATTCAAACAAAGTTTCCCTTGTGAGTTTGCATGGAAGAGCAGAGAAAATCTTCTCACCCTTCTGACCCAAGTGGAAGCGGAACGGGAATGAAGGTTAGTTTCCTTGGCTTCACATTAATCCAAATTTCTTCTGAGAATTCACAGATCCCAGTGGGTAGAACCGGAGTCGTGGGTACTGTGACTGTGGGCACCGTGACTCCAATAAAGACCCCAAAGTAACTTTGGTCAGTTGCTAGATTTATTTCTAGGAATTTTACAGTTTTTGTTGCTGTTGTGAGGGGGATCTTCACACTTCCTCCTTGACACCCAAACTGCAAGTTGTCGCCTAGTGAAATGAGCTCATCCCTGATGATCAGGATCGCTTGGAGTCACTTCGTTGTTGTGAGTAATAGTCTATGTCAGGGGGTAAAACCAGAGCCTAAAAACAACAGCCTGGGCTACCCGTCTCAGCAGGAACAGACGCACAGTTCACCTGGGACCTCATTCAAACGAGACTCTGACTCGGCGGACTGCGGCTCCCAGGTCCAGACTCTGCATTTCCCACAAGCTCCAGGATGAGGCCAAATGGCACTGCCGGTCTGCAGGCCACCCTGTGACCACAGCCCGCCTGGCCATGGTTTCCAGCCTGTAGTAGCGGGCGTGTTGGTTCACCCCGGCTCTTCTCCACATCAGCCCTGACTGCTCTGAAGGTCTGTCAGCAGACCAGCCACCAGGGGGGGACCCAAGACTGTGACCTCCAAAATACTTTCCCCAAAAAGCCTCCTCTCAGATTCTGTGTTGGTTCCCTGGGACCACAGTAACAAAATACCACAAACTGGTGGCTTGTAAGAACAGAAATGTATTGTCTCACAGTTTGGGGCTGGAAACATGAATATAGGGTGTTGGCAGGGCTATGTTCCCTCTGAAATCTCTAGGGGGGATCCTTGCTGGTCTCTCCCGGGTTCTGGCACCCCCAGGCGCTCCTTGGTCTGTAGCTGCATCTCCACACCTTCTGTCTCACCCGTCTCTTCTCCTCTTTTGTAAAAACAGCCCTCAGATGGGATTGGGACTCACTCCACCCCAGGACGACCCCAAGTTAATATAAGTGATACCATCTGCAAAGACTATTTCCACACAAGGTCATGTTCCTAGGTACCAGGAGATTGGACTTCAACATATCTTTCCGGGGGACAAAATTCAACCCATAACATACTATTAGCTTATATTTTATTTGTATCTCAGGCTTACCTTTCCAACTTGATGGTAAACACTGCACGCATAAGAACCTGGGTCCAGGCCAGTGTTTTTCGCAGAACTTGGTATCCCTCACATTTGTTAATGGGTCAT
>NW_004444113.1:316741-317689 GCF_000243295.1 Trichechus manatus latirostris
GTGACAGTCCATTTTCATCCTTAAAAGCTGGTAAAGGGGAAGGCTAAATATCTTTGCCACTTGGTCCACTGACTTGAGGAGTTTATCATTAAGGGAAATAGTATTCGCAGGCAAGAGGCAGAAAATGTGCCAAGCAGAAATACCCCTCCCCTGTTATCATATCTGAGGCTGATTGACTGACATCATGGAGAAGAGGAAATAAATTTAAAAAGGGAGAGAGGAAGGGAGAAAGAGGATGAGAACTAGAGCGATCCTTTTTGGGCAGAACAACGCTGAGTTCCCAGTGGATTCTAAAAACATTCGTGGTGAAAGAGCGACCTCCTCTGGCCACATGGAGGAAATGCAAGAAATTACTCCCTGAAGTCAAATTTAAATTTCAGAGACGGATGAGTCATGAATTTGGAAAATAATTGCATTCAGAGTTTAATAAAGCTGCCATTTTGCAGTAAAGTGAACCCATAAAATAGCAAATTCAATTCAAAGTCTGTGTACTGAGGGCGATGAGTTCTAGCAAAATCCAGTTCAATTTTGGAAAGATTGAGTTTGAGGAGCCTGTAAGTCTGCAGCTCAAGGAAGTTTCCAGATTCTCAGATCCAGTGAGTGGCACCAACAGTCACCTGGTAGCCTGTGTATTGCACCCAGCCAACAAACAAACCAAATCCATTTACATAGAGTCTATTCCGACTCATGGCAACCCCATGCGTTACAGAGTAAAACTGCTCCCTGGGGTTTCCTTAGCTGCAGTCTTTACAGACGCAGATCTCCTGGCCTTTCTATCATGGTGCGGCTGGGTGGGTTCAAACCACAAACCTTTAAGTTAGTTTTAAAAAAAAAAAAAAAAACATTACCGTGGAGTCAATTCTGACTCATAGTTGACCCTATGCCGACCTTTTGGTTAGCAGCTGAGCTCTTAACCACTGCGCCACCAGCAGTCAAGCACAAACCCTT
>NW_004444113.1:319047-319766 GCF_000243295.1 Trichechus manatus latirostris
CGTGCGGTCCAGTGTCTGGTCACGGAACAAAAATCGTGCGGTGGTGTAAGTCATGTTCTTTGAGCTTTCTTTTCTCATCTCTCATATGGGGATAAGGATACCTGCCCAATTCATCTCATAGAATTTTGTGAGGGTCAAAGGGAATAACATATAACTGGTGTTTAGAAATGTATAATATGAACACAAACACCAGGTGTGATATTTTAAAGGTATTGTATGTTATTTGTAATTATTTCAAAGGTATTGTATCGTAAAATAGGAGCCCTGGTGATGCCGTGGTTAAAGCGCTTGGCTGCTAACCAAAAGGTCAGCGATGTGAATCCACCAGCCACTCCAAGGGAGAAAGATGTGGCAGTCTGCATCCTTAAGGATTTACAGCCTTGGAAACCCTGTGGGCCAGTTCTACTCAGTCCTTGCAAATAATCTAATACAATAACCAAAAACGTTTAACTGATCCGAAAGTCTGAAATTATGAAAGTCCCTCATTTTTCCAGCAACTATTTAAGGACCCATCATGTGCCCATTTGAAGGAATTCTTTGTAAGCATTAAAAAGTATATTACATTGTATGCCAATGTTTATTGCAGCCTTATTCACAATAGCCAAAAGGTAGAAACCACCCAAGTGCCCATCAACAGATGAGTGGATAATTCCTGTTCTACGTTCTCCAGTGGGTCACTGAGACTGGTTTGGGCACACAGTGGAGCTCAGCGTCTTTCC
>NW_004444113.1:320893-322297 GCF_000243295.1 Trichechus manatus latirostris
TGAGCAGCCCGAAGGCCAGAGGGGAGGACTCCATCCCAAAGCCCCCAAAACCTACACAACCAGGGGAGACGGGTGAATGGACAATGGTTTCTGCCTGTCTGGTGGGATACAATCCTGAAAAAAGAAATTAAGTCTGGGTATGTGAGGTAAAGGACCCAGTTTTACCCTAAGGAAGTGGCCTTTGTCCTTGGCTCCGGAGAAACAACCCCGGAAGGAATTGGGGTACCTTGGTCTGGAACTTCTAGGCCACACCTGAGGATCTGTGCTGGTGAGTGGTGGATAGCTAGACCAGAAAAGACTCACCTGGGAGGCTGATTTCAACTCACCTCAGGAGGCATGATTTCTATCATGCAGGAATGGCCAATAAAAGGCCAGAACACAGAGACTCAGAGCTTCCTGGTTGACAAGAGTTATCCGCTCTCAGGAGAGTAGCACGTCCCTTGGGACATGGAAGCTTCATTTCATGTTAGGAACCCCCCTGGACCCCTCCTTATGTCTCTTCATTAGTATCCACTTGGCTATCATAAATCTGCAGTAATAAGGATAGTACAGTCCCTGTGAATTCTCTGAGTGAGTCATTCCAGCGAATTATCAACCCCGAAGAGGTTTGTTTGGGGCAGACAGGAAGAGAAAACCTTTCCACCTGAAGGGTAGCTGTGGGTGAGGGAAACGCTGACCTAGTGAGGTGTGAAGGGGACTGAGGAGTAAGATCAGGAACTCTGAAAGGCAAGGGGAGGTAGCCAAGGGTCCCATTTGCCTTTTTTGTGATTCTGTGGTGACCTGGCAGCAAGCCCCCCATGGTAACATGTGGAGGCAGACCCTGGATCCCAGAGCTCACTGACCCCAAGGCATGCTCACCTCTCCACTTCAACCCATACCTCCTTGGGCCGCCCTCAGTGGGCTCCCACTGGTAGGTGGCAGGAAACTGAGAAAGAAATGGAACCCGGTATTGTCTGGGTCCATATTTATGGTATTTCCAATTCTTCAAATCCACCACCCGTCTGCCAGTTTGTCGTACTTGCATGTTGCTGTGATCCCGGAAGCTCTGCCACCAGTATTTCAAACACCAGCAGGGTCACCTATGGTGGACAGGTTTCAGTATAGCTTCCAGACTAAGACAGACAAGCAAGAAAGGTCTGGTCATCTACTTCCAAAAATTAGCCAGTGAAAACCTTATGGATCACAATAGAACGCTGTCCGACTTGCTTGCTTTGGACACATCATTAGGAGGGATCAAGTGCTGGAGGAGGACATCACGTTTGGTGGAGTGGAGGAGGGATCAAGTGCTGGAGGAGGACATCACGTTTGGTGGAGTGGAGGAGGGATCAAGTGCTGGAGGAGGACATCACGTTTGGTGGCGTGGAGGAGGGATCAAGTGCTGGAGGAGGACATCACGTTTGGTGG
>NW_004444113.1:323631-367300 GCF_000243295.1 Trichechus manatus latirostris
GTCACTGAGTCGGAATCGAATTGACGGCAACAGGTTTGGTTTGGGTTTTTAAAATCCGTCTTTCTCCAGATCTTTAGACCAAGATGCCGACCAACTGGGATATCTTTTTGTTAAAAACTCAACTCAGGCTTTATCAAGGCACCTCTCCCTCAATGGTCATGACCCAAAAAAAAAAAAAAAAAAAAAAAAGATACTCATTGCCCTCGAGTGGATCTTGACTCATGGTGACCCTATAGGACAGAGCAGAACTGCCTCATAGGGTTTCCAAGGCTGTAATCTCTACAGAAAGACACTACCACGTCTTTCTCCCTCGGAGTGGCTGGTGGGTTCGAACCGCCGACCGAGCGCTTAGATGGTCATGACAGTCACTGTAAAAAAAAAAAAAGGGCATCCCCAAGAATTTCCTCCCATGCGCTCCCTCCTGCCAACAGCCCATACTCATCCTCCCATCGTTTAAAAAAAGCACAGGACCGTCCGGACACATTTCAATATTTTTATTGTTTGACAGGCATTTACAACGTTCCATTCATAGACCTAAAAACATAAAAATAGACCTTCTTTCAGCTTATAAAAGAAATATATAAGAACTTTGGACATAGACACATCATGACCTTATATACAAGAGACAATGGTACCCTCTCCAAGCACCAAACTTCCCAGCATTTTCAAACGAGCCCGCTGCAGTGGGGCTAGCAGATGCGATGTTAGAAGCCTCTGATTCCGTTCTCCATCCCAACACAATCGAACCAGAGATGGTACGGAACAATGCAGTGATACAAAGGGTATAGAAACCATTCTAAAGCTTTTTCAAGAAAACCAGAAGATATAGCAAAACTTTAATAGAATAAAACTTTCAAAAGATCAAGCTCAAAGCCCTGGAGACCCGAAAGGGGAGGGGGAGGGGCGGGAAGCAGGTCAAGCAAGCAGGAGCAGGAGCATGATGTTCTGAACTCTCTGTGATCTGGAAATATAAAGTCATCACTGATTTTTATAAAATATAGTTCCTACAGCTACTATAAAATTCAGGTCTTTAAAGTACCTACTGATGTGTCAAACACCAAATAGATATTTTCCCCCAAAAAGAAAGTTTTCATATTATTTAAACCCTTCTTAGGAAGTGGACGTTGTGAAATGGGGAGAGAAAAAAAGCTATAAACCTTTTTTTATTAATAAAAAAAATTGAAAGTGCTATAACTTGTTTTTGTTCTTCCTCATTGGAAATCTGTTTAGGACGTGAAGCGTGTTGGCGTGTTTACCCTGTTTCATTGGTGTGAAGGAAAGCGTGAGACCCAAGAGACGTCTTTGAAGAGGTGGTTTCGCTAAGGTTGGTCGTGGACTGTCGGGAAGGGCGTGAGTCATCTATGGGTGAAGATGCGGTTCTGATGGGAAAACTGACAATCGCCACAGCAGCCCTAGGAGAAGGAGGCTCCCCCGCCATAACCCTAAGCAACAGACACACACACACTGCCCATTCCGTGTCTTGTTTAATCCAACCAAACTCCCGTCTCAGATACAGATTCAGACATTTAAAAAAAAAAGAAAAATCATTTTCTTGGGAAAAAAAGGGAACCCTAAGCATGAGTTTCTTGTTGGTCTTTCATATATAAATAGAAAATCACCATGCCTCACTCTCTCTGTAAAAGGTTATATCCTCATTTTTTTTTTATTTTTTCAACTCAAGAGTTACGTGAACACTGTAAAATTCTCACCTGTTTGTGCCCTGTTTCTCAGGGAAAATACAAAAAATAGTTATTTTTTTCTATTTTTCAAGTGATAAATTTGGATCTCTTTGCAAAGAGTCTGGCGTCTTTATAATTCTATGCAAAACTAGAGCTTCGAACACTGACCAGCCGTAGACCAAAACAGAAGGAAAAAAAAAGTTCATCCCAACATAAATCTCCACCCTCTCCTCACACATCCCTAAAATACACAGATATTCTCAGACACTGAAGAGGGGGAGGAGTGGGGACACTGCCGCTGGGCAGGAGTTCCGCTTTGCTGCGGGTTTGAAGGTGGACTCCCCGCTGGCCCGGGAGACGACGCGCAGGTTGGTTTCAAATGCAGCAATCACTTTGTTTGCGCTATCCCTTCAACTCATCCGCCGTACATATTCCTGGGGAAGGGCAGATTTGCTTTCCAGTGCTATGGAATCTTTTTTTTTTTTTTTAATTCTTCAGGCCCTGATTCATTGAGAATAAATAAAAGCCCTTGGTAATATACAGAAGATAGGACTCGAGCTTATTTAGAATTCGGAACAATTCTTTCTGATGCTGTTGTCAGAAACGACAAAGTCGGGGGCTGCATGGCTTCAGAACAGAGTCAGCTGCCCGAACCGTGTGTGCAGGAGTGCGCTGGAGGGCGGTTCTCCTGCACCCGCGGGCAGACCAAGGAGGGCGGTTCTCCTGCATGCCCAGGAGGACCCAGGAAGGTCGTTCTCCTGCACCTGCGGGCAGACCCGGGAGGGCGGATTCTCCTGCACGCACAGGAGGACGGTTCTCCTGCACCCAAGGGCAGGCGCAGGAGGGCGGTTCTCTTGCACCTGCAGGCAGACCCAGGAGGGCGGTTCTCCTGCACGCAAAGGAGGGCGCAGGAGGGCGGTTCTCTTGCACCTGCAGGCAGACCCAGGAGGGCGGTTCTCCTGCACGCAAAGGAGGGCGCAGGAGGGCGGTTCTCCTGCACCCGAGGGCAGGCGCAGGAGGGTGGTTCTCCTGCACGTCCAGGAGGGCCCAGGAGTGCGCTGGATGCGGGGGTTCTCCTGCACTGGCGGGCGGACCCAGGAGGGCGGTTCTCCTGCCTGCCCAGGAGGGCCCAGGAGTGTGCTGGAGGACGGTTCTGCATGCCCAGAAAGGCCCAGGAGTGCGCTGGAGGGCGATTCTGGCGGAGCCAAAAGGGCCGATCTCCTGCACGCCCAGGAGGGCTCAGGAGTGCACTGAAGAGCGGGTGGCGTGCAGGCAGAGCGCGGAAGGAGAGGGCCGCTCCACGCGCTCCCACCGGAACGCGTGTGCTCAGATCTCCGTGTTGACCTTCCGGGCCGGGGCGAAGTCTTCGCGCCTCACCCAGATGACCTCCTCGCCCGAGCTCGCCAGGCCCCCGTTGATGCCCGACAGTGCGGCCTGCTTCTTGAGCTGCGTCATCCGGGATGCGTGACTGTCCAGGGCTTTGCGGCCCCTGTCCCGCTGGCTGATGGAGGCAGCCTGAAGCTGCTCCCGCAGCTCTCTGTCCACCGAGGCGCCCTTCGCCGACTCACAGAACTCGTCGTCGTCACTGAGGATGTCTGTCTCCTTGATGTCATCCTGCTCCTCATACTGCGCAAGGTCAAACTGCTCCTCGACCCAGCGGTCAGTGTCCCCGCCCCTGGGCGGCTGCGGGGGCTCTCTCTCCGGGCTGCCGGCGGAGACGGCGTCCGAGTCAATGGTAAACCTGTTGCGAGCCAGTCGCCGCCTCCTCCTCCCAAGAGACTTGCTTGGGGCGGACACTGCACACACACACAGAGAGAAAAGTAAAACCCCCGCACACTTTACGTGAGATGGAAACCCAGACAGTAAATACAGGAAAAGCAAAGCGAAAACCAAACGGACTGCGTTCCGCGCCCTGATCGCATTTGGGGCGAGCGCTCCCGATTTCACCGGTCCATCTTGGGGTCATGGGCCAGAGCCCTTGTCTTGCACAGATGCCTGGGCAGAGGAGGTGTCAGTGCAACTGACTGGAAGGTGAGGGGGCAGGGAGGGGACCTGGGAGAATTGTAGGTTGCGTGAAAAAGGAGATGAGGGCCCTCTGAAAGAACCGTCTAGTGTGCTAACCTGCGCACCTGGAGACAGGTAACAGACTCCTGCTCCTCTCAGAAGTCCCCTCACCTGGGGATTAGTCAGGGAGCTGGCATCAGGACCTGCCCAGGGCTCCAAGCTCTGAGGATGCCGGGGCTGGCTGGGGGGGCATCTAGTTGGGATACTCTTTAGGAGGGCAGGGCGTGCTTCTCGGGTTCCCTCTGCTGGTTAAAACCCACCAGATGTATCGAATAGGCCAAAGCACTGGCTCAAGTTATGTTGCTTTCTGGGGAATTAAACGCAGCATTTCTTGAGGATGTGCAGTTAAATTAAGGCACCCTACCCCTCTGACAGAGTGCACAGAAAAGAGGCTCTCAGAGGCAGCAAGCTTCCTTCCGATCATGTTCCTGCCCCCTCACTGACAGTCGGTACAGTGAAGTCACTGAGCCTTCGGCCCTCCTCCACTGCGTTCTGTGTATCCCCAATTTCCCTCCAATAAAGCAATGAAAATATCGGTGAGCAGGTAAAAGGAGAAACAGCATAAGACAGGCAAGTACTGGATCAACCAAGCACCATACGAAGTGACTGAGAGTCAAGAATAAGACATCTTTGAACTCATCCTTTCATCCTACTACCTTCTAGGAAGCCAAAATTATTCGAAACAAACAAAAAACACCGCCCAACCAAGCAAACACACAAGCCCACCACACACAAACAGGAAGATGGCTCACAGGGAGGGCTGCAGCTTCCACCTTGCTGGTTAACGGCTGTTACATTAGAGACGAGGAGATAAAATATGACACGCATTCAAAGGGAGGGGAAGAGCCCAAAGTGCTTTCCTGAAACCTAGGCCTACAAACCGTTAAATTGCCTCAGTGCTGCTAGAACCACAAACCACTCTGATTTGAGAAGGGAAATGAAAGCCATTTCCAGGAAAAACTGAAGAAGAGATCACAGAAAAAGCCCTCTGCCGTTGGGAAGAATCAAAACTTCCTGTCTAATTTATCTCGACATCACCACGGTGGAGCCTGAGTCCTCACTCCAGTCACTAGTTAGAACTACCTCAAATCAAAACTGGGTTATTGGAAGTGTGTGTTAATGCTGAAGTATTTCGGGGTAAAGTGTGCTCATGTCTGCAACTTTGAAAAGTGCCAAAAAACAAGATGGTGGATGGATGACAGATGGACAGATATGTGATAATGAAAACAGAGAAAAATATTAATTATACAAAATAGGTGGTCGTTATGTTTACCGTACAACTCTTTCAACTGTTCTGTGTGTCTGAAATGCTTCACAAGAAAATACTGAAACAAAATATATGTATATAATTTCATTGGGTTGTTGGCCCGATGTCCAGTCTTTTGAGACTTAGGACTGAGTCAAGATATCAAGCTTTAAGATCCTATCCAAACGGAATGGAAAGAGAAATGAACAACCGGGATACTCATGACAATGCAAAATGAAGCATGGGTATCTCTCAGCTATTAAAGGGATGCCTAATAACCAGCGATTGTGACCGGGTGTCTCCCAGTCCCTCAGGGAGACAAACACAGGCTTGAATATTCCCAGTGTTCGCTGTTAAGCTAGTACTGTACCCATCCACTTGGGCACCATTTTAAAACTATCTAACATGAGGCCCTGATGACAGTGAGGGAGAAATACTTTCTTCGGCCAAAACCCAGCCACTGGGCAGAAAATCCTTCCCTCAGTCAAATCCAACAGGCTATGACGTCAAGGCGTTCTCTGGCTGTTCATGATGGTGGAGGTTATGCGTTGGGTTAGCTTTCTTCTATCTGGGGGTCCAAAGGAGTCCCGGCCAGAAAACTTCTGAGTGTCCTCCAGACTAAAAGTGCCTAGTTTCAAAGTAAATACGGCTCTACATTTGGGTTCATTGATCAGCAGCTGAAACCTAGCCAATGACAGACAGACTGGGCTCCCTTAGGTTGGGACTAATATTCCCAATCCTTATGAAATATGCCCTGGAAAGCAAAGGGAGCAGGTGAGAGAATTCTGAGGCGAAATTCTCTACAGTGAGATACAAAAGGACACGTGAACCCTTCTTCTACGGGGACCCCGGGAGCTGTGGGCGAGGAGGTATGTGACACCATCCGGGTACCTTGGAGAACCCAGCAGAGCACTGGACATCCGCTACACTAAATTTCAATAAATTCTCATCACTTGATTGGAGAGCAGATTTAAGATAACTAACCCCCGATTGTTAGTTAAACCTAAGGTGCTTAAAGGATGCAATAATCCCATATCAATGGTACGTAGGTTACAGCTATAGAAACCTTCCACTGTTCATAGTTCCACCTACGCCTCTTCACCGCCATGGAGAACAGGCGGGCAGAGCATGGGGACAGAGGTCCGAGACCGTTCTGGCAAAGGCAAAGTCAGCCTCCTTCACTGGAACTCCTCCTGCGGAATCCCAAGCTGCCTCTTAGGAAAGGAGTTATGAAAACGTGGACATCCTGATGTCAATAAGTACATGAGTATTAGGAAAACATCTTTCTTCCTAGAAATATTTTACTGTCACTTGTCCCTTGCAGGTGGCCATATTGACCTTCCTTCCTCACTGATCCAGAGTGGTAAGTCCTAAAGGAATATTTACTCCGGGACCATTTACACTCTGGATTCCTCTTTTCCAACTGCAGCTCCAGGCTTCCTCAAATTAACAGCGAGGCTAAAAATAAAGATGCAAGCACAAGGCGAGTGTAAAAACCCCACATCACCTGACTCCCCGCACCTAGAACCCTTACTGAGAACAGCGGGCTGTGGCCCTGTGAGACGTGACACACGGCTTTCTGCTAGACAAAGCTGGCCGTCATGCAAAGCAGCAACTCCCATTGCACAGGCAGCTCGGACAGCCTCTCCGGAAAGAGGAGCCCCCAGTTCCTGGCTGGCGCATGAAAGAGGAGCTCACCAGCCAGGGGCAGGAGGGCAGCGAGGGGCAGGCTGGGAGGGAGAGCAGGAGGAGTCACCAGAGGGCAGATCCCCAGGGAGCCGAAAGGACCAGAGGCAAAGGCAAGGACCCTTGTACCAACCAGGGAAAACCTCTATTGCATCGTCAGCCCCCACGAGGCCACACCTACGTCTGCCTGGCTCGGCAAGGAGGTCAAACTGGCGGGCCCTAGAGCGGAGTCGGGGTGACAGGGATCGTGAACGTCGGGATCCCCACAGTACCTGCCCTGCTCATGGCCGGTCTGGCCCCTTTCAGCGCACACAATCTCTTTCCTCCAAAAGGGACATACTGCTGGGACGAGGGAAGGCTTTCGGTTTTGAGGAGCTGCCTTCTGTGCTTGTCACGCAGGATGGAGTGCACGGCCCTCAGGAACTCCTTCCGGCTCTCTGGGGAGCTACGGGAGAAGAATCACATGAGTTAGGGAAGCGGTGCTCAGCACACGGCCGCTTCTAATGCTGCCAGCTGCGGTCAGACACACACCGCCCAGGAGCAAGGGTTCAAGACCGAGGCCAGGACTCCCACCTCTAGGCTGAGGGACGTTTTCACACACTCCTTCCCCTGTAGCCGATCTGGGCAGAGCCATCCACTAATGATGAAGTCCCTGGGTGGTACAGATGGGTAAGTGCTCCACCACTAGCCAAAAGGTTGGTGGTTCACACCCACCCAGAGGTGCCGCGGAAGACAGCCCTGGCCATCTGCTTCTGAAAGGTTGCAGCCTTGAAAGCCCTATCGAGCAGCTCTACTCTGTACCCATGGGGTCCCTCTGAGTTGGCATCAACTCAACAGCGACTTCACAAGAAGAATCTGTGAAGCTCCCTAGGTGGTGCTAATGGTTTACACTTGACTTCAAACCTAAAGGTTGGTGGTTCGAACCCACCACGGAAGAAAGGCCTGGTGATTTGCTTCCATAAAGATTACAGCCAAGAAAACCCAATGCAGCAGTTCTGCTCCGCAGGCGTGGGGTCGTCATGAGTCAAAACCGACTCCATGGCAACTAACAGTAACAACAGTCCACTAATGAACGGACAGACAGACACAGCACCCAGAAGCTGACAGACGTTGCTCACGGCACTTAAGGCAGAAGCTTTTGTTCTAAAATGTTTTGGGGGACAAAACGAATCACAAGATCCTTGAGGTTCCGCAGAGCTACCTAAGAATGACGTCCCAACACCTTAGTGTCCTCCAGAGTTGTAGTCCTGTTAGATATGAACTCCTCCCATGACACGCTGCAACACATGAATATTAATACTACATCGCAGAGAACTCAATATCTTCCCAAGTCCTAACACCCATGGGAAAAAAGTACCCCCTGGGTCAAGAGTTGGTGGTGGCAGTGCTGGTTCAGTGGCAGGACGCCCCCCTTCCTCATAAGAGACCCAGGTTTGATTCTGGCCAACGCCCCTCACGAGCAGCCTCCACCCGTCTGTCAGGGGAGGCCTGCGTGCCGCTAGGATGCTGAACAGGTTTCAGTGGCGCTTCCAGAGTAAGACTATGGATCCCCCACTGTTACGGGGCACCATGTTCTAGGGGCCCACTTGTCGGCGACTAACAAAAACAACAGGTTACTTCTCCTGTTAAATTCTCAGTATTTTTACCCAGGAGGGTTTCAAAAGAATCTTTCATTCTCCCTTGTTAAAACTAAGACGGCATCTCTAGGGCTCCCTGGACCCCGTGGACTTTACCAAATAATCACAAGTGGATTCGCCCAAATAGGCGGTAAAGATGAAGCTCAACCCACATGTGAATTATCGGAGGAAAGTTTCGATTCTAATCCTGATGACCTGCTGGGAAATCCGTCTCCCCTCGCCACCCTCCCCCCACCCTGTCACCCAACACAGAAAGGTGATCAGAAACAAAGCACCAGCTTTGACGTCAGTCCCACCTGTGGGCCGGTGCTTGCCTGCTATAAGACCTCAGGCAAAGACTCTCTAAGAGCCCTGGATCCCCATTTGTACAATGGGGTAACAGTCCCCAGCTCTGAGTAAATGAAACAATGCATGCAAAGCGTTTTAGCCCAGTATATGCTTAGAAAATGTGCCCGCTCCTGTATTTGCAATTTAAAAAAAAAAAAATTGAGTGCCATCAAGTCGATTTCAACTCATAGCGACCCCACAGGACAGAGCAGAACTGCCCCATAGGGTTTCGAAGGAGCCGCTGATGGATTCGAACTGCCGGCCTTTTGGTTAGCAGCCTGAGCTCTTAACCACTGCACCACCTGGGCAACAGCACTATATCGGTAACAATCATTATAATATTGGTACGGTTTAATTTGGGGGGCAATCCATAGTATACTACTCACTGTAGGTTTATCAAGTAATATTGAGTAGATTACTGAGTGTCTATGTATTTTGATATTAGGCCAATTAAAGTATGATTAAACATCAATCATATTTGAAGTCAAATATGCTGGAACGCTGGCTATTGGCTATGCATCTCAATATCTTTAGGCAAAACTAACAAACTTGAGAAGTGGCTGTGTCTTCCTTTGCTAGTGCTGCTGTAACAACAATACTACAGTGGGTGGATTTAACCAACAGAAAACTATTTCCTCGGTTTAGGAGGCTAGAAGTCCACATTCAGGCCACCAGCTCTACGGGAAGGATCGCTCTCTGTTGGCTCTGGGGGAAGATGTCTTTCCGTTTCTGTGGCCCCAGTGTTCCTTGGTTCCTTGGTGGTCTCCACGTGGCACCCATCTTTCCCCCACTGGTGCCTGCCTGTCTCTGTGACTATGCTGTTCTTTTTCTAACCCAAGTGATCAGGTTTACAGCACACCGTACGTTGTCTGGGCCACGTTAATGTAACAAAGAAAAGCCTATATCCAAATGGGACCACATCCGCAGGTACAGGTTAGGATTCCAACACATCTTTGCGGGGGACACAATTCAACCCATAACAGGCTGCACATGCAGAAAGGTCTCAGATTCTCACAGAACTAGAAGACATTACAAGTTCAGCTTCCACCAAGGATCTGTGGGTGATCCGGAGCAACGTACGCCAACCTGCCAACGCTGCAGAGTCTCTAATGAGGAAGAATCCAGGTAAGACCTGCACACGCTCACCGCCTCCCCCGGGGCCTCTGCCCTGCTGTTCAGAGATGTCTCCGCATATCAGAACAAACTGTCAGATGATGACCACGTCCTTCTGCTCCATCAAATGGGAAGAAAGCCCTCTTTTGTATGTTCAATACATTTGAAAGTTTATATTTTCTTTCAAAAAGGTATTAAATGAACCAGGTTACTGTCCATATTCTAATAAAACTAGTTTAACTTCTCCAATTACTGCTGCTTTACGAAACCCTGAATAAGACAAAGCATGTAGCGTCCAGGGCGGCAGACGCTGGTTTATAGAGCACAGAGGGGCAAAGCACAGCCACCTTCCTTCCCTCTGCGCCCCACGGTCGACTTCAGCCTGTAGACTCACCTGCAGCACAGGTGGAAGACCCTCTCTGGCCTCCCTTCAGACTCGGATTTTACATGGACAATTTCACACACAGCATTTGCTTCTGCATCTAGATAAATTAAAACAAATTCAGGCACATTTGAAATAGATTTACTTGCATTTTTACAAAAGCATTCCCCATGCTCTGCATTAAGATCACACAGCACAAAGCAGTCTAAGACCAACGGAACCTCACTATGACTCTGTGACAGGAAGACACGAAGTGGCTGTAAGCTTAACGGACGGGAAGAGAGAGAACACTTGGAATATCTCCAGGTGCTAAAATCCCCTAGCTGTTCTCAAAGGACAATCATTTAATCATGTTGACTGAAGAACTGGCCCTTTCAGCTGCTAAGTGTGTTGGGCAATTATTTCAATTAAGTGCTTAGTTTTTCTGGCAAAAGCTGGACGAGACTGAGCCCACGATTCCCAGGAAGATTTCATCAGGCCGGGGTACAAAGGGGCAGGTCCACAGTGGTCCATGGGGAGCCATCCCACTAAGCACCCAGGCCAAGTGCCCTGGGCCTGCTCTGGCAACCTAACGGGCCTCCTCTTTCTCAGCCCTCTCGTTCCGAGGCCAAAATAGTAGGCCAAGAAGGTGTGAGAGAGTTATAAAGTAATTTCTAGGCCTAGTGAAGTTTAGATAACCATTTTATTTCAAGCCCTGAATAAAGTGTTTGTGAAAGGAACCATTCACTGCAGGCATCTCACCACCCACCATGAGGTCTCCTTCTTGCCCAGCGGCTCAGTGCTCTGCTCACAAACCCTCCATGTGCCCACAGCATTGAACCTCAACCGGGAACCATTCACAGAGTGTCAGATGATTTCCCAAATGAAGACGGAAATCTAGAAAGTCCACTTTCTGATCCTCATATCCACTGGAATATATTTCATAAGGAGGGATGTGTTGGTAGGTCCATCAAAGTTAGCTTTTATCTCAATGGTTTTAAACTTGATTTGAACGAAAAGTAGAGGGGGAGAATGGAACGTCACATCACAAAGATAGCTTTGTTTTCAAAACTGAAAGTCTTTATACATTTAGTCCTCAATGAAGGCAAAATTCCTGGCTGCGAAGTCTGCAGTTCTGCTATAGACATAAGTTTTCCTGTTTATAAACCAGGCACAAGGAAATCTAAGAACTAGATAATTCACAAACTAAGACCGCAGAGTAAGGCAATGCTAGTAGTTACGTGCCTAAATCTCAAAATGCTTTATAACTGTTTCTAGTCTTACAACATAAGGGTTCCCGCAAATTCACATGTCAATCAGTTCTGCAAATCAAATCATAACTAACAAGGCAAAGAGTGGGAGCACAGAGAGAACCCTTTCTGAGACTTCCTACAGCAGATAATTATCCTGCGCTCTACAGGTCTGAGCAAGGCATGACTGTGTGAAGGAAAATGCATCTGGTTCAATGACGGTGAGTAACTGAAGGCTTCCCACCATCGGAAGAGGTGTCTCCTCATGACGCTCGTGACGAGGCCGAGCTGGTTTGTGAGAATTAGATCCTGTTTTATTGCTCGGAGAGGGTGACAAGTGCGGACAGGGAGAGGCTGAGCAGCACAAATCGGACACTTAGAATTCAGCGCCTGCGCCTACGTTAGACGCCAGAAGCGTGAAATGGAAATACGGGGCCATTGTGAACCTGCAGCGGCCTGCCCCAGGCCTGTCTCTGCAACCTGAAAGGTACACCGGGTGTCCAAGCAGGATAAGGAAGGGGTGAAGCCAAGAGTTTCCACTTGACTCCCCAAAGACGCTTCTTCCCAGACGTGCCTAGGAGAGCCATCGCCGACTCCTCCTCTCCAGAACTTGGCCCCAAATGCATCCCTGGATGGCGCCTCTGAGTCCCAAAACCAAAAGCCAAACCTGTTGCCGTGGAGTCGATTCTGACTCAGAGTGACCCTATAGAACAGAGTAGAACAGCCCCATAGGGTTTCCAAGGAGCACCTGGTGGATGCGAACTGCCGACCTTTTGGTTAGCAGCTGAGCTCTTAACCACTGCGCCACCAGGGTTTCCAATAAATACAGTAAAACCTGCAAAAGCCGGAACCCGTGTAAGGCAGAAACGCACGTATTTTCAAGTAAAACAAGCGATGGAAGAGTGGTAGGACTGCACCCTGTCGAAGGCAAGAATCCCGAGAGACCCCGAGAAACAAGGCCGTGCCGTCGAGTTCCGGCGCTCACAGGTTTCACTGTGCTGCCTCCCTGGTCAACCCTGCTAAGTTTACCTCTCTTCTCATGTGTTTGAAACATCATCTGAAGTATTATCAAGTCTATCTGTCACTACCCCACAGCTCACCTCACTACCATCTGAGCACAGAAGCAGCACCCGCATGTCAAAAGCCTTCACACTCAACCAAAGATAAACATTTGCACCCCAGAAGACGTGGCCCCCGGACTCTCTGCTAGCCCCAAACTAAAACCATTCCTGAGGCCAACTCTTCAGACAAAGATTAGACTGGACTGTGGGACGTAAAATGATACTCGTGAAGAGTGTGCTTCTTGGCTCAAGTAGATACATGAGACTAAATGGGCAGCTTCTGTCCGGAGGTGAGATGAGAAGGCAGAGGGGGTCAGGAGCTGATTGAATGGCCACGGGAAATCTGGGATGGAAAGGACGAGTGTGCTGTCACAGTACAGGGAGAGCAATTAGGGTCACATAACAATGTATATATAAATTTTTGTATGAGAGACTACCTTGAACTGTAAACTTTCATTTAAAGCACAATAAAAAAAAAAAGATAAACATTTATAATACTTCAGAGCAAAAAGAGAAAATGCTTCTCCAACTGCCTCATTGGGAGCTTAGTGGTCTTTTTTGGTCTCCCACTTACAAGGCAAGTGAGCAATTTACACGGGCTTTGTCTCCTCATAGTCATAAGGATTCTTTCCAGAATTAGAAGACCTGATGCTACTCAAATATTAGTCACTGTAACGTTATTAATATATACATATCAGAACGACTAGACTCCTCGGAGCAATTCTGAGGGCATTACAACCATTCACTCGGCTCATTCACTCACCCACTCAAACATTTAATAAATGGCTGGGTAAATAAAAGGGAATGAAAGATCAAGGGGAACAAAGTTTAAGCATGGAAACTAGAAGCTGGCAGGGTGGCTGGACCAAGCATCTGGCTTCAGACACACAATTCACGTGCACACCAGAAACGCGTCCCCAGCGTGGGTCAGAACTTACCTGTCTGGCTTCAGACACACAATTCACGTGCACACAGAAACGCGTCCCCAGAGTGGGTCAGAACTTACCTGCGCTTGCCAATGCTCGGACCTGCAAAGCCTCGGTAGGGATCATGTGCCGAAATCGGAAGGGGTCCCAGTCCTCGTAGATGGAAAGCCGGTGAGCGCCTACCTGCAGGACAGAAGGAACCCGATGCGTCAGGACAACCTCTCCACCCCTGGCCCAGCCCCGCTACTCCTAAACCTGCCGCTGACTCTCAGCCTGGAGCCCAGGGCTTGCCCGAGGGAACTCCACCCCACGCGCTCCTGCGTCTAGCAGAAAATGAGAAAGTGAGAGGCCAGGTGATTGATAAGCTGAGGGTGTGCAAGGAAGTGTGCTAACCAGACATAGGTAAGAGAGAGACACAGGACAGAGGCGAAAATAGGTCCCAACACAAGAATCGGGAACGGGGAAATAGAGTTAGGAAGGTTCTGGGCAGGCACACAGCTGTTCGCTTCCAGGCTCCAAACAGGAGCCTGCCTGAAAGGCGGCAGGATGGGAGTCGTTAGCAATACTGAAAAAAGAAAAGAAATCCTAAGAGGGGGTGTGCCTGACTAAGGGCTAGAATCTTACGCAGACATAACTGAGAAGATAGCGCGAGAGATACTTTCAATCTATGGGGTGAAATAAGAAGTCTTACAAGTTTCTTCTTCTGCTTGGAGCCATCTTTATACACAAGGACCACAGCAGTTTTAAAGACTGGAAAAACAATAAATAAATAAAGGCAGTTATGCTTGGGGTTTCCCCCTTACTTCAACCGCTTGCGGTAATAAACACTACAGTTACGAAGAGGACAGCGAGGTTCCAGTCAACTGACTCCCACCCGACCTTCCATTCACTCGTCACAGCTATGAAAACCAAAAGTTTCTGGAGGCAATATTTTCCACATTAAAAATAAACACAGTCTACATCACGTGGAAATACCACCTGCCCCTGAAACTTCTAGTTGAAATAAAAAATTTGAACTATGGTACTTGCTATGGATTGAATTGTGTCCCCCCAAAAATATACATTGTAATCCCAACCCCAGTACCTGCAAGTGTGTTCCCGTTTGGAAGTAGAGTTTTCTTTGTTATGTTAACAAGGTCATGCCAGTGCCAGGTGTATCCCAAACCCCACCACTCCTTACTTATAGAAAGAGCAGATCACACACAGACACATTCACATACTGGGAAAACAGACACTGTGTGAGGATCCTCCATGAACCAGAGAACCAAGGAACACCCAGGCTACTGATGAGAAAGGAATCCACACAGCCAAAACCCTGACTTGGACTTCTCGCCTCCAGAACTATAAGAAAATAAATTTCTGTTCTTTAAAGCCACTGTGATGGTTAAGGTGTATCCACTTAGCCGGGCCATGATTCTCAGAGGTTTGGCAGTTACATAATGATGTAATCATCCTCCCTGATGTGATCTGATGTGATCAGTCAATCAGTTGTAAGGGGCGTTTCCTTGGGGTATGGCTTGCATCCAATATATATATGGATGTTCTGGCAAAGCTCTGGATCCTGCATGCAGCTCATCATCATCTGACCTCTGGTTCTTGGAACTTAAGCCAACTTGGGATTCATCAGCCGTTGCAGCTACGTGAGTGAGGAGAAGCCTCCAGCCTGACACCTGACACATGGACTTGGGACTTGCCAGCCTCTACAACCGTGTGGGCCATTTCCTTGAGATAAATCTCTGTGTGTGTGTGTGTATGCTTCACTAGTTTTGCTTCTCTAGAGAACCCAGCCTAAGACAGCCACCCACTTGTGGTATTTGTTACAGCAGCACTAGACAACTAAGGCAGTACCACTTCAAGTTTAAAACTGATTTCAAGTTTAAAAACTGATGTAAATCCAGCAAAAAAAAAACTAGTTTAGCATCTAGAGAAATAATAAAATTGCTTCAAGGTGATTTATATTTATATAAATTAAGCTAAGAGCTTACACACACACACACAAGCACACTTTATCATAATTCAGGAAATATAATTCATCTTTTTGACCAGAAGAAACAAAAATTAGTTTCTGACATAAAACACAATGCCACTGCCTCCAAACAGACTGGATCCTAATGACCTCTTTAAGAGAGGGAGTACATAATTTATTTTGGGGCGACTGGGGAGATATGATGGAGTTGTACGTAGTCTTCCACTGAATTCCTTCAACAAGGCCAAACACGTGTAACACTAGTGATTCCAGCTCCTCTCCTGACACCCAGGCACAGCCGGGGCCCAGGCACACAGTGGGTGGTGAGGGCATAGCCTGGTGTACCAGGCACAGAATCACAGAGGAGAAGAACGTTCAGAGAATACGGAGGGATGGCCGTCTGGCCTTCAGGGCCCTCTGGAAACCAACCCAAAGTATAGTAAAACCTGAGAAAGCCGGAACCTGTGTAAGGTGGAAACCTGTCAGAGAGGGAAAACGCAAACATCTTCCATTAACGGGACGACAGAAAAGTGGTAGTAAGACCGCACCCTGTCAAAGGCGGAAAACTTGCAAGACCCAGAAAAGCAAGGCCGTCCCGTGGAGTTCCGGCTCTCCCAGGCTTCACTGTATCTGGTTCATTTTCTGCCCAGCTTTGGTTGGCAGCAGACCAGCTTCAGTTTCAGAGAAAGCTGCACTATTTCCTGAGATTGGAGATTTAAACCAAAACAAAAGACGACCACATTTTGCCCCCAAAGCTGCCTGCTGGGTGGGAATTAACCTCCTTCCCTGATAGCAACTGTTCCTTCTCTCAAAGGGCATTTCTGAGGCTCTGGGAGTTCAGCCTGACCAAAACTGTCCAACATGCCAGTTTTAATGACTGGGAATCAATCAATAAGCTCATTATGATGACCGCCTTTGTTCGTAATCCCGATTTTAAGTCCCTTTGTGATTACTCTGGAGAGGAATCTGAATCATGATAAGCTCGGCTTTTATCAGCCAGCCTTTACAGTTATCATCTGGTTAACTAGGGCCCTACGGAGTTTTCTCTCTCTGTTGTGCACTGGGATTTGGGTGTGTAGCCTCCATTCACAACCAGGACAGGTGTTGTGGGCTCACTTTCCTTCGAGCCACATACCCTGCACTTCCCTCTCAGAAGGAGCCCATGAGGCAGGGAACAGAGAAACGAGGAGAAAAACGCACACACGCGCACACACACACATACGCGCACACCTACACATGCACACACGCACACACACGTCCACGCATATACACACACATACACGTACGCTCACACACGCACACTGACACACATACACATGCACACATGTACACGCGCACACCCGCGCACACATGCACCCGCGCACACACGTACACGTGCACATGCGCACACACACATGCACACATGCATACACACGTGCACACACACACATGCATGCACACACACACACACGCACAGGCCCACCATCTGAGCCTGCAGTGCAACTGGTACGTACAGCTCCACACAGGCATTTCCTGACCCCTTTATACCACAGCTCGGCAAACTACCGCCACGGGCCAAATCCAGTCTGCCATCTATTTTGCAGAGCCCACCGTCACCGCCCTGCTCACCCATTTACACGCTGGCTATGGCTGCCTCTGGCTCTGTGTGTGGCCCCTTGGACCACAAGGCCTAAAATATTTACTATGTGGCCCTTTATAGGAAATGTTCACCAACTCCTACTTTCTGCCACGCAAATTACTTCCTTACTCTAAAGCTGCTCACTTCTAACTATATGACACTTGTGAAATTCAGGGGACAAGCCACAAAACATTCAAATGCTGAACTCTGGAACTGCTTGCTAGTCTTTAGCCCAACATTAGAAACAGGTCCAGGTCATCTCTTCATTTATGTCCTATGGCCTGTAAGTGACCCACTGAGAAGCAAGCATCAGGGAGCTCCCAGACCTCTCCAAGAAGAAAACTGCACATCTAAGAATCACAAGTGGTAAAAGGAAACAAACACGCCCACCCGCATAGAGATGGTGAAGGTTATGTGTCAACTTGGCCAGGCCATGATTCTCAATGGTTTGGCAGATACTATGTAATCACCTTCCATTTTGCGATCTGCTGTAAGTAGTCAATCAGTTGAAAGGCCAATCAGTTGAAAGCCAATCAGTTTCCTTGGGGGTGTGGCCTACATCCAATATGTATGGATGTTCTGGCAAAGCTCTCTCTGGATCCTGCATCTGACTCATCATCACCTGACCTCCAGTTCTTGGGACACGAGCCAACATCTGGCTGCCTGACCTGTGGATCTTAGGATTCGCCAGCTCCTGCAACCCCATGAGCCAGCAGCCTTCCTCCTGATGTGCCAATTTTGGGTTCATCAGCCCCTGCAACCACGTGAGCCAGTAGAAGCCTACAGCCTGACATCTGACCCACAGATTGGGGACTTGCCAGCCTCCACAAGTGCATGAGAAATTTCCTTGAGACAGAACTCTCTCTACATATATATACGCGTATATATATGTATATATATATACGCGTATATATATGTATATATATATATGCACTTTACTGGTTTTGCTCCTTTAGAGAACCCAGCCTAGAACACTGATCAAAAACTACCAACATGTTAAAATACCCCAATACTCCATTATACATCATTTTTAGTCCCATGCTTTCCTGTCCACTTAATTGCTTGTTATCTTTTATGAAATTGCATCAACAGCTACAAGCAGTGGCTCCTTGAAACTTTTAGGAAGATCATTACATTTCTCAATGAAAGCTGAATGAGCTAGGAAAGTGTCCAATAAATCTCTGTACTAAACGCTCTGATTTTAGTATCACTAGGTGATGTCCCATTTAGGAATACTTTGTTCTCATCATGGAGGATAAAAGGGCTCAGATAAAGAAGCAGAGCCCTGGTGGCACAGTGGTTAAGTGCTCGGCTGCTAACGGAAAAGTCAGCACGTCAAACCTACCAGTCACTCCGAAGGAGAAAGATGTGACAGTCTGCTTCTGTAAAGATTACAGCCTTGGAAACCCTATGAGGCAGTTCTATTCTGTCCTATAGGGTCCTTGTGAGTCGGAATCAACTCAATGGCAATGGGTTTTTTTGGGTTAAGCAAAGCCCCACTGGTCCCGAAAAAGAAGGTAAGTGAAGAGAATGGAAAATGCTGTAGAATTACTTTATGTTACTACCCATGAATCTTCTGAAGGGAGTCTAGGAAAACATACAACACGGAACAAAAGTACGGACTCTTGGTGGTTTTAGACTCGGAAGCAGCACTGCATTGCGGTACACAACCGTTCACACTGCAACAAAAGCCGTCCTTCCTGGACTCTGCATAATTCCCAGGGTGCTAACGCAAAACTGTCCTCTCTCGAGAAAGGACATTGCAGCACAGCCCCATGAGGTTTCTAATTACAGCAACAGCCTCCATCTGAACTGATTTACTAAAAAATAAATCATTCGCAACATCTCTAGTTTCACTGTTATTAGTAACAAGCTGATTGAGATGCAACTCACAACCGATCGAGGCACCCTTGTTGCCACAACCGTTCAGCTGAGAACTGCGTTCTATTCTAAATCCTGGCGTGACAAACAGCAACACAGACAGAATAAAGGATCAAGGATACGGGGCCTCAGAAATGGAGGCAGGGTTGTCCTGATTTTTCACTTTATTCTTCCTTGACTAATTACCAAACCATTATTTTGAAATTATACTCACCAGCAGTAGTTTAAAAAAAATCCTTCTCTGCCTGCATGTTTATACCTGAACTAGACTTGGGCACAGCCACGTAGCTGGTGGCCATGTTGTACATATTTAACTGGAAGGTTTAATTTACTATCTGTGAGATGCTGGTGGCAATAGCAGGAAGACCCACTCAGATCACTATAATTAACTTTATTTTAATAAATAGCGTCTTGGAAAAGAGATGTTCTTGTTTTGGAAAATAAGCCAGCCTTTTTACCCCTCTTCTAAACCCTCTACCACTACGTACCAAACGCTGCCAACTCTGGCTCCTTTTTCCACTTTCCCAGCGAGGACGGCGGGTTCAGCCAGATCACGGTGGTGTGCAAAAGCAGGTCCCCCATACTCAGATCTGCAACCTGAAAACCAGGGACACAGCAGACTTACTGGGAGGCATTTTCAATACACAGATTTTCACCATGTCTTATCATTCGGCAGACTGATGTCAATTTTACTTCATGGAAATACTGTCTCTAAAACATAGTCATTTTTTCCCCCGGTGTCTGTCTACCTAAATCTCAAAATAAAAGTGACAAAAAGGGTACAAATTGGGGCTCCAAAATTCACATGCAGTAAATCTGTCAAAACTGAGCTACAAAACTGGAGATGTTTCGTGTTAAGATAGAGACGGTGTCTCAAGAAGACACTACTGGCTGTCAATGACAAAGATCCACCCAGAAAACTGCAGACACTTCCACCTGGGAGTTAAATTCCCCTAGGAGACACTGTCCTCTGGGAAACAGCGGAATCTATTATTTCTTCTTGTTCTTCCTACTCATTTAAAAAAAAAAAAAAAAGGTGTTTCGCTTTAACGCAAGCAGCAGCGAACGAGGAGTTTGGAGATCCCTCTTTCACCACGGGCAGCCTGAGCACTGGAGTCTGCAGAGATCACGAGGTCCACGTCGTCCGCGCCAGGTGATCCAGCACTAAACCATCTTAGACAAGTCCTCGTCTCCTTTTAGAGTCATGCAGACGGGATGCTTCCAAAGATTTCTTTGGAATTCCAGTGTCTGCTCTCCACAACCCTGTCCACCTTTCTCTATGCGTTCCATTCCACTCACCAGGTGCCACCTGAGTCGACGCCGACTCATTGCGACCCCCATGTGTGAGAGAGTGCGACTCTCCCCACGGGGTTTCCAAAGGCTGAGGTTCT
This sequence comes from Trichechus manatus latirostris, assembly GCF_000243295.1. Classification (NCBI taxonomy): domain Eukaryota; kingdom Metazoa; phylum Chordata; class Mammalia; order Sirenia; family Trichechidae; genus Trichechus; species Trichechus manatus. The sequence continues at coordinate 343,838 of NW_004444113.1, forward strand.
CTAAGTAGATCACCAGGTCCTTCTTCCAAGGCACCTCTGGGGGGACTTGAACCTCCAACCTTTAGGATCACAGCTGAGCGTGTTAACCATTTGCACCACCCACGGACTCCTGGCCCACTTACAAGCCTGTCAAACTTCCAAGCTCCCGTCCACGTGCGGACCCTCCCAACAGCCTAATCACAGGTGGGATGATCATCTAGTCTCTAACCTGGTCTCTGTGTAAAATGTCAGAGGACAAGACATTCTAACAATCAGAGTCCACAGCCCATTCCATTTGCAACCACCCCCAACTGTCGGATGCCCTCCCTCTGATATACCTCCCGTACTACTTCCTCAGGACCCATTCTCTCCTAGGTTTTTATTTTTGCAGAATCGAAATCATTCCACCCTTTCCAGTATAAAGTCCATTCTCCTCGAAGAAGAAGAAAGGTTTTTTTTTTCCTGCTTTTCCGGAGTAACCCGTCACCACTGACTATCACACCTCTGCCCCCGCTGGGGGTCCATTTTCCTCCTTGCTCTTCTTATCCTGTTAAAACATATTTGTTCATTGCTCTCTTTGGCATAGTTGCAAAGCCTTAATTTTTCTGGGCTTCAGACCTCCCGATACTGATAGAGTATTTTCCTACTCTTGAATATCGGTACTTGGTCAAATATCCCTCCTTCCATCTTCTGTACAATTCCTGTTCCAAGCTCAGCTCACGAGGGAACACTCCGTACATCACTGCTTCCCTTTGTTCCATGCTGGGAAGATTTCTTACTTGATTGTCAGAATTTTATTTTAGGGGACCTGGCTTCACTTAAGCCATATTCCCTCTTATAGTCTCTGACTTTTAAATCATATCCATCGTTTTTCTAAATTCTTTGCAATCCACTATCCACAACACCTTCCAGTCTTTAGCATGATCACTTGCTCCTAGTCATTAAAATCCAGAAATTAATACATCACGTGTAATAAAAACGTTAGTTTGACCCAGTAAAATCTACTTCTGTCAGAATGAAATAAACTAAAATATACGAGGAAAGAAGTCTTTAGGATAAAATGTCTGTGACAGCGTTCCCAACAGTGAACAAATGAGGCCAAGAAAACTGTCCAACAACAGGGACTGATTCACTGTGGTCCAGCCACACGATGAAATATTACACAATAATTACAACGATCCTTTTTGAGTAATTCAAAATAACATAAAAAGTCACTGTTCGTGTTGATGTGTTGTGAGGTTGTTAACCATTGTCATAGGGCAACATGTGTACTAACTGTTTAATGAAAAACTATTTTGTTCTATAAACTTTCATCTAAAGTGAGAATATAGCAGCACAACTGGAAGAGCATAGTCGATGTCACTGAACTGTGCATGTAGAAATTATGGAAATGGTGTATCTTTGGCTATGTATATTTTCATCCAAAAAAAAAAGGTCAAGAAGGGAGAGGGTTGACATGTCGTGGGGTTGTTAACCAATGTCATAAAACAATATGTGTACTACTGTTCAATGAGAAGCTATTTGTTCTTTAAACCGTCACCTGAAGTACAATTTAAAAAAAAATAATACAAAAAAAAAAGTCACTGTTCAATATAAATTTAAAAAAATCAAGGTATAAAATTACTTTCAAAATATACCTAATAAAGCTACACATACATGCAATTTTAAAAAGTCAAACACCAAAACATTCTGAGTGGTAGGTTATGTGTATTGAGATGAGAAAGTTTTTCTGTATTTTGCTATTTACTTTAATAAACACAAATAAAATTTCATTTTTTTTCTTATTATAAAAGTTTAAAAGAAAATGAGAACCAACTCCAGACTAGCAATGTCCTGGAGAACTTTTCTGGAGACCCTTGGGTGGCGTGAACAGTTTGATCTTTGCTGCTAACCAAAAGGTTAGCGGTTCAAAGCCACCCAACAGCATCTCTGAAGACAGGCTTGGCAATCAGCTTCCATAAAGACTAAAACCAAAAAAACCAAACCCATTTTTACCGATTTGATTCCAACTTACAGTAACCAACAGAGTAGAACTGCCCCATAGGGTTTCCAAGGCTGTAAATATCTTTCTCCCTCGGAGGCGCTGGTGGTTTCGAACCGCCAGCCTTTCAGTTAGCAGCCAAGCATTTTAACCACTGCACCACCAGGGCTCCTCCATCTGTGTGAGAGCCTTGATTTTACCTCTTTCTGAAAACTATCTTTCAACAGTCAAAAACACTTGCTTTGTTTCACAGCGGACATAAAAATAAACCTGGATAAGTAACCCTTCATACCTCTGAAGACGAGGTGTTCCTTTAGCTAAACAACCACACCTTACCCGCCCCCTGCCTTGAACCAGCCTTCTAATCACAGCAGTGTTTTTCTTCACAGTTCCCTTGCCAGCTTTTCTTTTTTTTTTTTAATGTGGAAAGCAAAACCAAATGCCACGCTCCAGTCTAATCAGAGCACGGAGGCGCTGATGGGTGTGACACGTGCGAGCGCTCTGCCTCATCACAGCAGTTTATTTACACGAGTCCTTCCCAATGACTCAAGTACAACTTACAGTTCACTCGAAACCCTTTCCGAGCTGTCTATCTGGTTGCTGTCTCATCTAAGTAGGTGTTTTGGTGGACTTAAAAAAAAGATTCATGATAACTTGAAATGTCTATTCACTCAACAAGTATTTGCTGAGCGCCTACTATGTGCTATCCAAGATTCTAATCTTTGGGAATACAGCCTTGGCTTCGAATGGCTCTTACATGCTAGTGGGAACAGCCCAGATTATAGTAACAGACGTGTATTCTCACACTTAACACAGAACAGAGACACCCCCCGCCCCCTCGTGAGGTGGTGAGCATAGAAACGGGCTTGCTATGTAAAAAACTGTATGTTTTAGCCTTGGATAAAAGTTTCACCAACAAAAACAGTATTTTCCTGACTATTGTCCTTAGCAATAACACGTTAAAAACAAAACAAAATGACAACGCTTTCCGGACAGGCGCCGCGAGAAGACAGGGGTCCTCACCTCTTTTTTCTCACCCGTCTGTTCAGCTATCAGCTGGTCGAACACGGCACCAAACTCTTCGTGGATCTTCTGCATTTCGTTGATGTGACTGGCAACCTTGTTCATAGTCTTGATGGCCACTGCAAGGAAATGGATGGGGAATGACGAGGTGATGTGAGACTCTCGCCGCGGGCAGGCGAGGCGAGAGGGACCCCCCAGGCGGGGCTCACCGTCCAGGTGGTAGTGTTCCTCGCTCTCCGCGTCCGTGAGGGCGAACAGCTCCTTCAGCAGGAGGGGGTACTTGAGGATCCTCTGAATGGGCTTGATGAGGTAAGACTCCAGCGTGGACGAGTGTTGCTGCTTCGGGTTCTGGGCGTCCAGGAAGGCCTTGAAAGCTGTGTCTGTCCTGGCTGGAACCGTTTAAATACAGGGTGTCAGAGGGGAACGCCAAATCACTCCCTTCTCACAATGTCACTCACTTTGCCCAAGAAGCCTCTCTATAGGACTGAACGAGAGCGGACGGCGGGGAGGGGGTGTTCAGAAACATACCCGGAAGGGCCTGTCCATCAGATTTGTTAAATTTATGGGGGGGCAGCACAATGACTGAATAAATAACAGAATTTGTAAATGCTACAGCCTTGCTTTGTCAGGGATTGCTGTTCATCCTGCTCACCCTAGCTTTCCTACTCTTTCAAGTATTTCACTGCCAGAAGAACCTCTTTTACGGGGGCAGTGGTGGGTCAGAGGTAGAACTGTCGCCTCCCATGCAGGAGACCCAAGTTGGATTCCCGCCCAGTACCCCTTGTGTGCAGCCACCACCCGTCTGTTAGTGGATGCTTGCATGTTGCTAGGATGCTGAAGAGGTTTCAGTGGAGCTTCCAGACTAAGACAGACTAGGAAGAAAGGCCTGGAGATCTACTCTGGAAAATCAGCCGCTAAAAACCCTATGGGTCACAACGGTCTGAACTGCAAATGATCGTGGGGATGGCAAAGGACTGGGCGGCATTTTGTTCCGTTGTGCACGGGGTCACCAGGAGTCAGGGGCCAACTCAATGGCAGCTGGCAACAATAGAACTTCCTTGGAGAAAAGGCAGGGAGAAAAAACAAACAGCAGCAGCAGCACATGACTCCACGTAGCTCGGGTGAGTGGGAAGAGGCTGGGTCTCCCTCAGTGAAAGCCTTTTACTATCCGTTCCAGTTAATCAGCACCAGCAGCTATTAGCATCTGTAGGGCAGGCCTGCTGGCCAGGGCTGCGGGGTCATCTCAGAGGGAAACTTACACCTGACCGCATGCCAACCAGGTGGCACTTTCCTCCTAGCTGGCTATCATCTGTGTCCCCACCTGGCAGGAAAGCAGCCCTGAGGAACTCTAGGTCCCCAAATAAGCAGCGGATAGGAAGATGTGGCTAATGCTTTCCATCCAGACGCAAAGGAATGAACAGTGCAGGAGAGAGACAAGTGAGGGTGGAAAGTGAGGAGGGAAGGACCATATGTCAAAGTGGCTTGTCAGTGGGCATGAATTAAAAAGCAACAGTAAGTGTCTGTATAAAAACGTCCATCCCCACTGGTTAGAAGAGTAAGCCAGGACCACATGTTACAGTCAACCATCCTGAAAATACAAAATGATTCTGCTCACTACCTTTATTCAATTAAGAAAAACAGCCATCATGGGGGAAGACTTCATAAAGAACACAATCCTTTTCACCCTTTGAGACCCCTTTAAAAGGAGTCAGGAGCCCCTGGGTGGTGCAAACTATTAACGCCCATGGCTGCTAACTGAAAGGTTGGAGGTTCAAGTCCGCCCACAGGTGCCTCAGAAGAAAGTACTGGCAACCTACTTCTGAAAAATCAGTCACTGAAAACCCTATGGAGCACGGTTCTACTCCGACACACACGGGGTCACCCTAAGTCAGAACTGACTAGACAGCAAAGGGTTTTTTTCCTAAGAGGAGTCAGACTTCATGCGTTCAGCCATCACTTCTCCTCCTTCCAGAGAAGAGATCCCTGAAGAGAAAGGAGACTTGGAGAAAGGTGACTGATGGACCCATGAGCCAGGGAAGCTAGGCCAGGCCCAAAGCTGATCCATGAGGAAGCTATGGCTTCTGTGGGGTACCCTAAGTCTGGGTCCATGTCTAGAAGGGGCCTAGAGATTGCCCGCAAATCCTCAAGTCCACAAATACGGCTCTGGGTCACGGCAAGTGAGTGTGTGGTTCCCAGCACTTTGTCTTCTGTGCTTCTCAAAGGGTTCTCTGCGTCCTCTCGCACGTTTGGCAATCAGAAGAAAGTGGGTCATCCCTACTGCTTTAAGGGATACTTCAAAAATACCCCATAATATTTTCCAGGTGCAAAAAATAATGTTATTGAGTTAAGAAAAATCTACTGGGGCAGACTTGAACCTAACTGAGTGATTAAAAATAAGGCAAACTGCTCTAAGGACTATAATGAGTATATAATTTGACCGTAGCGCAAAGCGCTCTGATACTGTTACTTTAACAATCCTTTAACAATTGCATGCCCAATGCCATGGGGTTGACTCCGACTCACAGTGACCCTGTAAGACAGAGTACAACTGCTCCGTAGGGTGTCCATTGAGCGGCTGGTGGATTCGAGCTGCTGACCTTTTGGATAGCAGCCCAGCTCTTAACCACAGTGCCACCAGGGCTCCTCCAAACAATCAGCATCCAATAAAAGTTTTTAAAAAACAACAGCAGCAGCACACAGCTATATGAATAATACGGCATGTGTGAAAGCACGGTCTAGGTGGGCCAGCATGACGCGGAAACCCCCAAGTTCCCTCACACTCTTGTGCTGAACGAGAACTCTGGGCACCGATGACAGCCATCGTTAAGTTCATCACTGTCTGAGGCGGGCTCTTTGGTCGATTCTGACTCAATGTGACCTCATGTGTGTCAGAGCAGAACTGTGCTGCATACGGTTTTCAATGGCTGATTTTTTAGAAGTAGACTGCCAGGTCTTTCTTCCGAGGCTCCTCTGGGTGAACTTGAACCGCCAATCTTTCGATTAGCAATAGAGTGCATTAACCCTTTTGAACGACCCAGGGACTCCAATATTTCCTACCGGAAAACCCAACCAAATCCACTGCCATTGAGTTGACTCCAATTCACAGGGACCCTATAGGACAGAGTAGAACTGCCCCATAGGGTTTCCAAAGCTGTAATCTGTACAGAAGCAGACTGCCACGTCTTTCTCCCATGGAGCGGCTGGTAGGTTTGAACCGGCAACCTTCTGGTTAGCAGCCAAGCACTTAAGCATTGCGCCACCAGGGCTCCTTAAATATTTCCTACCCAAAAAACCCAAACCCACTGCCACTGAGTCGGTTCTGACTCCTAACGGCCCCACAGGGTTTCCAAGGCTGCAAATCTCTATGGAAGCAGACAGCGACCTCTTTCTCCTGCAGAGCCACTGGTGGGTTCCAACCACTGGATCTTTCGGTTAGAGCTGATCACTTTAACCACTGCGCCACCAGGGCTCCTTAAGTATTTCCCACAGTAGGTTTTAAATCAGCTCCAGCCAGCTCTCTTCAGCACCAGACATGAACCTGTGAGGTGGTAACTGATTGACATATTCGGGGACTTGATCAGCAGCTCTTTATGGGGCAGCCACAGCAAAAGGTTACAGAAACGCAGGCTACTTTCCAGAGATTCCTGGAAATCAAACTTCCTGTTCGCTCTACTGCTTACCAAGGAATGCTTTTTAATCCTTTTACAGTAAAACCTGCCAAAGCCGGAACCCGTGTAAGGCGGAAAAGTGTCAGAGAAGGAAAATGCAAACACTTTCCACCAACACAGGCTACAGAAAAGCTGCAAGACTGTACCCTGTCAAAGGTGGAAAACCTGCGCCTTCCGGCTCTCCCAGGGCTCACTGTCCACCAACAACCACACCCTAACCACGGAAGCACAACTACTTTCTAGAGACTCTCAGAACATTCTATCAGGTCCTCAGAACACTCGAGAAATGTAGACTGCAAGCATAAAAATGCTACTCCGGTCTATGCAAAATATAAGTGCCACTTGAGCAATTTTCATGAATAATTAGTAACGGTGGTGGCTATTATACCCCTAGGAACAAGGACAGGTGAGGTAAGGACGAAATTCCACAGACAGACAGACGAAGCGTGGTCAGTGACAAGGGAAATTAATGGCCAGGCAGGAATAAAGTAGCAATTTCTCAACTCCTAGATTTTGCGTAATTGCAAAATGACCTGTCCACTTTGATAAAAAATACGTAGCTGAGTCAAACCTTCATTATAGAAAAACCGACAAAACTACTAATTCAAAATATGAATGCATTTCAGTCATCGGTGCCCACGGGCGTACCTGATTAGAACATCTACCTGGCACACAGTTGCAGACATGAATGCATTTCACTGCTCGGCGTCCATGTCTGTGGCTCCTTGGGAATTCTATCTGCTACATCAGTGACTCTAGGATACCTGTCCAAAGCCCCCACCATAGTGAGCCACACAGATGTGAATCAACAATTAACACGCCCCCCCCCACCCCCCCAGTCCTCACCAGCCTTACCTTTCACCAGAACCTTGGGGACTTTCGTGTGGCTGGCGCAGAAGGCACTGTAGAGCTTGAAGCGGTCAGCGTAATACAGAAAGGATCCCCCCAGAGAGAAGAGCACTTTCTGGAGAGGATGAGAAGAAGCAGTTTGTTTGCATGGTTTGTAGGAACACGGACAGGATACCTGGGGGAGCTCACAGCCCCCAACCCTCCCCACGGCAGCATCACCCACACCTGTCTGGGTCCTTCTCTGACCACTGATGTTCCTGACTGTGAGGCGGCACGTGGCTTACGAATCTGTGTAACAGATGCGGGAGTTTGTATGTACTGTGGAGACGCCGCTTATTTTTGGGCCCTGTGTCTTGTAATGATCTAGCTTGAATGTTGATGAGAGAACATATACGGCATTCTGGAAAAGGCGGAAAGCTCTTGAATATTCTCATTAGGTTCTCTTGGGGGTGTGTTGTAGTTCAGTGCCGTCAAGTCAGTTCTGACTCACAGTGACCCTACGTACAACAGAAGGAAACACTGCCCAGCCCTGCGCCATCCTCACATTCACTGCTATCCTTGAGCCCACTGTTGCAGCCACTGTGTCAGTCCATCTCCTTGAGGATCTTGCTCTTTTTCACTGACCCTCCACTTTACCAAGCATGATGTCCTTCTCCAGGGACTGGTCCCTCCTGATGACACGTCCAAAGTACATGAAGTGACAAATCAAATAAAGGCGAGCAATGTCCAACCAGCTGCTGTGGAGTCAACTGCCTCATGGCGCCCCCCGTGTGTCAGCGCAGAGCTGCACTCCACAGGGTTTTCAACGGCTGATCTTTCAGAACTAGATCACCAGGCCTTTCTTCCATGGCACATATGGGTGGACTCAAACCTCTAAGCTTTTGGTTAGCAGCTGAACATGTTAACTGTTTGCACCACCCAGGGACTCCAGGGAATGTCTACCCCCCCACCCCCAAAAAAGGAATAGAAAACATGCTTCCCTAACCACTGTACTCCACCACCTCCAATGCCACACTGCTCCTCTAACAGGAAGCAGGTAAGACTATAAGCGATGTTAGAGAAAACGCTCAACTCCGAGCATTATATATTGTCTTAATAGCCCACACCCCGTGCCCCATGTGACCAAAACTGGATGGCGGCTTTCTCCGCTATGACTTTAATATGCCTGAGGTGTAACCCACACATTTAATATATATTGTATATCACATATATATGTAAACATACATATATGAGACAGGCCTCGAAGAATATCTTCTGTAGGCTTCATATTGATCTAGTCCTGTTCAGTTCAAGCGAGATATTGTTTTTTTATGCTTAGAATTAAAAGTTAGCTTCCACTCGAGGAAATAAGGTTTTGGAGTAAGCAGAGAATTCTGACAGACTGTCCACTGTTAAAAAAAACAAAAATTGACCTTTCTCTAAAACCACATATAATTGCTAGTTAGATATCTCAATTCTTTCCCTACATGTTCTACTGTTATGGACTGAACTGTGTCCCTCAAAAAGATACGTGGAAGTCCTAACCCCTGAAACCAAAATCAAACCTGTTACCGTCAAGTCGATTCCGACTCGTAGCAACCCTGTAGGACAGAGCAGAACTGCCCCATAGAGTTTCCAAAGAGCGCCTGGTGGATTCAAACTGTCAACCTTCTGGTTAGCAGCCATAGCATTTAACCACTATACCAGCAGGGTTTCCTCCTAACCCCTAGTACCTGTGAATGTGACCTTGTTTGGAAATAAAGTCTTTGAAGATGTTATCAGTTAACACGAGGTGATACAGGAGTCCAAAACCAAACCCACTGCCATTGAGTCCATTCCGACTCATAGTGACCCTACAGGAAACTGCTCCCTAGGGTTTCCAAGGAGTGGCTGGTAGATTCCAACTGTTGACCTTCTGGTTAGCAGACGAGCTCTTAACTACTATGCCACCAGGAATTCATGAGTAGGAAGGTGCTAATCCCACCTGAGCAGCCTCCTTATGAAAAGAGGAGAGGAGAGGACACAGGGACACGGGGAGAAAATGGCCATGTGACAATGCACCTACAAGCCAAGAAATGCCTGGGGTCACCAGAAGCTGAAAAAGAAAAGAAAGGATGGTCCCCTGGAGCCGCCGAGAGAGGGCATGGCCCTGCTGACACTGAATCTCAGCTTCCGGCCTCCAGAACTGCGAAGCAACAATCTTCTCTGGTTTTAAGCTGCCCACTTTGTGGTATTTTGTTACGGAGTCATAGGAAACTAATACCATTGAGGTCAAGTCGATTCCAACTCACAGTGACTCTATAGGACAGAGTAGAACTGCCCCATGGGGTTTCCAAGGAGCGGCTGGTGGATTCGAACTGCCGACCTTTTGGTGAGCAGCCGAGCTCTTAACCACTGTTCACGGCACCAGGGCTCTAGGAAACTGACACATCCACCTTATTCCTGAACTTTCCAAGACCCCAACTTGCTTAGAAGGCATCAGTAGAGGCAGTCTGACCTTTAGGGTAATGTTATCCTTTGAGTCACACCCAGTCATTAAACAAAAAGGTGTGGAAGAAAAAGCTCTAATGTAACCCTCACTTTAGCCATTCCAAAGTCACCCATTTGTTTAATTAAAACTCACTGAGCAGGTACCATCCAGCTGCTATTGCTGTTGGCAGGTACCATCGAGTCGGGTTCAACTCATGGCAACCCCACGTGACAGAGTGCTAATGCCCCATAGGCTTTTCTAGGCTGTAATCTTTTCTTTTTTAAAATTGTTGTGCTTTAAGAGAAAGTCTGCAACTCAAGTTAGTCTCCCATACAAAAATTTACACTTACATTGTTACGTGACCCTAGTTGCTCTCCCTATACTGTGACAGCACACTCCTTCTTTCCACCCCGTATTTCCTATGTCCATTCAACCAGCTCCAGACCCTCAATAGATTTGTTTGTTTACGGGCAATCTTTATGGCAATAGATCGCCACGTTTTTCTTCCGAGGAGCCGCTGGGTAGGTTTGAACAGCCAACCTCTTTTAGCAGCAGAGCACTTAACCATTGTATCACCGAGGCTCCTTCCACAAACATGATGTTAATATTACACAGCCAGATTTCTACAAGCATCGGGAGAAGTAGGTCAAATTGTGTGAGGCCCCACACATATACGGACAACTGACTTTCAACAGAAGTGCAAAAGAAATTCAGTGGAGAAAGCATAAAAGGATAGCCTTTTCAACAAATGGTGTCAGAAAATTTAGATATTCGTATACAAAAAAAAGAGCCATGATCTATTTATATCACACCATATACAATTTTAACTCAAAATAGATCATAGACCTAAATAAAAATCCCAAAGCTACAGAACTTCTAGGAGAAAACATAAAATCCTTCTGATCCTTTGCTCTTCAGCTAAAGATCAGATAGGCCCATAAAACTAATCGAGACTAAAGGGGCACACCAGCCCAGGGGCAAGGACAAGAAGGCAGAAGGGGACCGGAAAGCTGGTAATGGGGAACTCAAGGTCGAGAAGAGGGAAGTGTTGACATGTCATGGGGTGGGCAACCAATGTCACAAAACAATGTGTATTAATTGTTTAATGAGAAACTAATTTGCTCTGTAAACCTTCATCTAAAGCACACGCAAAAAAAAAATCCTTCTGACCTTGATTTAGGCAAAGATTTCATAGACAATAACACCTAACTCATGCTCATGAAACAGAAGGAAACATTTAATGAACTGTGGTTCCTGAAAATTAAAACTTCCTCTCTTTCAAGGACACTATTAAGAGAATGAAAAGACTGAGAGAAAAAAAAACAAATCATGTATTGGGATAAAGAACTTGTATCCACAATCTACAAAGAACTCTAAAAACTCAATAATAAGAAAACAAAATAAATGGGCAGAAAATTTGGACAGACACTTCCCCAAAGATGGCAAGCGGAAGGCAAATAAGCACATAAAAAGATGTTCATCACCATAAGGCATTAGGTAAATAAATGGAAACCCCCACGAGACACCCCTACACACCTGTTAGAAAGCCCAAAAGTAAAAAGAGCGACTCTGTCAAGTGTTGGTGAGGATGAGCAAATGCTTGGGGGCGGGGTGATGTGCAATGGTACAACCACTCTGGAAAACAGTCTACCAATTTCTTAATAACTTAAGCATCTACCTGCTGTATGATCCAACCACCCCACTCCAAGGTATTTACCCAAGAGAAACGGAGGTGTGCATCCACAGAAAAACCTGTTTACGGATGCTCATAGCAGCTCTGCTTGTAACAGCAGAAAAACCGGGATGCCTCAAACGCCCATCAAAGAAGAAAAGATTAACAGAGTGTGATACATCCAAGGAGTACCACTCAGCAAGAAAAAGGAATGAACTATTAATATATATGCCACATGGATGGGTCTCAAAATAATTAAGCTGAGTAAAAGAAGCTAGACCAAAAAAAAAAAAAGAGTACCTACTGTGTGGTTCCATTCATGTAAAATTCCAGAAAACATAAACTAACCTGTAGTGACAAAAAGCAGAACGTGGCTGCCTGGGGTTGGTGGTAGGCGAAGGAGCAAGGGAGGGCTGGAGAGACAGACCACCAGGGGCAAGAGAAAGCTTTTGGGGGTGGATGGTTACAGTCATTATCTTGATTGTATGCCCCAAAATGAACTCTGATCTATTTATATCACACCATATACAAATTTCACTCAAAATAGATCATAGACCTAAATGAAAATCCCAGAACTACAGAACTTCTAGGACAAAACATAAAATCCTTCTGACCTGTCGCCATACATATGTCCCACCACTCATCTGTCAGTCTGTCATACTGTGGGGGCTTGCGTGTTGCTGTGATGCTGGAAGCTCTGCCACTGGTATTTCAAATACCAGCAGGGTTACCCATGGTGGACAGGCTTCAGCAGAGCTTCCAAATGAAGACAGACTAGGAAGAAGGACCTGGCAGTCTACTTGTGAAAAATTGGCCAGTGAAACCGTTCTGAACAGCGGCGGAGCACTGTCTGACACAGTGCGGACCAAGCAGTGTTTCGTTCTGGTGTACACAGGGTCGTTATGAGTCACAGCCGACAAAACAGTACCTAACAACCACCACAACGTACGTAGGTTAAAATTTATCGAATTGTCCTCTTTCAATATGTGCCAATTATACTTCAATTAACCTGTTTTTAAAAACATGTACGAGGGACACATAGGCCCTCACCGCTACACACAAATGAGGAGCTTTGCTGGGGGGAAGTGCAGCACAGGAAATGTCTGCATGACAGAGAGACAACGGGGTGGAGGAAGCAAGCTGAGAGGGTCCTCACTAAGGCCTCAGTCACACATCCCTGTTACGGCGGCCAGGGCACACTGTGTTCTGGAAGGCCGTCTTCCTCTGGTTAACGATAAGCATTTCCATTAAGCAAAGTTTCCCAGAACAGGATAAATCAATTTGGTTACAGGGAGACCTGGGGTGCTATTCTAATTTGCTAATAGCCAACATATTAAAGGCCCCCTCACAAATAGAACCAAAGGACAAGGCTGGTACATCTCCCAAACCAGAGGCAAACAGGTGCACCATTTAAAGCAAGCACTGGCTTTAGGTCAGCCAGAAAAACAGGACACCATTGGTGACCTTCTCAATGCCCTTTATGAACTGGCCCCACTGGGGCAACCCAAGGAAGACTTCAGCACCATGAGCACAAGAACTTATCAAAGAGAGGAAAATGCTAAATGTGATATGTTAGCAGGAACCCAACTCAACCCCCAGGAGAACCCACCCATGACATTAAAACAAAACAGAACACCCAAAAGTGGCCATCAAGTGGACTCCAACTCATGGGGACCCCATGTGTGTCAGCGTAGAACTGTGCTCCAAAGGATTTTCAAGGGTTGATTTCTTGAAAGTAGGTCACCAGGCCTTTCTTCTGAGCCTCCTCTAGGTGGATTTGAACCTCCAAACTTTCAGTTAGCAGCTGAGCGTATTTAACTTGTGCACCCCCCCATCCCCCCCGGACATCAGGAGGCAGTTTTACACTATTTGAGGATGAGACATACCTTAAATTGATCAACTTTCTCAAGCTTTTCCAAGTCCGGTACCAGTCTCACCCCATCTTCCAGAGTTTTCAGAAATTCCACTTGAAACTCTACCATTTCAGTTAAATTTCCAAAGAGCACATCAAGCTGAAAACAGAAAAAGAATTTAATGCACTCCATATTTCATTAGTGCTCAGAAATTTTATTTGGTTCTGATGCCCACGTTTTTCTATCAACATTCAGCAATGAAGGTGCTGATCCCGCCACCAGGGTGAGGCAGCTCCATCCTCTCTAAATCTAAGTCAAAGCACTCAGTAGGCAATAAAGTGACCTACTTAATACAACAACGAATTCAAGTGCTTTCAGTACTGTGTGCTCCCCACTTCTTCCTCCTTATCAACAAGTCAACCTGCAATGTGACCTTCGACAATTTCGCCATACCTCATCTTGGGTGAGAAAAGTTTCTTTCTGAAGAGGTTTCAGGTATCTTTCCATGAGACAGTTTAAGTCCTAAAGGTTAAAAGGAAATCTCGTTAAAAAAACAAACAAAACAAAAACAAACCCATTCCCATCGAGTCAGTTCCGACTCATCGCAACCCTACAGGACAGAGTAGAACTGCCCCATAGGGTTTCCAAGGAGCGGCTGGTAGAATTGAACTGCCGACCTTTCTGTTAGCAGCCGAGCTCTTAACCACTGTGCCATTAGGTCTCCTAAGGGCATCTAAAAGCCAATAAAGAATATAAAGAAGAAAAACAGATTATGTCCCAAATGTTAACATTAGTCTTTAGGTTCCTAAGGTCCATTCGAGCAGGGGACAGACAACCTTTCCTGTGAAGAGTCAGATAGTATCAGACAAAGATTAGACTGGACTGTGGGACATAAAATGATACTCGTGAAAGAGTGTGCTTCTTGGCTCAAGTAGATACATGAGACTTAATGGGTGGCTCCTGTCCAAAGGCGAGATAAGAAGGCAGAGAGGGTCAGGAGCTCGTTGAATGGGCACGGGAAATCCAGGGTGGAAAGGAGGAGTGTGCTGGCACAGTATAGGGAGAGCAATTAGGGTCACAAAACAATGTATGTATAAATTTTTGTAAGAGACACTAACTTGAATTGTAAGCTTTCACTTAAAGCACAATAATTAAAAAAAAGTCAGATAGTAAATCTTCCAGGCTCTGCAAATACTATGGTCTCTGTCGAGACCACACAACTCTGCTGTTGTAGCACAAAAGTAACCAAAGACGATACGTAAATGAATGCGACTGTGTGCCAATAAAACTTTATTTACAGACACAGGCAGCAGGCTGGGGCTTGGCCAAGGGTCATAATCTGCTGATCCCTGAATTAAAGAGTAAAACAGATTTAAAAACAGATCACACTGTATTAATATGGGGACTATAACTAAATGTCAGAAGAAGTGATAATATAAAGAAAACAGATCTAATTACCCTTCTGCCTAGACTCAGATGATAAAGATAATACCCTCATTTGTCAAACCCAAATTCACTTCCGGTATTTCCTCAATACCATATTTAGAAAGGTCAGGAGGATAAACTACTATCGTTCCCCTTCCTTTGTCAATAACTCAAATATACTGATATGCTTCCTTAAAACAAAATAAACAAAGAAAGAAAAAACCCCATTGCCATCAAGTAGATTCTGACTCACGGCAACCCTACATGTGTCAGAGTGGAACTGCGCTCCACAGGGTTTTCAATGACTGATTTTTTTTCTTTTTTTTTAATATGTCAAGAACGCTTTATTTATTTATTTAGGTGAAAGTTTACAGAGCAAATTAGTTTCTCATTCAACAACTTATACACGAATTTTTGTGTGACACTGGTTGCAATCCGCTCAATGACTGAGTTTTTGGAAGTAGATCACCAGGCCTTTCTTCTGAGGCCCCTTCTGGATGGACTCAAACCTCTAACTTTTTGGTTAGCAGCCGAGTGCATTAACCATTGGCATCACCCAGGGACTCCTAAAACCAAACAGGTGATTTTAACATTCAGAATAAAAGCCAAACTCCATATGAAAGACCAAGAGACTCTTCACACTGTGCACTGACTTTGTTGTTAGCCAAGGTTATAAAATAATATAAACACACCACCTTCGTCCCTTAGAGGCAGAGGGAAAGCAGGCCCTGTGGGAAAGGGAGGCAGGACAGGCAAGACGTACCTTCACGTAGGTGCGCTCCGTCTCCAGGAGCTCGCAGATCACCTTGCGAAGCTTATCGGCGTCTGTGAGCTGCCTCATGGCTGCCAGCTGAGGCCCGCTGGAGTCCTGGGGAGACGAGCTCTGGTCAGGGCTGTGCATCTCATGCAGGCTGCGGCAAAATGTGGCCACCTGTTCTGTGCTCTGCAGAGCGTAGGAGAAAAGGCAAGGCAGAGTCAACCCTAGTTACAGGGCCTCGTCTCAACACCTGTCTCTCCTGAATGGGCTCCTCCCGGTTCAGGAGCTGTCACAGATGAATCACATCTCATGCTTCCCTAAATCACTCCACATACTGGACGCTCGTGGTAACAATACCACTACCAGCTGCTGTCAAGTAACTGTGCTCCACGGGGCTTTCAATGGCTGATTTTTCAGAAGTAGGTCACCAGGTCTTTCTTCCGAGGCACCTGGGGGTGGATTCGAACCTCCAACATTTCAGTCAGCAGCCGAGCATGTTAACCATTTGCACCACCCAGAGACTCCACAATAACAACAGCTAATGTTTATTGAACACTTACTGTGCACCAGGTACTGGTCTGATACACTTAGCACCCCCCACCTGGTGAGTAAAGACTACTGTATTTCCATTTAACAGGTGAGAAAACTGAGGCCCAGAGAGGTTAAGTAATTTACCCAAGATTACACAGCTTGTAAGTGGCAGAGCTGGGATTTGGACCAGGCAGTCTGGCTCCAAAGCCATATTCTTACCCAGAGCAAAAGCTTTTAAATGAGACAGAGACACAGGAAAGCAAGTGCGTTTTGTCCAAAGTACATTTTTTAATGTACTTATTAATTATCAGACTCTCAATGCAGTGCATTATCTACTGCTTTGCAATGCTGGAGACCATGTTACCAGGTAAGATTCTTCCAGTCTCTGTCAATAATTGGTACTGAGGCAACTTCATGGATAAAGACATATATTCATACATTAAAAAAAAAAGTTTCCTATTCAGGCAGAAAGAGAAAAGTTCTCATACATGCTACAACATGGACGAACTCTGAAACATTAAGCTGAGTGAGATAAGTCAGGAACAAAAGTTCTAGTATCGTATGATACCACTTACATGAAATAGCCTAGTTTACGCAAATGCACAGAGACCAGAGTTTATCAGTGGTTACCTGGGGCAGGTGGGAGGGGGAGATGGAGAGGTATTGCTCAGGGGGCCCAGAGTTTCTGCTAAGGAAGATGACAAATTTGGCAACGGATAGTGGTGATGCTTGCTCAACATGGTGAATGTAATTAATGTCACTGAATTGTACGTGTAAAAACAGTTCAGATGGCAAATGTTTTATTACGTACATTTTACCATGATAAACAAAAGCACCAAACAATTAAAATGCAAAAAAAGCTTCCATCTCTCCAGCTTTCCCAAAGACAGGAGCAAGACTGAGGATGAGAAGGAAGAGTGAGGGGGCCGGGTGCTGGAACAGGCCTCCCTCAACAGAAGGTTCCAGCATCCACCTGACCTCTCTCCTGGAGGATGCAGGTGACGATCAGAAAGGCTGCAGAAAATGTTGCCAATACTTTAAAATTTGGGATGCGAAGATTCCAACTTTGCAAGTTACGGAAAACAGTTCTCCAAAGCACGGGCTGCTTACAAACAAACAAGGAACCAGGACAGCAGTCCTTCTCCACCTTGGCTGCACGCTGGGATTGCCTGGGAGCTTCCAACACCCCAGCACCTGAGGCTCACCCCACACCGATCCAATCAGCATCTCTGTGGTGGGGGTGCAGGTGTCAGTACTTTTTAAAGCTCTCCATGCAACTGCTCCAGAGGCTGTTCTGGAGCATGAAATCTAGTTTCTTAATGTTTGTCCACATGCACTGCTCTATCGTCGGGTGACAGTATTTTCTTGAAGGTAGGGGCTGCCTTCTCTTATTTCTCTCCCCTGCTTCTATTGTCTAGGTCAACTCAAGACACAAAGCATTTCCATAGACACCTGTGCACACAGACTCACTTCTATCATCCACCTCTCCTGGGGGAACACGAGGAACACCCGCCCCAAAACAATGTCTGGTGTACAGAGGGTGACCCCATGTGCTACAGACTAGAACTGCTGCACAGGGTTTTCTTGGCTGTAATCTTTGCGGAACCAGATCACCAGACGTTTCTTCCGCAGCGTGGCTGGGTGGGTTCGAACTGCCAATCTTCCTGTTAGCAGATGAATGCAAACCATTTGTGCCGCCCGGGGACCTGCACAGAGCTTAAAGCCAAGGCTGGTGTTTTGTGTAGGGTAGGGAGCTGAAACCAAGTGCATTCCATGATGCAATTTTTAAACACAGAGAAAAGCAGCTACCATCAATGTGCCCTTTCCTCATTAAAACCAGACCCGCTGCCATTGAGTTGATTCTGACTCATAATGACTCCACCTGACAGAGTAGAACTGCCCCACAGGATTTCCAAGGAGCGGCTGGTGGACTCGAACTGCCGACCTTTAAGTTAGTAGTCGAAGGCTTAACCACTGTGCCACCAGGGCTCCCTTTCCTCATGACTGCATGAAAAGGAAAGGAAACTGAAATAAGGACAGTATAAAGACATGGGAAATCAACCTAGAAAGGGTCCATCAGCAGCAGTGTCACGACAACAAGGGCACAGCCAGGATCCTCGTCTGCATAACCATTACTCCAATTCTCTTCCAATTATCACCACTTACTTACTGCTAGTGCTAACCCTACTCTCACAGGACGGGAATATCTAACACCTACTGACACTCTTCAATGTTCTCCAGGGAAGTGTGTCTTTCAGACACTGAATATACCCACAAAGAATTTTCCTGGAGGTGACCAACTAGAAAAGCTCACCAAAATGGGGTGAATTGTGTGGTATGTGATTCATCTCTCTTTAAAGCTAAAAGAAAGAGTGTTGGTTTTTAATTAAACCTTATTTTAGAGTAGGAAAAAACCTAACTGCATTATTAGTTACATTAGGGTTTTACTACCTCAAAGTTATCCTTCAAGATACAGTCAAATACGGCTTTGTCTTAAAAATTAAAAAGGAACAAATACGTTCATTTTGACCAAAAAAAGTTTGCATGTCCTTTAGATGACGCAGTGAAAACTGTAACAGGAAATTGCATTATAATATAGTCATGATGGGGGACAGGGGTGGGAACCCCCACCAAAATGAAAATTCCACAGACAGAGAGTGCTGACAACTAACAGCTCTGCACCTGGCCCCCCAGCTTATCCCAAACTCTCCTCGGTTGCTTGGATTAGGGATCTGGCAAAGAAACCTAATACAACAAACGTATAACTGGTACCTTCATTTACACAAAGCGTTCTGAATGTCCCAACTGTAACCACAGCTGTCTGTCCTTCCTACTCGTACACAAATCATATCAAAGGTACTACTCATGATAAATACACCCATCATCACAGTCCCATCAGAGGCATAGAAAGCCTCTCTGCAGTTTCATCATTTGGGCAAGCTGCCCAAGTGAAATCCAGTATAATAACCATGGGACACAGAGATGCATCAAAGGCAGGAAATTACAAGAGGTATCTCCCTTTGTACCCACAACTGATATCACACCATTCTCAGCCACATCTGGGCACAGTAATGGGAGACATGGGATGGAGTTTCTGGGTTTTCATTCTCTCTTTTTCACCATAAATACCTTAAGATTTCCATTTTTAGGGTGTAAGTAAATTCCTGACTTAGCCTGTGTAAATTTGACCACCCCCAAGGTCTGGCATCCTTAGTTTGAAGCAGGCCTTTGGAAAAGCTCAAATCAGTGGATGTGGGCTAGGGCTTTAGTGCGCAAAACACACCTCTCTCCTGCCCAACCTTATTCCTAAACAGCCCAGGTTACTCGGCTTTCTCCTGTCTCACCACTCCCACCCCCTAGACCTGGATGACATTAGGAAATGCCATTAGCATCCCAGGAAACACCTAGAAATTCCCCTGGGTCATCTTCTGACAGCTCAGAGCCTTAGGCATACCTTTCTTATGAGACACTTTCCTCAACCCAGGACTGATTTAGTCACGTGGTCTCTGAGGATGAGCAGGGGGCAGAGCAATTCCTCCACTGGCAACCCTGCTGATTCAAGGCATAAACTCTCAGGTTGTCATAGGAACTGAGTCCAGATGGACATCATCTCTTCATTGTCAATTATGCCATTTAATTAAAGAATAATAATTTTAAAAACAAAGAATTATAAATCATGATGCATATGAGTATTTTCCAATGATATCATTTTCAAGGCTCTTAATAAAATTTTTGTTTGGAAAAAATTAACTTAAAAGGACATCGTCAAGTTTGAGAATTCTGCTTTACTAAACTATTATTTTCAACAGCCTCATATGCATGTGAAAGCTGGACAATAAATAAGACCAAAGAAGAGTTGACACCTTTGAATTATCGTGTTGGTGAAGAATACTGAATATACCATGGACTGCCATAAGAACAAACAAATCTGTCTTGGAAGAAGTACAGCCAGAATGCTCTTAGAAGCGAGGATGGCAAGACTTTGTCTCCTGTACTTTGGACATGTTATCAAGAGGGACCAGTCCCTGGAGAAGGACAGCATACTAGGTACAGCAGAAGTTCAGCGAGAAGAGGAAGACCCTCAACGATGGATTGACACAGCGGCTGCAACGATGAACTCAGGCGTAATGATTGTGAGGATGGCAACAGGACTGGGCAGGGTTTTATTCCGTTGTACACAGAGTAGCTGTAAGTCAGAACCAACTCAACAGCACCTAACAACCACCACCAACTATTACCAAAGAAATTAAAAATTAAAAATAAACAACTTGAAGGAAGTATGAAACATAGGACTTCATTAGAATACCACTAGTCCCTGGGTGGTGGAAATAGTTAATGCGCTTGGCTGTTACTGGAAAAGCTGGTGGTTCAAGTCCACCCAGAGGCACCTTGGAAGAAAGGCCTGGTGATCTACTCCCGAAAAATCAGCCTTTGAAAACTTCACGGAGCACAGTTCTACTCTGACATACATGGAGTCACCATGACAAAACGGGTTTTTTAGAA
Organism: Trichechus manatus latirostris; assembly: GCF_000243295.1. NCBI lineage: Eukaryota > Metazoa > Chordata > Mammalia > Sirenia > Trichechidae > Trichechus > Trichechus manatus. Next base: position 364,528 of record NW_004444113.1, read on the forward strand.
TACCTCTAATCGAGAGATTTTACATATTGTGGCCTAGCTTTTCAGTTTTCCTCTTCCCTTTATGACCAAACGTCTTCCCATCACAATCCACAAGAATCTCCTCCGTGCAGCTCCGCCAAGACAGATGTCGGGGGAGCTGAGTGCAGCGCTCTCCTGCTCCGTCACTGAGTTCTGAGGTGGCACCCTTGTCATTCACACCGAACGCTGTAGCCGGAAGTGCCCAGAACGGTGGCCAGAGTGGGAGATGCTCAACACACTCCTGAAAGCCAGGCTTCCTGGAGCTTGCTGCTGGCATCGTTGCCTGGAGCCCAGGTGGCCCCAACTCATGGTGACCACATGCACAATGAAGCAAAATGCTGCCCGCTCCTGCATGATCAGTATCTACAGGGTTTTCACTGGCTGTTTTTTTGGAAGTAGACTCCCAGGCCTTTCTTCCTAGTCTGTCTTAGTCTGACAGATGGTGGTGGTTGCACATGGGGTGCACTGGCCAGGAGATGAACCCTGATCTCCGGTGAGAAGTCTAGCACTGAACCACCACTGCCTTCTCCCGGAGGTAGGAAGTAGCCAAAGACTCCTGGGAACAAGAAGACAGCCTAGGATTCTCCAGTGGGAGAAGCACAAACCTCTCTGCACCTGAGGTCTGCAGTCAGTCACCCTGGAGACCGAAAAGCACTCCAGGGCATTTGAGAGCTGCCAGTTTAAAACTGCTGCAGGGTGACAAAGCTGCCCCGCTGTCAGGACTATGAATTTTCCAACCAACAGAGAGAGGAGCAGAGGACAACTGCAGGAAGAAATGGGCCACTTCTATGGAGGCCAGCAGGAAGCTCGCTGTTTACAGTATCCCTTTCTTCCTGTGGAAGATGAAAAGAAAGTACAAAAAAGGGGGGAGGCTTTTAAGCAGACAATATCAACTCAAGCTACCCAGCTGTTTAAGCGTTTCCTGTTATGCAATCACCAAAGGCCTTTTCTATCTCTAGAAGAGTTCAGAGTTCTAAAGCTGTCCTTGGTGTCTACCTGATTTAACACATCCCACAGACTTAAAAGGAGTTGGAGCGGCCTGAAGGTACACCTATATTTAAGCTTTTTTGGGAAACAAATACCAAAGCAATGTAACTGCGTAACTTCAAAGGCCAGTATACACAGTGATAATCCTTACCGTCTCCCATCACGTTATCAGTCTCCCTGTGAACAAACTTCCAAGAAGAAATATCCAAAGAAGAACCAAGGCTTATTTAGGTAAATCAGGCAAACTCACTGTCAAAGTTCAAGTCTGACTAAATGACAAAAAATATAATAGCCCATGGACTCTAACATCAACATTTCCAGGTTTCATTTCATTTTGTTAAATTATTTCTTGCCATTAATCCACTGAATTTTCTTGATGCAAAGTCAACATTTACTATAGGACCTGACCCGTTCAATATACATGTTAGTTAATGTTAAACCGTTAACACATTCCTCCAAACTTACGCTTCAATATCTACCACATTCTCAATAAAGCAGAAATTTGAAAAAGTCCAACAGACTGAAAACTTTATGCCAGGAGGCAGGCAGAACCCCTCCTTCCGGACTGCCCGCTAAACGTTTGGATTCTACCCAGGTTGCGAAGCGAACAACACAAGACACTCAAAATCCCCAATAACTAAAAAAAAGAGGAAAAACTCAAGTATCACTTAGAAAAGAATACATACAGCATCTTTCTGCCAGTTAGGACTGAAGGAACAGATAAGTGACTCTATGCAAATTCCACCTCACACCAGCTACCGACCCCATAAGCTACAATCTACCTACCCAACAAGGGGGCAAAAGGATAAAACGGGGAAATGGAACAAGTCTAAGGATCATCTTCTGATGTGAAAATAATTCCACTGGAAAGTCCTAACATAAACAAGGCTGGCAAGATAGAGCTCAAACAGCAGCCGTGCTCACCAGATGAAGTGTCCGATACATGGAGCCACCAGACTCATCACTGTTTGCAATCCTGGGTTTGCGCTTCCTCGTCCACAGTGCAGACATCATTAGCAATATATTCTCATGGTAATTCTACCACCTGATGTGGTCCGCACAGACACGGAAGTTTCTTAAAACACTCCCAGAGCTCCAAAAGCCTTCCAGCTCTGGAGACAGCATCCCCCGGCACCGACACCCCGCGCCGGCTGTGGCAGGAAGACCTGCGGGTGCATCTCACTCAGAAAAGACGGCGACGGTGTCAGACCCCACCGGGGCACAGAGCTGATGCTCTGATTTCACCTGACTAAACAACAAAGTTCCAAAAAGGGAGAGCCCAAACAGGAAAGAAAACAGAGAGGAAACCGCCCCCCGGGATGTCAGCGGCTCAGCCCTGCGGACGAGATCCGCTGATTGGCCAGTTCCTGCTGCACAGGCAACCCAGCCCGGAGCCCAAACCTGCCCACCCACCCGGCTCAGGCGCTAAAAAACAAAAGGTCTGCAGGAGTTTATATTTCCACAGACCTCCCTAATGCTTTGTGACAAGAGCAGATCTTTCAGGGACAGTAACAATTTGGATGACAAAGAAAAATGAAGTCTTCTTGCAGAATGGAAATGTTCTGGAAATTATTCCAATACGTTTGCTAAACGGAAAACAAAATCACAGCTGCAGGGGTCTGGGATGAATGGCACAAACTGCCCGGAGCTAATTAGCATTCACTTCCAGAGACAAGAGTCTTCCAGTAGAAGCAAGGAAACCAGTAGCCAATGGTGATGAGGCAGGCGCTTTGGAGGTTGTCACCCACAGTCTCCAGAAAAAGGAGAC
>NW_004444113.1:367440-379124 GCF_000243295.1 Trichechus manatus latirostris
AAGAGTCTTCCAGTAGAAGCAAGGAAACCAGTAGCCAATGGTGATGAGGCAGGCGCTTTGGAGGTTGTCACCCACAGTCTCCAGAAAAAGGAGACACAGCTCACAGAGAGAAAGGCCACCAGACTGGTCCTACAGTGTGTCAGTACCACCACCACCCCGGCCCCGGGTGTGACATTCCAGTGACCCCAGGGCTCTACAACAGGCTTGCAATTTACTTGCTCAACCCCAAAAGGCTGTGCATAGCAAAAAAACCACCTGAAGCTCCAACATATATACATACTCGTCATCCTTGCCAATATTTTGTAAAGTAACTCATTTAGAAAGAAGAGCAAAAATGTGAAACAAAAAAATGAACAACCTACACATATTCAGCTGGAATTTTTAAAAATTACTTTATGTTTGTATTTCTACAGCCGGTCGGGTAATTTCGGACGGGCTAGCGCATCTTCCCGTGTTTATACACTTATAACTTAGAAATTAGTTTTCGGTTTATTCTCAAGAAAATTACATACTGATAGAAGAGGTGGAGCCCTAGTGGCACAGTGGTTAAGAGCTCAGCTGCTAATCAAAAGTTCAGCAGTTCGAATCCACCAGCCGCTCCTCAGAAATCCTGTGGGACACTTCTACTCTGTCCTACAGGGTCACTTTGAGTCAGAGTCAACTCGACAGTAACAGGTTTGGACAGGAGACGTATCAAAAAATATTTAACTTTAATCAAGAAACTTAAAGTATTTATTTCCTACTATAAACTACAATAAAGGAAACAAAGACGCTCAGAAAACGGCAGCATATGAAACTGTTTAAGTGGCTGCTATCTCTAACGGGCCTGCGGCACACCACTAATTCACTTCTTCCTTTTTTTTTTTGAAACCTAATATTTAATAATCAGTAAGTCAGTTGCTTTCCAGTCCATTTTGACTCATGGCAACCCCATGTACATCAGAGTATAGGGTTCTGATTTTTCAGAAGTAGACTGCCAGGCCTTTCTTCTGCGTTTCCTCTGGGTGGACCAGAACCTCCAACTTTTTGGTTAGCACATGAACTCTTCGTGCCACCCAAAACCAAAACCAAACCAGATGTCGTTGAGTCAATTCTGACTCATGGCAACCCCATGGGTGTCAGAGGAAAACTGTGATCCATAGGGTTTTTAATGCTGATCTTTTGGAAGTAGATCGCCAGGCCTTTCTTCAAAAGCACCTCTGGGTGGACTTGAACCTCCAACCTTTCAGCTCACTGCGTTAACTGTTTGTACCACCCAGGGACTCCTTAAATACCAACCCCCTGCCATCGAGTCTACTCCAACTCACAGCAACCCTAGAGGACAGAGCAGAACTGCCCCATAGGGTTTCCAAGGAGCAGCTGGTGGATTCGAACTGCCAACCCTTTGGTTAGCAGCCACGCTCTTTAATCACTGTGCCACCAGGTCTCCCTTTAACCACTGTGCCACCAGGGTTCCCAGTCCTTAAACATTTGGCCGAAGGTCATTAGGCAAAGCAGTGAACAACACAATGCCTGGAGCCAGACTGCATGGTTTGTGTTCTGGTTTTGCCATCACAGTGCTGTGTGGTCTTCAGTAAGTAGCTTAACCTCTCTGGCCCAGATCCCATCTATTAAATAAGGGAAATAATAGCATCTCTCTCTCTCTCAGAAGTGTTGTGAAGTTAAGATTACTTATCATGAAGCAATGCCCAATATATAGTAAACACGTTACCCAGTGTCCAAGAACTGTTCCCTCAATTTAAGGTTTTTGCTTTCAAATATCCTGCGTGAGAAATTTAATTCATTAAAGGCTGTTTCAGTTAAGTAACTTGGATTGCATAATAAAACATTTCAAATAAAGAAGAGGAAATCTGCATCAAACCAAAACTAGAAAGTATTTCCAGGTACAGAATTACACGAATGACCAGTTGCTGTGGAGTCGATTCTGACCCATGGTGACCCCATGTACTGCAGCATAGAACTGCTCCATAGGGTTTCCAAGGAGTGGCTGGTGGATTCGAACTGCCAACCGCGTTTTCAATAGCTGCTCTCTTTCAGAAGTAGATCTCCAGGTCTTTTTTTCCAGAGGTGCCTCTGGGTGGATTTGAACCACCAACCTTTTGGTTAACAGTCAAGTGCTTAACCATTTGTGCCATCCAGGGGCTCCATAGAATTACACAGTGTGCCCTATATCCAATTCCAGCAGCAATGAATATACACCACTGGGCTGAATGTAGTCCACTACGTGAACTGAAAACATACTCGGATCTTCACACAAACTTGCTGTCAATAATCTGGGAGGAAATTCTTTCCCTCTGTAGAAGGCCCTCCATGGATTTCTGCAGGGAAACCAAGGAACAACGTGGCCTGTTCTTACAGAGTCCTTCCCTCCCGGCCGCAGGCTGCCAGTGGACTTTCGGGTTTTGCCCTTGGGAGAAGGAACCATGAGGTCAGAGAGACACAGACAGGACCAGGCAACAAAACCCTGGGCCTCTTCCTTCCTCCCCCTGCAATAACCTGACATTACAGACACCGTGGAGGACCCCAGGACTCACTCAGATTTAAAACGGAAACAATTTCTCTCAAAATCAACTAGGTGATGAGAACATTGGGCTATTACAGCGAGGTAAAAACAACCCAAGTTACAAAGTATTCAGAAATAAATGTTTTGGGTACAGGAAAAACGCTGTTTTTCCTAAATCAAATCAAAAATTGAGGAAGGACATATTTATTTTCTATAATAGGATAACAGATTGTATGAACATATCTCAGGCCAGCATGGAGAGATCTGCTTCTTGTGAGTGACTGAAACCCCCCCCTCCCCACAAAAGGCCTACATGAATAAAAAGTAACTCAGTGGGTTTTTGTCTGTTGGATTTTTGGCTTTAAATAAAACGTGTGTTTCCATTCATCCGCTTTGTAATTAATAACCAACATCATAAAGCCCTATAGTCTAAATACTAAAAACACTTTTGAATATTCACTTTTGCACCATGCCCAACTTAAAAAGCCAAAGAGAATGATGATCAGAGGGGGTGAAAGAGGAAAACATACGGGTAAAAGAGATACTGAAAGGCATTCAAATATACGCACACAAGAAAACTCTACAGAAAACTTACACACGCAGAGAGACAAAAAAGGAAGCATGCAGAAATACAGACTTTGAATAGTTCATATCGGAATAGTGTATTTCCGTTATCAATGTGTCTTCCCATAATTATATTACTTGAAAAACCAGTTGCCTTCAAGTCGATTCCGACTCATGGTGACCCCATGTGTGCAGAGTAGAGCTGCTCCGTAGGGCTTTCACAGCTGTGACCTTTTGGAAGCAGATTACCAGGCCTTTCTTCCGAGATGCCTCTGGGTGGGTTCGGACAGCTAACCTTTTGGTTAGTAGCCTCTCACTTAACTGCACACACTACCCCCCCCACCCAGTGATCCAATCACTTGGACAAAGGTGACAATCATCCTAATTTTGCAGATGAGAAAAACAAAGGCATAATTTAAAGTTATGTCATTTGCTCAAGGTTAAATAACTAGAAGTGTCAAAACACATAAACTGCAGACAGCTAGAGGAACCAATGGGAATATATCCACATTATAAAAAGATGAAGACGTACAGAAGCATAATCTTACATGATGACCTTTGAGGAGGGGCTTTTTGGACATAAGTAACAGAGTTTTTAAATCGTGCCGTGTTTTGGAAACTACTGTAAAAGAAGCTGTCGACCCTTGGAATTCTTTATGAAGCAGAATGAAACCATGATGAATTATGGAAAGGGGTTTTAATATTTTGCACCAAAGATTCTGAATAAGAACCTTCTTGGCGCTCAAACGACTAAGCAACAGCCCGTTTGGATGAATACAGAGACTGTTTCTTTCCCTTTAATCTAAATGATGTTCATTCTTAACAAGAGTAGAACACAGAAAATTCAAAAGTAGCTCATTACAGAAACCATAAATAGCAAGAAGTTGTAACTGATTCCACCGCACGCATTTTGGATGCTGCCTCGTCGGATCCAAATGAAAATGCAGGGAGGAAATTGGATGACATTATGGCATCGATTGGGAACTCCCGCAGTGGCAGAAATTAAAGAAAAAGGACTTCAATTCATTAAGAGTGATTTCCGCCACATATTCTCACATAGGGGCTTGCTATCCAGGCTATAATTTGGCTCTCCTATCATATCACTTAGCAACATCTTGGAAGTAAAAACACTTCTTCCCGTGGGGACCTTCTGATCGTGTACACTGCAAAGGTGATGTGTGGGCTGTGACTCGTGGTGCTTTGGAGACACAGGACGTGAAAATGAACATCTCTCACCTTGCTGCTGCGGTCAGTCTCATCTGAGGACTCCAGGTCTGGCCCCTCCGTCTCCTCGGGCGCAGTCTCGGCACTTCCACCCTGCTCGCTGCAAAGGCTGGGACCTGCAAAATGAACCCGAAGAAAAATGTGGGTTTCTTCTGATGCAGAGCGATTGCTACCAGCCACACCTGGGCAGGCAGGGGTGCAGGTCAGAGCTAATGGCGTGCAGACACACTGTTAGCCTCTCCACGTACTAGCTTGATGACCGCGGCTCACTAAAAGCTAGTTTTATTGTTACTGCTACTGTTATTGTTTTATCATAAATACTGGGCTTAAAATAATTGGATAAACCATTCTGACATGTAGCACAACACCAAAGCAGCTGCCCCATAGTCATTATCTGCAGAACCATGTGATGTCTGTTTTTGCCAATCTGGCAAACTACAAACATAACACCCACTCTTCCCACTATATTCTATGCGCATGTACAGGCAACTTCGTTCTCGTCCTATTTATTTAGTGGCAACGACAATGTTCCTAGCAATCCGCTCCCGTCAAGATTACAGCCAGGAAACGCTATGCAGCAATCCTACCCTGTCGTATAGGGTAGCTATGAGTCGGAGTCGACTCGAGAGCACACAACAACGACACAGTGGTTTCAAGGGGGCAGGGGTGGTTCAGTGGTAACGTTTTTATCTTCAAACCAGGAGACCAGGGTTCACTTCTTGGCCAAGGCCTCTCATGCACAGCCATCACCTGTCTGTCAGTGGAGGCTTGTGTGCTGTCATGATGGTAAACAGGTTTTAACAGAGCTTCCAGTCTAAGACAGACTAGGAAGAAAGACCTGGTGATCTGGTTCTGAAAATCAACCAGTGAAAACCCTCTGGATCACGATGGTCCCGTCCACAACATTCGTGAGCACAGCACAGGACCAGACAGTGCTCCATTCTGTTGTGCATGGGGTCGCATGAAGTCAGGGCCCGAGCCCATGGTAGCTAACAAGAACAATGCCGGTTCCCCTCAGTGGGGAAAAGCACGTTAGAATCACTTCCCTTTGCAGGGGGTCTCAGACTTTAAAGGGCATCTGAATACCCTGCGGACCATGTTAAAACGCAGACTCTGATTCAGCAGTTACAGGGTTCGGTCTGAGGTTCACATTTTTTACAAACTCCTGCCAGTCTGTGGACCACACTTTAAGTTGCAAGGCCTTAGGGCATTTAAACACCTTCTCTAGCTGATTCTGATATGCCTCCGGCTTAATGAAGACTGTCTGAGAATATACCAGGCACTCTGGTATTTTCAATCACCTCATATGCATGCAAAAACTGGACAATTAATCAGGAAGACCAAAGAATCGATGCCTTTGAATTATGGTGTTGGTGAAGAATACCGAATATATCGTGCACCGCCAGAAGAACAAACAAATCTGTCTTGGAAGAAGTACAACCAGAATGCTCCTTAGAAGAGAGGATGGCGAGACTCTGTCTCACATACTTTGGACATGTCATCAGGAGGGCTCAGTCCCTGGAGAAGGACATCCTGCTTGGTAAAGTAGAGGGTCAGCAAAAAAGAGGAAGACCCTCAACGAGATGCACGGACACAGTGGCTGCAACCATGGGCTCAAGCACAGCAGTGATCGTGAGGATGGCGCAGGACTGGGCGGGGTTTCGTTCTGCTGTGCACAGGGTCGCTATGAGGCAGAACCGACTCAACGGCACCTAACAACAACAGCAGCCATCAGGGACCACAGGACGAGAGAGAGAATTCCCAGGAGTGGCAGGAGCCCCTTTCACTCTATGGGTGGAAGCCTCATCAACTGAGAGGCTGTGCTGTTCCCATGACACCATCTCAGCCGCAAACCGCCCGACATCACTGTCTATCCTGGGTGGGAAGCTAAGGGAAGACGCTCACCTCTGGGAAAGCCTCGCACCACGGCCGCCTTCTGCAGTCCTGTTCCTCGTCCCTGGAATAAACCACCCACTACGTGACCACACCTCGTGCGGCCTAGGCTCTCATCCTTTCCCTCCTTCCCTCGCCCTCTGGCTCCTGGATTTCCTCGCATTTCTTTCCACTGCTCGCTCACCCAACAACGTGGTGGTAGCAGTCAGAGAAAGAAGCTCAGTTAAGTCAGCGGACATCAAGCATGTTGCCCTACTGTCGCATCAGAAAAACACTGATTAAACACTTACTGGATGGGGGCCTGCTGGTGCAGTGGTTAAGAGCTACGGTTGCGAACCAAAAGGTCTGCAGTTCAAACCCAGAAGCCGCTCCTTGGAAACTTCCGGGGCAGTGCAACTCTGTCCTACCGGGCCGCTATGAGTCAGAATCAACTCGACAGCTACAGGTTACAGGTATGGGGGCAGTGACCCATGAGGCCAAACAGAAGGGCAAGAGCCAACCCCCAACATGGAGGCACTAACAAGCTCAATGGGACCCTCTGTTAACAGTGCTAGGCTCCCTGGACGCAGGGGCCACAACTTGTACCTCTCACAGGGGCACCATCACACTGGAGTCTGCAGACTGGCGGCCCCCCAGAGTTGTGCAATTCACAGCCTGCGCAGCCCAATACTGTGACTCTGTGTCACGCTGCTTAACACAATGCCTGGGACGTAGCTAATGCTCACAAAAGAGCTGAAAAATGGTGAAAGGCCTCCTGATGGACTAGGTATCATGAAAACAAAACAAAACCAAAAAGAAGCCCCACTTCTAGAAAACGCTTCTTGTTTTTGTTAGCTGCTGTTGAGTCCGCTCTGACTCTCGGTGACCCTATGCACAACAGAACAGAATGCTGCCGGGTCCTGTGCCATCCCTATGATCAGCTGCAGATTGGACCTTTGTGACCTATTGCAGGGTTTCACAGGCGGACTTTTCAGAAGTCAATCAACAGGCCTTTCTTCCTCGTCCATCTTAGTCTGTAAGTCCCACTGAAATGTGTTCAGCTTCGTAACAACACACAAGTCCCCACCGACAGACGGGTGGTGGATGGCCTGGCAGGGAATCAAGCCCAGGTCTCCCACACGGAAGGTGAGAACTCTGCTGAGCCACCAAGGCACAAAACCTTAGAAACGCTACATAAAATACAGGAAGTACCCTTGTTAAATGTATTGTTCAGATCCAAGCAAACCCCAGAGCCTGAAATGAAGAAGAGAAAGGAAGTCGCAGGGGTGAGTCCGTGCTAACGCCACGGGAGAGCTGAGTATATCTGTCAACCTACAAACCTAGAGCAGTGTTTCCCAAAGCTATCAGCATTATGAAGGGGGCAATTCTTTTTGGCAGGATTGTGCACTTGGCAGGTGACTTGGCATGGGCCTCCCTGGCTCCTGAACACTAAAGATCACTATGACAACTAAAAATGCGCCCACACATTCCAAACAGCTGTACCAGCCCAGCTCGGGAACCACCACCCTGGAGCCACTGATTTTAACGGTGAAGCCATGGGGCAGAAAACTGGCAGCGAGTCTGTACAAGCTGGGCAGCTGAAACTGAATTTCCCACATTCACATGTGTTGTGGGTTGAATGGTGGCCGCCCCCCAAAATGATATCCATCTAAAAAAACAGCCGCTGCCATTGAGTCGATCCTGACTCATAACGACCCTACAGGACACAGAAGAACTGCCCCATAGGGTTTCCAAGGAGGGGCTGGTGGATTTGAACTGCAGACCTTTTGGTTAGCCTCTGAGCTCTTAACCACTGCACCACCAGGGTTTCTTATATCCATCTAGAACCTCAGAATGTGACCTTCTTTGGAAATAGGGTTATGAAGATGTAATCAGTTAAGGATCTTGAGATGGGATCATCCTGGATTTAGGGTGGCTTCTAAATCCAATGACTAGTGTCTTTATAAAAGAAAGGAGGAGGAGACTTGGACCCAGGGGGATGCACAGGGAGCGTGGTCAAGGTAAGGCTGAGGCAGAGACTGGAGTCATGCTGCCGCAGTCAAGGAACGCCAGGAACCACCAGAAGTTGGAAGAGGCAAGAAGAGATTCTCTCCTGGAGCCTTCAAAGGGAGCAGCAGCCCCAAAAGTCTCTGATTTCAGACTTTTGGGCTCCAGGACTAGAGAAAATAAATTTCTGTTGTCCTAAACCACCAACTGTATGGTAATTTGTCACAGCACTCACAGGACACTAATAATGACATGGGTCTCTTAAAGGGCTACACCTTCATCTAAAGTGATGTAAAATAACTAACAGGAAAAGTATAAAGAAAGGAAAGGTTTTCTAATTCTGCCTCTACTTTGGGGTGGGAGGGTAGGGAGGGAGTAAGGAAGGCTTCTTCCCTGAGATGATAACCACTGGGATGACATCTTGGATGTTTGGGGTTCAAATCTGCACAACCATGTTTTACACAAATAACACACACCTTCTATGTTTGTGCCAATTCCACCCTCCCCCCACAAGGTATTCTCGTATGCGTGCTATGCTAATTTTTTTACAGCAACATGTAAAAAAAATTGGCATAGCGGCGCTTGTGAAAATACCTCGCACAGGGAGGGCTCAGTTGGCAAACAAAAGTAGAAGGTGTGCGTTATCTGAGTAAAAATATGTGTATCATCCAGGAAACCCCAAGATGAAAACCTGCCTTAAAGTCATTCTGGATTACTATTCCAAGGGCACCTGGCAAAAATAAATCTATCTACTCTGGAAGTATTAACCTTTAATGATGGTATCATATAATGCCCACAGATAAAGCATGGCAAACAAGAACCCATAATCCAAAATTATAAAACACAGGAAGAACTAAGTCACCATGAATGAGAAGCAGCAGATACAAGAAGCAGAGGAATAAGACCTCCAAAAAATCTGATTCTGCAGTTGCTGAGTTATCAAATAAGTACACTTAAAATATTAAAAATAAAAGAACAAGAAAAGAGATACTTTCAAAAAAGACTAGATAAAGTAAAAGAATTTCTAGAGACGAGAACTATAACCACTAAAATTAAACACTCAATAGATAAGACTAAAAGTTGAAGAAACAGAAAACATAAAAACTTGAATACAGAAAAAAAAAAATCTTCAAATGCTGAAACTATCAATATAGAATTGTATTTCCAGCTAAAATATTATTCAAGGTGACTAAATAAAGATATCTGAGAAACAAAGAGTGATAAAATTTGCCACAAAAAGAATCTTACTACGAAAAAATTCCCTAAAGAAATTACACTTCAAAATTCACTAAAGGAAATTCACTAAAGGAATTGCAGCACTTCAGGAAAAAGAAAAAGAGGCCTCAAAGTAAGATCTAGTATATGAGATGAAACGGTAAAAAAAAGAAGCTGATGTACACACGGGTTAAGTCTTAGCATATAAAACAACTTCCCTGCAGAAAACAAGTCATTTCGGGGTTAAAAAAATACAAGATGCAATTAAAATAATGGAAATAATGAGGATGGGGTGATTATATTTGAAATATCTTATGGTCCTTTCATGCTTCAAGAGGAAAACAGACTAACTTTGGGCTTTGTAACTGTCTTAGTTATCCAGTGCTGCTATAACAGAAATACCACAAGTGGATGGCTTTAACAAACAGAAATTTATTCTCTCACAGTTTAGGATGCTAGAAGTCTGAATTCAAGGTGCTAGCTCCAGGAGAATGTCCTTGTCATCAATCTTCCCTGGTCTAGGAGTTTCTCAGTGCAGGGACCCTGGGTCCAAAGGATGCGTTCCACTCCTGGCTCTTCTTGCTTGGTGGTAATGAGGTCCTTCTCTCTGCGAGCTTTTCTCTTTTATATCTCAAAAGAAACTGACTCAAGATACAACCTAATCCTTAGATTGTGTCCTGCCTCATTAACACAACTGCCTCTAATCCTGCCTCATTAACAAAACAGAGGTAGGATTTACAACACACAGGATAATCACATCAGATCACAAAATAGAGGACAACCACACAATACTGGGAATCCTGGCCTAGCCAAGATGACACACATTCTGGGGGGACACAATTCAATCCACAACAGTAATGTTAAGAATCATGTTAAAATGTTAAGGCCAACCACTAAAATAGATTATGTAAATTGAAAGGGGAGAGCAGAATTCAAAAATTCAATCCAGAAGAAGGCAGGAAAGGAAAGAAAAAAAACAAGACAAATAAAAAAAGCAAAATAAGATCACAAAAGCTAGTCAAAATGTACGGCTCTTTTAATAAATGTAAAATGGAATAAACCTAATACTTAAACTTCATGTTTAGATAAAACAAAACTCCAGCTATATGCCATATGCCAGAAATAGACCTAAACATAAAGGCAATGAAGATTAAAAGGACAGAAAAAATGTATCAGGCAAACATAAAGAAGGCCACGTTAGCTCTGCAAACATCAGACAACAGATCTAAAAGTAAAAGCATTCAATGAGTATACAGAAGGCCATCGCAAAATGATGGGAAATTCAATTCTCCAGAACAAAACACGAGCTGTATGTACATAATAACATAGCCTCAAAATACATAAAGGAAAATTTGACAGAATTTGAAGGAGAAGATGACAAACCCACAATTACAGTGAGGACATAAATATTTATCTCTTAGAAGATCAAGCAATTTAAAACCATTAGTGGAGATATAGAACATGTGAACATCAATAATTATTAAGCCTAATCTATGAAGGTACTTCATACTCTTCTCCCAAGAATTACTGCATGTACGTTTTTCCCCGGGATTAAACAATTCGTGAAACCAAGCCATATATTAGGCTACATTATAAGTTTGAACAAACATCAAAGGATCTATATCAGACAGACCACACAGCCAGCATGTCCTGGAACTAATTTTTTTATGAAAGAGTCAAAGGCCAATAATCCCAATGGCAGTTTTAGAGAAGAAAAACAAGATGGGGTACTACATTTCCCTATAAAGTTATAGGAATGTAAAGCAGTGCAGAATTGGTGAGAAGACAGCTAAGAGAACAGGAAGCCCAGAAACAGGCCCACAGTATCTGGAAGGGTGACAAAGTACGTGCCATTGCAGAGGAACCTGGTGGTGCAGGGGTTAAAGCACTCAACTACTAACCGAAAGGTCGACGGTTCGAACCTACCTGCCACTCCACGGGAAGAAAGATGTGGCAGTGTGCTTTCATAAAGATTTACAGCCTTGGAAACCCTATGGGGCAGTTCTATTCTGTCCTATAAGGTAGCTAGTTATGAATCGGAATCAACTCGAGGGCAGTGGTTTGGTTTGGTGCCACTGAAGATACAGGGAAAGGAATGGACTATTCAATAAATGTTCCTAAGATAGTAGGTTACCCGTACAGAAACAAATAAAATTGGGCTCTGTCTTACTTATCTAGTGCTGCTATAACAGAAATACCAAGAGTGGATGGTTTTAACGAAGAGAAGTTTATTTCCTCACAGTTAAAGTAGGCTAAAAGTCCAAATTCAGGGCATCAGCTCCAGGGGAAGGCTTTTTCC
>NW_004444113.1:379257-434022 GCF_000243295.1 Trichechus manatus latirostris
ACAACATACAGGAAAATCACACAGTACCAGGAATCATGGCCTAGCCTAAGTGATACACACATTTTTTGGGGGACATAATTCAAACCATGACAGGCTCCAACTCACACTATTTCAAAAATCAATACCAGGAAGGTAGAAAATAGAATGTGAATAGCCAAAACTGCAAATCTTTTAGAAGAAAATATAACCTTTGTTATCTCAAGGGAGAGAAGGATTTCTTAAGCAAGATACAATAAGAACAAGTCATCTGAGATTGAAAATTACATTTTACTAAAATTAAAAACTTTGTCCATCAAAAGGCACCACAAAGCAAACAGACAAGTTACAGAATGAGAAAAAATAGACTTAACACATATAACTAGCAAAATAGTAACATCAAGAATATAGAAGAACTCCTACCTACGAAAAACTCCATGTATCCCTGATTCTAAAGCCTAGGTTCTTCTGGACCCCATTTTGCCACGCTTGCCACACTTAACTAATGACAAGAACAAATGAAATAGGAGAGAGAGAAAGGGCAGTACAGCTTGTGGTAGATGGTTTGTCAAGATGGCTGTGATGACTCCCCTCATCTCTGTAAGCACAGACCCTTATTTCTCTGTCCCCACCCCCATGAAATTAGGCTAACCTCGTACCTTGCTTTGACCAATAGAATGTGACAGAAGTGATAATATGTGGATTCTGAACTAAGGCCTCCAGAAGCCTTGAAGTCCTCATCTCACCCTCTTGTGACCCTGAGCCCAAAATATGAAGAAGCCCCAAGCTAGCGGTCCTGAGGATGAGAGACCTCAAGTAGAGAGTGTCAGCCAAACAATAACCACACATGTTAGTGAGGCCATCTTCAACCATCCAGCCCCAGTCAAGCTCCCAGGTGATGTGGCTACATGTGCGGCCCCAGGTAAGGTCAACAGAAAACCATCCAGCAGAGCCTGGTCCAAATTGCTTACCCACAGAACAGTGAGCCAATAAAATGGTTGCTTGGGGATGGTCTGGCACACAGAAATTATTGTTCAGACTCATAGTAACCCACCGTACAACAGAATGAAGCACTGTCCAGCCCTGCACCATCCTCACAATCATTACTATGTTTTGAGCCCAGTGTGGCAGCCACTATGTCAGTCCATCTCATTGAGGGGTCTTCCTCTTTTTCGCTGACCCTCTACTTTTCCAAGCATGATGCCCTTCTTCAGGGACTGGTCCTTTCTGATAAAACATCCAAAGTATATGAGATAAAGTCTCACCTAAGGAGCATTCTGGATGCACTTCTTCCAATACAGATTTGTTTGTTCTTCTGGCAGCCCATGGTATATTCAATACTCTTTGCCAACACCGTAATTCAAAGGCATCAATTCTTCTTCGGTCTTCCTTATTCATTGTCCAGCTTTCGCATGCATTTACGAGGCAAGTGAAAATACCACGGCTTGGGTCAGGCGCACCGTAGCCCTCAAAGTAACACCTTTGCTTTTTAACTCTTTAAAGAGGTTTTTTGCAGCAGATTTGGCCAAAGCAATACATCATTTGATTTCTGGACTGCTGCCTCCATGGGTGTTGATTATGGATCCAAGTAAAATAAAAATCAAAAAACTCAAACCTGTTACCATCAAGTCGATTCCAACTCATAGCGACCCTATAGGACAGAGAAGAACTGCCCCATAGGGTTTCCAAGGAGCTGCTGGTGAATTCAAACTGCGAACCTTTTGGTTAGCAACCAGGCTCTTAACCACTGTGTCACCAGGGCCCCCCAAGCAAAACAGATAACCAATAATCATAACACAGCAATAGACAGCCAATTATCAGGGGGAATTTAGTAATCAAAAAAGCCACAGAGGAGGAGTTGACAGTGGCGCATGCCCAGAGGGCTGAGGAGAGGTATCAGCATGGTAGGAAAAAGGGATTCAAGTAGGATGAGTCATGGTCTCCTCCCAGTCTTCCAGGCTGTCTCTGTTCACCCCCCAGCTTCACAGGCTTATACGGTAACACTGTCGAGTTTTTTCTGGACACTGCACACAGACACAGTTCTGCAACTTCCTTCTCTAGCTTCCTCTCTACAAACAAGGACCTCCCTCTGATAACAGACTCTGAAGGAGCAACCTTCTTTGTCCTGGACGACCTTCTTTGTCCTGGACGACCTTCTTTGTCCCGGACGTTCCTTCCCCCATTTACCTGCCAGGAGCACACAGGCAGTCAGTCTGCTAACGAGCAGAGAGATGAAGAAGTCAAAGTTGGGCTGAGAGGCGGATGAAGGAAGGGACTGCCTGCGTGATCCCCACTGTACCCCCAAGCACTCAGCACACTCCCTGCAGAGAGGAGGTGTCCACTAAACGTTTAGAATCCAGGAGCAGAGCAGCACAGACTCTAAACAGACAGAAGTATGAACATGGGGCTGGGCAGATCCAGAAAACACGTAAGTATGGAGTGGGGCTGAGGCCCCGCCCAGGGACAGGACATATAGGGTGTCTCAAAAATGCTTTAAATACAATCCACTGTGGTGAATGGGTGAGGTCATTTTTTTCCCCTCTTAAATTATTTTCACATTATGATAATGTTTTTGTGACTTCGAAAACCTTCTCAACTAGTACATCCCACACCCACTAGTGGGTAGGGATGCTGAGATGAGGGGAAAGTACAAAGAAGTAAGTTTACATTTCATTTTACCGTTACATGAGCTTAAGAATTCCACGGTGTTGCTAGCTGCCTTGAGTCAGTCCCAACTCATGACAACCCCACGCACAAGGGCATCCAGCTGCTGTGATCCACAGGATTTTCAGTGACTGATTTTCAGAAGCAGATTGCCAGGTCTTCCTTCCCAGTCTGTCTTCATCTGCAAGCTCTGCTGAAATCTGTTCAGCATCACAGCAACACACAAGCCCCCATGACAGACAGGTGGTGGCTGCGCTTGAGGTGCACTGGCCAGGAATCGAACCCAGGTCTCCTGCATGGAAAGTGAGAACTCTACCACTGAACCACCATTGCCACAGAAACCCTACAGTATATACAATCAGTGTCACTGCCCACTCAACTCCCCAACAAAGCCCCAAAACACAAACGAAGCCATTATAGACCAAGAGAAGAAGAAGGAAGTGGGGGCGGCGGAGGGAGAGAAGGACAAGGGTGGAGGAGGAAGACCATGGCTACTGAGGAAAAGCTAAATATACACTATTTTAAAAGGGGGAAACACAGAACTTTAACTTGGCATAGAAACAACTTCTTACCTGCTGAATTTCACAAAATCTCATTTTCTTTTTTCCCCTATAGACAGCAATTTTAACATCTACAGAAACTGTAGATACAGGCCTCACTGACCCTATCAGCTTCTTGTGAAAGCCAAATCATACAAAGTACGTGAAACTCTTTAAAAACACAAAAACGCTACCCAGATGTGAAGAACAGGCGGAGAGAGGCTCGCGCGCTCTGAACCAGCATGTTTTCTCACGCACAGGATTTGACTGGGTCATCTACCACATCTGGAGGGAGAATGTCATGGATTGAAATGTGTCCCCCAAAAATATGTGTCAACTTGGCTAGGCCACGATTCCCAGTATTGTGTGACTGTCCACCATTTTGTCATCTGATGTGATTTCCTATGTGTTGTAAATCCTACCTCTATGATGTTAATGAGGCAGGACTCAATCTACAAGATTAAGTTGTATCTTTAGTCAATCTCTTTTGAGACATAAAAAGAGAGAAGCGAACAGAGAGACAGGGGACCTCATACCACCAAGAAGAAGCGCCAGGAGCCAAGCATGTCCTTTGGAACTGGGGTCCCTGCACAGAGAAGCTCCTAGTCCAGGGGAAGATTGATGACAAGGACCTTCCTCCAGAGCCGACAGAGAGAGAAAGCCTTCCCCTGGAGCTGGCACTCTGAACTCAGACTTCTAGCCTCCTAGACTGTGGGAGAATGAACTTCTGTTTGTTAAAGCCCCCACTTGTGGTGTTTCTGTTACAGCAGCACTGGATGACTAAGACAGAGGTCAAGAGCAGGTGCTCGGATCCCCAGGCAGGGCTTCGGGAAGCAGCCGCGTGTACACGGTGTGACAACAAGCATCACACACATGGTTTATCCAGCGCACATGGCTCCGAATTTTATCGACAAACGTGCTGCCTGGGGTCTGTGGGACTTCAGAGAGCCTGGAGGACAGGACCATTCTGTCTGGAGGAGATAAATCTGCGCAGTTTCCCTCCCTGCTGCCTGATGGGCTTCTGTCTTCAGAACCTCACTCCCGGACAAACTCCAGGGAACATCACCCTCCCATTTCACAGGTGCCGTACAGAACAGGCTCTGTCCGCGCTCAGGGCTTCACAATCCCTCCCTCTCTGAACCAAGGCCATCGCAGGAGGCTTCCTTTCCTGTCACAAGAAAATGCGCCTTTAATCTGCTTCCTGCAGCAGGAACATCTGTGCTCACCACGGAGTGCAATCTCCCATGGAGCATCAGGCAGATATGCCTGCAGTATATCAAGGGGTCTGACTCTGAGTATTCAACCTGCGTCCTAACTGCCTTCATATGCTATGGGCCTGGTGTTACCCACAGGTACTCAGTTCTCTCCAGCTCAGCCTCAGGGAACACCCATTTTCCAAAGCAGCAGCAACTTTGATCCACTGGGCTCTGGCACATTTACCACAGAAATACTGAGAGCTATTCACTGAGCTAAACAAAAGCACCTGCTTTACCCCAACTGTTCAAGTGGAATTACAGGAAAAATATAGTAGAGCTGAGTTCACCACAAAGTACCATGAATCGGAGCCTGAATGAAAGAATTCAGAAAGAGACAGACAATGACATGTTTGGAAGCCTTGGGAAGACACCACTGATGCCAGGTGAACTATGATTCTTACCAAAAAAAGCAGTTGCCGTCACCTCATTTCCAACTCGTGGCAACCTCATTTGTGTCAGATTAGAACAATTCTCCAGTTTTCAATAGCTGATTTTTCAGAGGTAGATTGCCAGGCCTTTCTTCCAAGGCACCTCTGGGTGAACTCAAACCACCAACTTTTTGGTTAGCAGCCAAGCACGTTAATCGTTTGCACCACCCAGGGATTCCCATGACTCTTGTAACGTACATAAAACTTGAGGTTTTGCACGATTACTGGCTGAAATGTCTTTGTTTCAATGGTTCACTGCAGTGAGCAACACCTTACATTGGAACGGTTTTACTCACATTTGCGGACACAGTCAGCATTCAGAACAAGCAAGGACTTGTTCTTTCCCTCTATCCTTGTCCCAAAAAGAAAAGGAAAGAAAGAAAGAAAGAAAAAAGATGTCAACAAACAGTACTTGTGGTGTTGAAATTCTCTCATAAATGTTTTTAATAAAACACATTTTCATAAATTTTATTTTAGATCTAGATTCAATTTCCTATGTCGGTGTTCACCATGTTCACTTCCCAGATGCAGGTAAATTTTCTAAACAAACTAAGCCAGTGGTTCTCAACTGGGGTGATTCTGTCCCCCAGTGGACATCTGGCAATGTCTGGCGGTATTTCTGGCTGGCAAAACTTGGGGTGGGGGTTTTGTTGCCACAACCTTGGAGTCAGGAGACCTGGTGGCACAAGAGTTAAGCACTTGGCTGCTAACAGAAAGGTTGGTGGTTCAAATTCACCCAGCAACTCTGCAGGAGAAAAGACCTGACAATCTGCTTCCATAAAGATTACAGCCAATGGGCCTCCGCTTGGCTTCAAATGCCAAGATTTTATGATCGTAAATCTGTCTATAAGGCCTTCCTGCCTCCGTTTTGGGTTCCCTTCTGTCTACTTCTGACACCCTTCCTCGGTCCTTCTGACACAAGGAACAGCTTCCGTCTCTGTGTTCCCATTACATCATGTTTATAACTATCACAGCATGCGCCACGCTGTACAAATGCACTTTAATATTTTCCTCCTCTAGGAGGTCCTGCCAACTGGCTGTTTGTGGAATCCTGATCACAGACACATTGGTTTGGACAGTTACACATTATAAAAACAGGTAGGGCAGGCACGCTCCTGCCTGCTACAGCTGTCATCAGTCCCCGCTGTCTCATCCTTGCTGGGTCACACACCTGCCATCACCTGCCTGCCCACTTCTGTAAGAATTACTCTCTTCCCAGCAGACCGGGCTGTGCCCATTTTAGTATCCTCCACACAGCCTAGCACAGTAGCTGAAAAACAGCTCAACAGATGTTTGATGAATGAATAAGTGAATGAACAGATGAACAAATGAAGGAGGAGGCCAGGCAACCTAAAGATCCACTGGGCACAAAAGTGCCAGAGAAGGCAGCAACTCACTGGGCAAACTCCCACTATGGGAGCAGCCTTCATCTCTTTATGCTTGTTAACTCAGTTTATAAAGCAGACATGATAATACTTACCTACCCCTCGCTAGGGAAGGTGCCACATGAAATAATCAGTTAACGTCTGTAAGGTATTATCTGCACTGAATGGTAGATATCAGCCCTACCATGAATGCTCAGCTTTGGGCCTCCCATGAACCCACTTTAAACAGAGCTAGGAAACTAAACACAGAGACTTATCCAGTCTTTCCTTCTGGCACTGCAAACATCCAGCTACTGGACTAAGAATACACAGCACCTTTCTTAGAAGAGGCCCTGGTGGTGCAGTGGTTGAGCTCTGGCCAGGGGATGGGTGGTTCTAACCTACCAACTGCTCTGTGGAAGAAAGATGTGGCAGTCTGCTTCCATAAAGATTACGGCCTTGGAAATCCAGTGGCGGCCGTTCTGCTCTGTACTGTGAAGTCGCCATGGGTTGGAATTGACTCAATGGCAATGGGTTTCTTAGAACAAGCCCATCTCTCTCTCTCCGTCCATCTCCATCGCTCTCATTTTAAGTGAATGTCTGAATGGGGGGCAAGAGTCACTGATAAGTGAGCTGGATGGACTGTGGTGGCAGAAGAGCAAGGAAGTTACCCCTGAGAAAAAGCGATCGGAAGTTCAGGGCTCTCTGGGATTCTGGTGACCTTCTGTTTCTTGATTTGCGTGTTGGTTATCCAGGTGACCTATTCATTGAGCTGTACACTTATTATTTGTGCATTTTCCTATATGTATGCTACATTTCAATAAAACTTTAATAAAAGAAAAGAGGTAAAATCATGAAGTCAAAAAACAGTGGGCATTAAATAATAGGTTGGCTTACATAATAAGCAATATCACCTATGAATAATGTGCTCCCTTAAACAATTAACTATATGAGATCAAACAGTTAATGTTTACCCAAAAGCAAAGGTGAGAAGGCAAGGAGGGGAAGGGAAGCTAGAGCAATGGAAACAGAACAAACAGAATGGAAATAAGGAGAATACCGACACGTTGTGGAAACTGTAACCTATGTCACAGAACAATTTGTATAAAAATTGTTAAATGGGAACCTAATTTGCTGCGTGAACTTTCACCTAAAACACAATAAAGTATTATTTTTTAAAAAAAATTAAAAAGATTACAGCCAAGGAAACCCTAGGGGGCAGTCCTACTCTGTCACATGAGGTCGTTAGAATTCCGAATCGACTCGATAGCACCCAACAACAGTGAGTAGAGGCCAGAGATACTCCTAAACCTCAGTGCACAGGACAGCCCCCCACAACAAAGAATTACCTGGCCTAAATTATCAACAGCGCCACTGCTGAAAAGTCCTGACCTGAGCTGAGATCAGTATTGAAAATAAATTGGACAAGAAGGGTAAAGAGCCGTTTAGAAACCCAGTACAAACACTGCTGTGCCTCTTTCTCCTCCAGCTTCCTCTGTGCTCCAAGGATGTTCTAGAATAACAGCACGGAAGGGACTATCCCCTTCTTCCCGAACATCCTTCCCTCTGTTCTCCCACCGGCAGGTACAAAACCAGTGGTGACAGTATCTGTAGTAAGATTGCAACGGGGCTCATAGGTGGCAAACGACCAAGGAGAGGAGACTGAGGGTGGCACTTCTTTACCCAGAAGCCTGGCTTCCCAAGCCACCAGGGCACCCCACTCACACTTCCTTCTAACCAGAACAGGAGAACTCGGGATACACTCCAGGCCCACCTAACAGAGTTGTCATCACAAAAATCTCAGGGAAGCAGGTCACGAGATGTTATCTATCCACCAACGCCACTACAGAAGGCTTGCGTATGACCCCAACACTCCAATCACCTATCATTTCCACCAACAGAGAAAAGAAGGGGCTCAATGGCCCAGGAAGAGTCGGCGATCTAAGTCCTAAGGCAGTTGCTCCCCACCCTAGCTGTGCTTTAGAAACACACAAGGTTATTTTAAGCAACCACGACAAACACATACCCGGCCCCACTCCAGACCAAGTGACCATGACGTCTGTAAAGGAGCCGGCTCTTTCAGCACTGCAGACCTACAGAATGCATTTCCGCTCTTCCGCTTGGCAAAGGAAAATCCTTTAAGTAAGGTGTAATTCACAAATTCAGCTCTCAGACAATTCACCCGGTGCAGACTAAGCAAGAGTAGAGGGCAGTGAGAAGGTCAAACATGAGCAGCCTCAGGTTACAAGCCAGAGAATGTTCATGCCCCAATACCAGACTGTGTTTTGGGTTTATAACATTTACTGAGCACTTGCTAGGCACGATCCAAACACTTCACTCATGAACCAAAACCATCCCGTCGGTTCCCACTCATGGCGACCCCGTGTGGGCCCGAGTAGGACTGTGTGTCAGAGGTTTTTCAGTGGCTGTGACCTTCTGAAAGGAGATTGCCAGGCCTTTCTTCTAAGGCACCTCTGGGTAGATTTCAACTGCCAACCTTTCCATCCGTAGCTGAGCACTTAACTATTTGCACCACACCCGGGGACTCCGCTTTACACACCGTTGTTGTTAGGTGTACTGCTTCGATTTCGACGCACTGTGACCCCATGTGACACAGCAGACCGCCCCATAGGGTTTTCTAGCCGATGATCGTTACGGAAGCAGATCTCCAGGTCTTTCTCCCACGGAGCTGCTGGGTAGGTTCAAACTGCCAACCTTTTGATTAGCAGCCAATGGCTTAACTGTTGTGCCATCAGGGCTTCTTCTACTTTATATAACTAATTAAATCTTCACAACTATATAGTATGAAGCCCATTTTACAGGTATGAACACTGGAGTGCAGAGAGATTAAGCAACCTGTTCAAGGTCATGAAGCTAAAGGAAGAGAAAGAGGACTCGGTCCCAAGAAAAATGAACCTACTCTTAGCCAAAGGGCTGTGATGCTTCTACACAGAGAGAAACCACCTGCCATATGGGGAAGGGCTTCAGAAAAATCCAGCCTTGAAAATGAATCACACATTTCAATCAGGGTTCTCAGGGAGGGTCTGCCAGGCCGGCCTATGCGGGCTTGCATGACAGGGAGAGCTGGGGTGGAGCTCAGCTGGGCTGGCCTCCGGCAGTACAGGCCTCACAGGCTCAAGTAAGTAGACCCCGTGGCCCTGAGACACCACAGAGCCTTCTCAAGGTGGCCAAACATTGAAGATGGCCATCTTAGCACAGTGCCTACATCAAATCTCAAACCTGCCACTTGGGCTGTTTCTTATTTTTAGTTACTTCTAAATTTAGACTAAGGCTGTGGTCCAGCCTGCTCTTTGTATAAAATTTTTTTTTTAACTGTTTTCTATTTTATCTACAGCTGCCTCTGAACAGCGCTTTATCTCTGCCTCATTACTGAGCAATCTTCCAGGTTATTTTATCCTGTTTACTTGCCTCCCCTTTCATCTTTCACTGTTAAATGGGAAACCAGAAACAGAAGCTTCCAGAAAGCAGCAAGCTGACACCCAGGCTTCTCCTATCCAGCCGCCACAAGAGTGCTGCCTGCAGACGGCACTTGAGAATTCTTCTAGAATTTACTAATTCTGAAGCCAGTTTAGAAACGTTTCAAGAAAATAAACACCAGGACTTTACTTTCATGCCTCCTTCTTCAACCCGTTCGATTACCAAAGACTGAGCAGACTTCAATCTGAATGACTGTGACCACTGCAACAAGTTAAAAGATGTTGTTGTTGTCAGCTGCCGTTGGCAGGCTCTCCAGCAGCTCCACTCCCCCTCCAGCTCGCTGCCCCCTCCAGCTCGCTGCCCCCTCCAGCTCACTCCCCGCTCCAGCTCGATGCCCCCTCCAGCTCGCTCCCCCCTCCAGCTCACCCCTCCCTCTAGCTTCCTGCCCCTTCCAGCTTGCTTCCCCCCTCCAGCTGGGGGCAGGTCCTCACCCGGAGGCCCACTGTGCATGGGGCTGCAGTGAATCAGGGTGACTCAACAGCACCTAACAACAACAACAATCGTTAAAGGAATAAATTGTGAGCAATTTCAGTCATGCTTTATATCAGAGATCATCTAACTTCATCTGCAAAGGGCCAGGTAGTGAACATTTCCAGCTCTGCAAGACATACAATCTCTGTTATAACTAGTCAACTCCGCCATGTTAACAGGAAAGCAGTCACAGACGATACACAAAAAGAGAGCATGACTATGTTCCAATAAAACTTTATTTACAAAAACAGGCAGAGGGGCTGGATTTATAGCCTGTGGACAGTAATCTGCCAAGCCCTGCTCTATATCCACAGTCCACAGAAAGGGCTCAGACAGGACAATGAAAGACGAGCACACACTAGTTTGTAGTATACATCCAGGCCTTAAGCCAAAACCCTTGAAGTAATCTAACCTAGCATAATGTGCTTCGTTCAAACCCATTACAGAAACAACTGCAGCTGTTAGCTGAGTTTTAAGGGATCAAGCCTGACATCTTCTGGTCACATAGAAGAACAGTCTTCATGGAGTCCATCCCAACTCACAGTGACCCCATTTCCAAGGCTGTAAATCTTGACGGAAGCAGACTGCCACATCTTTCTTCTGTGGAGCTGCTATTGGTTTCAAACCCCTGACCTTTCGGTTAGCAGTCGATCACTTTAGCCACAGCACCACCAGGGCTCCTTCCTCATGGTCTGGATTCCCTTTTATTCAGGGTACACAACTCACTGGAGCCATTTTGAAAGGATCTGGGAGGACGTGGGTGCCACAGCGATGTCACCAGCCCGGAAGGCAATGGTAACAAGTACACTCGATTGTCTGAAGCTCTGACTTGCCAAATTCTTCCAGGGCACCACTGAGCAGAGGAATGAACCATTACAGCCCTTAACATTTCACAGGAAGCCGGGCCTCAGACGGTCATTTGAAAAATGATGGCAGAGCAAGAGTACCTGAAATACCCACTCTCAAACTTTGAAACTGAGGACTTATTTTAACCCATGTCTTGCAAAGGGAAAGTATCTCCAAAACTCCAGCTGACTTCCTAAATCAACCCAAAATCTGGAACCAGGTCGTGGAGAAATATGTGGCATCGACCTGTGGCTGACCTGTCCACACACTCCCTGGCTGAACAAGAACGGGAGCCATGCAGCAGACCATGTGCTAAGACCAAGGAGATAAAGACCAAGGGAACGTAACCCCAGCCCGGGCAACACACTCAGACAAGAGACACACCAGGCAGCAGAGAAGAACGCATGTTTGCAGGGTCCTGTGGGGAGACAGGGGGAGCCAGCTCTGTGGGCGCCCAGGAAGGCTTCCCAGCGCAGGGAGCCTTCAAGCTGCTGCTTTTAGAAGGAGCACAAGGTGGCCAGGAGGTGAGGGAGGACAGGTATAAACAGGAAGAGCAGCAGATGGGGCCAGGCAGGGGGTTCTGCTGCAGGGCTCTCCTGCAGACTTGAGGTGGGAGGAGCCCAGGAGAGACAGTACACAGGACACAAGCTTCAGACAGGAGCCCACTCTGGGCAGCCCAGCCCCTGTCCTCTCTCACACAGGACGGGGAGCAGGGGTGGGTGGTTTGGGGGAGGGTGACATGGACGGCAGGGGCAGGAATCAGAATCTGAGCATCTTATATATATAATTCCCAGCTCTGCGTCCGCCTCTTTCCAAAACCAAGAGACAGTGGCTTCTCCAAAATGACAAAAGTAGCAGCATTATAATTACAAAGCTTTGCACATGTGACAGGCCGATTTCTAGAAAAGCAGTCGTTCACAGCGAAAAAAGTTCTCTGTCCCTTGAGATTCCGATGGAAGGTTCACACTCAGAAATCAGCGTACCTTGCAAACACATTTCACACCTCCGGGCACACCCAGGCCGGCCACCTAAATACCCAAGCACGTTAAACCTCCCGGTCCCTGGCCGGGCCGAGCTCAGATGCGCCCCCCATGCCCCAAGCAGTGATACCTGGGTTGCTGGTGAGAAAGGCTAGGGGGTTCTCGCTGGGGTCCGGCGGGCCGTCCAGGCGGTGGGGCGGGCTCTCCAGCAGCTCGGCACCCCCGGCCGGCTCAGGGCAGGTCCTCACCAGGAGGCCAAGCGACGGCTGCGTGAGGAAATCTTTGAGCGTGGAGGAGGTCAGGGTACTGGCAGCACGATTATTGATCTCGAGAATCTCATCTCCCGCCTTCAGGCCTGCCAACGCAAGACGGAAATCTTTTAATTTCAAAAAAAAAGAAAGAAAGGGGGAAAAAAAAGCATCATCACATCAGATCATAACACCTCAGAAGTTCTGCTGCAGACTACAACAAGCTTTCCAGCTCCCGGCCTCATAGCCCCAGGTGCTGCAAACAGACGCTGTGGAGCTCACAAGTGACTGCTGACTGACAACGTGGGCCTCGGTTTCAGAAGGTTCCAGACTGAAATGTTACAGCGTGCCTATCCCACCCTGAATACAACGACCAAACAAAGTCACCCCTTCCTTCACATATATCTGAACGTGTTCTAAGCATCTGGAGACTTCTCTTCCCAAATGCTAATTCTGGCTATCCTCCTACAGTTCTGAGGGGGAAAAGAAGGAAATCAGTATGTCTTGTACACGCTCACACCACAGTGTACGTGTGTGGCACAGCCCAGCGTCTACTGGTCATGTCTGTGGAACCCAGACGCCTTGAGTCTCCTCTCACTAGACTACAGGAGTGAGCTCATCTTGTTCTAGACACAATGACAGACCACAGTTGACAGAAGCAACCGCTCTCATTTCTTGCCCTTTGTTTTACCACTTCAGGGCCCTGGGGTGAATCTCTTGCGAGGTCCCCAGAGGCTCTCCTATTTTTGCAAAGCATGCTGGGAGAGTTGCCACAGTTTGTGATCTGAAGGAATAGCCACAGACAAGTCCAGTCTAGAAGAACAAAAGGTTGTGACTGCCCCATGGGGAAGTTCAAAGCAGTATGAAAAGAAAACTCAACAGCCTGAGAAAGTGAGAGGTCAGGGAATGACATGAAAGGAAATAAAGTATTCTTTCAGCTAAGAAAGGAGTCGCAACTTGGGTGAGTCACACACCCTGGCCACCCTCTGCCTGGGTTTACAAAATACCTGAAATCAACTTTTATCATAAAACATTCCAAGAAACACGATGGGTGGGAACGGAATGGAAGAAAAATAAGAATGTTTTTCTCCAAAACAAGAAAGTGAAATTATGGAATTCTGGAAAGTTGACCATCCCATTTTTAGGTACAGGACCTTGGCATCAGAGCATCTGAAGTGAAAACACAAAATTTCCACATGTGAAAAGCAAGGTTTTTTTTTTTAAACTCTCTTAAAGACAATTCTGTTGGTTAGATATTAGAGGAAGTAAGATAAGGTCAAACAGAAGAACAGACTTAAAAACTAAAAACATCTCTGAGATCTTTTTAAAAGAACTTCCAGGCCTACCATGAACTGGTGGAATAGGGGAGTTGAAGGAACCCTGGCGGTACAGTGGTTAAGAGCTCGACTGCTAACCAGAAGGATCCACCGGCCACTCCTTGGAAACCCTATGGGGTAGTTCTACTGTGTCCTACAGGGTCGCTATGAGTCAGAATCAGCTCGACAGCAGTGGGTAGTGGGGAGAATGATGGCCCCCAAAAAGATATGTCCGTGTCCCAGAACCTGTGAATGTGACCTTATTCAGGAAAATAGTCTTTGCAGATGTAATTAAACTAAAGATCTTGAGATGAGGTCATTCTGGATTATCTGGGTGGGTCCTAAATCCAGTGACAAGTGTCCTTATGAGAGAAACACAGAGAAGGGCACACACAGAAGAGGAGAAGGCCACGTGAAGACGGAAGCAGAGACGGTGTCACACAGACAAAAGCCAAGGGCACACGGCGCAACCAGTAGCTGCAAGAGGCAGGAAGGACTCTCCTCTAGAGCCCGTTAAGAAGCACGGCCCTGCTGACACCGGGACTTTGGACTTCTGGCCTCCAAAGCTGTGACAGAATAAATGTCTATTGTTTTCACCGCCCGGTTTGCGGTCATTTGTAATGGCAGCATAGGAAATGAATGCAGGGGGAGACCTCCATTAATGATTCTCAGTATTAATAAGTGAGAGGAGGCAGCCAAGCGCCGGTGAGCAACCAAGTCCCTCACAGGGTCTTCATGGATTGAACTGTGTCCCCCCAAACTAACAGGTGAAAGTCCTAACCCCCGTCCTTCTGAACGCGATCCTGTTTGTGGAAATAGGGTCTCTATATTCTGGTTTTAGATCATCAGCTAAATTAAACAAGGTCACAGGGAGCCGGGTAGGTCCTAATCCGAAGCCCTTCTGAGTGGTATCTTACAAAAGAGAAGGACAAATACAAAAACAAGAGTCATACAAGTGATGAGGGAGGCAAAGGAACAACAAGGGCTGCCTGCAGCCACCGGAGGCTGGAAGAGACGCCTGGAGCAGTCTCAAAGCTCTCAGAAGGAATCCACCTGAAGGACACCCCGAACTTGGGCTTCAGCACCCTGAGAAAATGTCTGTTCTTTAAAGCTATCCACTTCGTATTTTGTCACGGCCACCCTCGGACACTAATACAGCCACATAACAGTTCCATGACCATGGGCGTGTGATGAACCTTCCCCAGCCTCAGTTTCTTCATATGTAAGAGGAATAACGGGTTAAATGAGATTAAATAAAAGAACTCGTACAAAACTCTCAGCATAGCACTTGACACACTGAAGATGGCCAATCAACAGAAGCGCTCATGGTCAAACGTGGTAGAAGAACGAGGAAAACTTTTCTTTCAAGCACACACCCAGTGCAGAAACGACCCCTGACTGGACCCTGGTGAAAGCTGTGAAGGAGTTAAAGAGTTGTTGTCTGAGCTCCTGACACTCAGAAACCACCTTTTCCTTCCCATGTGAGAAGCCTTTTATCTTGGTGGCCCTGTCTTCTTGCCAAACCAACCGGACACTCATTCCTAATGAACTCGTCTAACCAAACTGAAATAAAAAGAACAGAAAAGCAGCCCCGTTCAAGGAGTGGGGTTGTTTGGGGTCTCTTGGCCACCATGTAAGGGGTCATCTCATCAGTTATTCAAATAAGCCAAAACTTCTCCCACTTTGGATTAACTCCCACATCACCCTGGAGGCTGGCGGAAGAGCCTGGTTTTCTCACTTGGGAAAATACTGGTGACTTGGTAGTGACTGTGGTGGTGGGGAAGTAATAAATCTCTCCCTTCCACCTACTGAACTGGCAATGGAGTCCAACAGGCATCTGAGACCAACATAGAGAAGCAAGCAACATTTGGGATCTCTTGGCATGCTCTAGTGCTGAAACAGGGCGTCAGTGAAGAGGACAGGAAGGGCTACGTGACAAAGGGTTGCAGGAGATGAAGTCCAACGTGGATGCAAACAAGATTACGCAGGGCCCATAACCCACAGTAGATCCCCGGGTGGCGCAAATGGTTTACGCTCGGCTACTAACTGAAAGGTTGGTGGTTCGAGTCCAGTTACTTCCACAAGATTACAGCTACTGAAAACGCTATGAAGCACAGCTCCACTCTGACTCACCTAAGGCTGTCGTGAGTTGGAATCGACTTGAAGGCATCGAGTTTTCTTGTCGTTGATTGTTTGTTTTGATCATCACAGTTAGGGACGTGGACTAGATTCTAAACCAGGGTCACTCAACCTCCGCACTATGGACGTTTTGGGCTGGACCATTCTCTGGGGGGGGAGGTGTCATCTGCACAGTGGGATGTACAGCAGGATCCTTGGCCTCTACCCTCTAGATGCCAGCAGCATCTCCCACTCGTGACACTAACAGTGTCTCCAGACATTGCCAAATGTCCCCCAGGGAAGTGGGGACAAAATGGCGCTGGTTGAGAACCACTGTTGAAAATCCAACAGGAATCCCTTCAAGGGACTTGATTAGAGGTATGACACAGTCTGACCTAAATCGCACAAAGCTCACCCTAGCTGCTGAGTGAACATGCTGAATCAGCTACGCAGTTAAGCAAGTCACGTGAAGAGAGGAATTTAAAGGGTTTTCCAACCTTGGTAAACAAACGCAGTAAATGCAGCTTCCCATATGACTTTTTCAACGTAAAGAAATTTTAAAGTCTAAAACTAAAAAGGAAAAGTAAATGAAATGAGATTAGCTTTGCCTAAGACCCAAAACACAGTTAAAGTTAGATTGTGGGAGGAAAGATCCACTTTCATTCATTCCATATGGGGCACTATTCTTTCACCTACAATCCTCTGGTTTCAGCACTGCTTGTCCTACACAGATTTCCAAAATTTAAATATGCAAGATGGAGAATCGTGGGCGACAGGATGGCACAGGGAAATGGATTTACAGCTATTTGAGCAAGTTTCCATGAAGAACATTCACCTACAGGTCAGTATGCAAATTATCTAGAGTAGGGTGGCACTTGACTTTCTTGACTTGGCTGTTCTGTGTACCATCGGGTAGAAAACTTGGATGACAGCAAAGAAAATGCCTGATTCCAACAGGACTGGACTGAACAGTGTCCCACCAAAAACTCGTGTCCACCTGGAACCTTATCTGGAAATGTTATTTGGAAATAGGGTCTTTGCAAATGTAATTAGTTGAGATAACATCATACTGGATTAAGACAGACCCTAAGCCAATGAGTGGTGTCTTTATAAGAGGAAAGAAAGGAAGTTTGGACACAAACCCACAGACACACAGGGAAGAAGGCCACGTGGCAACGGAAGCAGAGACTGGAGTGATGCAGCTACAAGCCAAGGTACGCCCAGGACTGCCGGCAAAACCAGAAGCTACAAGAAAGGCATAGAACAGATTCTCCCCTACAGCCTTCAGAGCTTGCCAATACCTCAGTGTTGAACTTCCAGGCTCCAGAGCTGTGAGACAATACATCCCTATTGTTCTAAGCCATCTAGTTTGTGGCAATCTGTCATGGCAGTCCTACGAAACTAATACAACCACCTCAGATGTCTCCAAGAGCAGAATGATGGGAGTAGAACAATGGGCCAAAACAAACATGCCCAAATTAAACAGAGATAAAGCATTTAGGTTCAACACGTCAACTCCACAAATAGAGCCAACACAAGATCCAGCTAACAGCAGTACACGTGGAGAGGGCCAGGCGGAGGCAGAACCTGGGGACTGACCATCAGCCGAAAGCCCAACGCAGCTAACAAAAATAAACAAAAACCAAACTTAGGCTGGACTACTGCAGACAGATTATTCAGATCCAACTATAGGTTGGAGGTTCAAGTTCACTGGGAGGTACCTTGAAAAAAAGGCCTGGGGAACTGCTTTTGAAAAATCAGCCATTAAAAACCCCACGGAGCATAGTTCTACTCTGACCCACACGGGGTTGCCGTGAGCCGGAGTCACCACAACAGCAACTCTGGTTGAGGTAGTGTCCCTCTAGACTCTCCCTGCTTCCACCACATTCTAGCCACTTCCAGAGGGGCACTGGCCCCCTGACCATGTCCAGAGGGCAATGACCAGAGCTGGTTCTACAAACAAATTACTGAAGAAATCTGGAAGTGTTGAACCTGCAAAAGACTTAGCAGTTAAAACACAATGATGTCAAAGGATGGCTATAAAGAATTGGGCAGAACCCAGACCAGTAAGTGGAAGCTGAAGGAGGAGGATTATTTCATAATCAGAGATGCCCCTAAAGAGGCTGTATGGACCACAGCGAGCTCTGCTTCCAGGGAGTGTTTGGCTGGAGCCTAGATTTGATATAAAACACGCCCAGACCCTTACTTAACACTGCCTTCTAGGTGCCAGGCACTAGAGTGGCATTTGTGACACCAGGGGACAAGGGGACATCACTCCTGCATCTGCAGAGGACAGTGTTCTATGAGATAAAGGGGCTAGAGCAGACGACTGCCAGTTTTCATCTAATGCCAGGTTCTCAAACAGCTAAGACAGGATGTGACTGAAGCTGTGGCGGCAGATTTCCCCACCCCCGTGCCACACCAACTGGCACATTCATTTTGCTGAAAGAGATAAAAATCAGCCTTTGAGTTTCAGAGGGAATAAACCCTGCCAACTCTATTCTTGGCTGCGAGAGCTCGGTGAATATGTCAGACTCTGGCCTCTAGGCTGCCTTTGGCCAAGAACGCTTGGAAGGAAAGTCCTCTTCGGCTACAGTCCACAGCTGATGCAGTACTGTGACTTTACTTCCCCTTGGTCACACTTCTGCCATCTCTGTGCACAGCCACGTCTGCAGTTGCATTTCTCCAATGCTTACAGGCGATGTAACCTGCACAGGGGGCTTGTGGGCCATGAGCCACCCAGAGCTAAGCTGTAGCAGGACACAGAAGGAGGTGGAAGAGGGTGGCATTCCATCATTTCCCTGGCTGCCCCAGTCTACGGTCCCTAACAGAACACAGACAAGGCACAACGCCCAACCACACCTGACCCAGATGTGTTGGTCTTTTATATGAGCAGGTATTATCTTACCACTGCCTGGATGAAACTAAACCTCGCAGCAAGAAGAATGAAATAAAGGCTTCAAATGCACCTTCTCTTCATTCTTCTTGCTGTGAGATTTAGTTTCATCCAGGCAGTGGCAAAATAATACCTGTTCAGAGTAGCAGGTTGAAATAAATTAAAAAAAAAAAAAAATGTCATCGAGTGGATTCTGACTCATAGCGACCCTATAGGACAGAGTAGAACTGCCCCATAGGGTTTCCAAGGAGCAGCTGGTGGATTTGAACCGTCAACCTTTTGGTTAGCAGCCGAGCTCTTAACCACTGTGCCACCAGAGATCCTGGGGGTTGAATAGCATCCCTCAAAAAATCATGCCCACCTGGAACATCAGAATGTGACCTTACTTGGAAATAGGGTATTTGCAGATGTAATTACGTTAAGATGAGATCATGCTAGATTTAGGGTGAGCCCTAAATCCAACAGCTGGTGTCCTCACAAGAGGGCCATGTAGAACGGACTTGGAGAGTCAGGGTTCCCCAAGGAGCTCAGAACGCGCCAGGAGTCCACAGAGGGCACAGCAGGGACCGGTTCTCTCCTGAGCCCCTTGATACTCAACTTCCACAAAGATTCCCTTGTGAATGGAAGCAACAGCACATCTGCCCTGAAGAAGCTCTGCAGACTTAGGTGATAGCCAGTATCAGCTTTGACCAGTGTGGACCAAATCACAGAGGGGTCTCCCAAACACGCAGCTTCAGGAAGACCTCCAGGACCTCCACATCATCCTGGAAGGCGGCGAAGGAAGACCACTTGTGATCAGAATGGAATTTCCAGCCAGCTCCACGGAAATGGGCTCAGAATCAGATTTAACTGGTTTTAGAACATCCAACACTTTGATATTTCTTACTTACCTGAGTTTATTGAATAAAATCCCGGTGAAGAGTTTTCAGTGTCTTTACACATTTCACTATCTTTCAACATGAACCCTCTGGGCATATCTCTCCCATCCACCAACTAGAGAAACCCCTAAGAGAGAATTTAAGAGAGACAGACCGACAGAGACATTTGTTGATTTACCGTTCTTTGAAGCTAAACCAGTTTCCTTCACATTGCTCACGTAGAGCCTTCGAACACCATCTTCTTCCACAGAAGACAGTGAAAACCCTACGAAATACAAAGACAGAAGAGTCGAGCTCGCACCATCTGAGCGGGTAGCACATAACAGGAAGTGCCTGCTGTGAATTAGGTATCTTCAATGTTTTTGGTTATAGTTTGAAGTGATTGTTTTTCCTTGTTCATACTGTATTACAAAGCAGAAAAAATGTATTTTTAGATCACTCTTAAAGAAGTCAGTACTTGTAAAAACAAACATTGTTGGGTACATCTACCTTGATAATACCTATTAATTCAAATGAAAGGAAATTATTTTGTTTTGTTCAAATTCCTGGTAAATAACATAGTTTTTTCTTCTTTCTATAATCTCCTCCACAGCACAAGGCAGGAAGATGGGTGCCCTAGACTGTTTACAGCCAACGTATTTCCTACAATATATTACAACTGCATGGTGGGTGTACTGCTGTATGGACACGGCTTTAATTTTTTAAAAAAAAGTCTGCAACCAGGGATCAGTAGCTCCTCACATTACAAATCCCATTTCATTGAAACTGATTAACTGATTTCACAGCTCTACTAATATCTGATCATAAGATTATCCTATACTTGCCCGGGCTCCCAGAGTTCAAAGCTCATCCTTCAGCAAGAAGGGCAGAAAACCAGAGGTACTAAGAGGTTTAGGGGACAAGGGTGTCTCCATTCACATGGCTTCCAGCCCTGTTCACCTCTGTTTCCAGACAGTCTTGTGTTCAAGTCTTTGCTAGTCAATCAGCAGACTGTCTCCACCAACACCTACTTTCCTGCTGGGCAAAAGGACCTCGGCAGACACCCCAGAAGGGCAATGGGAATGAATGCAGCTGTAAAGATCTGACATAATTTCAGCTCTGGGAGAAAAATCATCCCATAATATGCCTGTCTTAACGCTGACAGCAGAAGAAACAGTGTGATTTTTAAAAAAATAAAGGAAGAAGCAAACCACAACAAAACGAAACATTTAATCGCAGGACTGAGTCCCGGGGAGTCACTGAGACGTTTCAGGCCATGTCACAGTGAGCCCATGTTTTCACTGCTGTTGTTGTTTAGTTCACAGGACCAGGAAATGGATAAGCACACGGAGGTAGAAATGCCCGCCGCCATCACCCACTCCCTGTGACGGGAGACGCACAGGCCGCCCGGTGGGCTTCCCAGAGACTTCATCTTACGCTCTTGTTCTGACTTCCGCTTAGTGTGAACATTCTTTCAGCAATGTCTAACTCGTCAGAAAACTCTGCTCAAATAAAAAAATATTTTTAAATAAGAATTATCTAGGTGACATTAGCCCTAACATGGTGGATTTACCAGCATTTCAGTAGAGATTATTTTTTTCTTTTATCTGTTTTAAAATAATTAAGATACAGAGTCAAGGGTTATGTCAGTGGGAAAGAATGGGCAGGAGTTATCAAAATAGATTAATGCTGTATGTACCAAAAAGAAGACATTTCAAACATACTTTGAAATGACACACACGGACAATGTACAATTAGTTATCTACTGCTGTATACCAAATTACCACAAACTTAGTGGCTTAAAACCACACAAATGTGTATTATTTCACAGTTCTTATGGCTCAGGAGTCCAGCCACAGCCTAGATGGGTTACCAGGCTCCGAGTCTCTCACCTGGCTGCAATCAAGGTGCAGTCTTGCCTCTGGGCTTAACTGGGGGATATCTGAATTAATTTTGACAGTACGGACTAAGAAGCACTGGGCCGGAGAAGGAAGAGGGGCAGGGTTAGAAAACAACAGAGAGAAATTAAGCATGTGTTCAATCTTTAAATGTCTTCAGTTGGAAACTTAAATCACATATTCCTCCCTGAAGTGTTTTAAAACAAAAGACAGCATCTGGGTTTGTAGAGCACTGTGGGTTTGTGCCTGTGTATGTGTGCGTGTATGTGTTGTGTGCTAGTAACTTGGACATGTACTGAACTCAATATATACCAGGAAGCACACTTAGAAAAGTGCCAGTGTTACATATGTTGTCATTAGGTGTCACGGAGTCCATTTCGTTTCACAGCGACCCCGTGCGACAGAGTAGAACTGCCCCATAGGGTTTTCTAGGCTGTAATCTTTACGGGAGCAGACTGCCAGGTCTTTCTTCCACTTGAGCCACTGGGTGGGTTCGAACCACCAATCCTTCAGTTAGCAGCCGAGTGTGTAATCATTGCACCACCAGGGCCCCTTAGTATTAGCTATAAATAGATTGAATTAGAATCCTTGGTAGCTTTTGAGGTCGGAAGGAGCCAGGTGTCCCAGGATTGGGGGGCTCTTCAGTTTCCTTGATGAACATGCTATTGGAACACCTAATGCCGACGGGAACCCAGGCACTGGGAAGAAATGGTGTGACTAGTGGTGCATAGCAGGGCCTTCCAAAGTGGAGTCCAGGACGGGTACAAACTGTGTACCTGTCGAAGGACAGAAATTGAGATCACGCACCGAGGACCTTTTACAGCAGTTTGACATTGTCGGAACGTCCAAGCGTGGAGTTTTGTATTTTACAGCAATGGTGCTCCACAACGGATTGGAAATCAAAAACAACACCTTCTCTTTCACCTCAGAAAGTCTGAGAACTGTTTACAATACGGGCAGTCCTCGGTTACAAACGAGATCTGGTCCTAAATCTGTCTTTAAGTTGAATTTGTAGGTGAGTCAGAACAGGTGCATCCAGGTCTTATTTAGCGTCAGTCGGTCAAATGTTTGTCTTCGTATATGGTATGTATTCTACCTTTCTATGCATATAAAACACTTAGGAAACACTCCCAAAGCATGCGATGTTATTAGGAGCGTTACAAAGTGGTGTGTGCACTCAATATTACGATCCACTGTATTTAACTCAGATTTTTAATATGATGGGCTTTATGGCAGTCCGTTCTTAAGTATGAGTTGTCCATAACCCGGGACTGCCAGCACTCTCTAGATTGAGGCTTGGTGTCCTATAACACCCTCAGTGTGAAAATGTAAATGGTTTCTGTGAGCAGTTCAATCTCTGTAATAAAACAGTACGGCGATTTTACACCCAGTGGCTATTTCTAAGTCCAAAACCCACCCAGTCTTAGAACTGGATCCCAAGAACTCTAAAACTCAGTCTTCTCTAGCTACTAGCTACCATAACCAGATAACTGAGTGGCTGTCAAGTCGACTCTGACTCCTGGTGACCCCACTGTGTGTCAGAGTAGAACTGTACTCCATAGGGTTTTCAATGGCTGATTTTTTTGGAAGGAGATCACCAGGCCTTTCTTCCAAGGTGCCTCTGGATGGACTCGAACCTCCAACCTTTCAGTTAGCATGCGAGTGAGTTAACCGTGTGCACCATCCAGGGACTCCTATTACTAGCAAGAGTTTACCCTTACTCAACAAAAATCAATAAAGAGAAAAGCAGAAGAGTCCTGGAACTCGTCACTCTGGAAGATCCAGGCTCTTATTTATACCACTGCTACCAATCAGGGGTTTAATTACTGAGGTCACACTTCTGCTGTGGAATAAGCCTTTCATAAACACGGATCCCTTGCCATCAAAAACATCCTCTGGCTTCATGATGTCTTTAGTTTCAAGGTCCAGGAGTAAACAGCATGAAGGTGGAGTGTAAGTAGCCAGGAGTTCACAATCAGTTCCCTTCACTAGACTGCAACAGCCTCATGAGCATTACGAGGTGAAGACTGTGGCCTGTGGGGACGGTGCAGAAGGAATATGATATCCCACTGCTCCGCAAAGAGTTTGAAGAATTTCAGAGGCTAAAAAGCTGAATGACTTCATTCAGAGAAGTCTAAAGGGAGCATATGTAGTGTCCCTCATGTCTTTTCACCAGATCCTTCTGGCACACAGGAGGACTGTACTTCTCTGCCCCGTGGACGTGTGTGGCCACGTGACGTGCTTTGTCCAATGAACTGGGAGTGGGCTGGCACCTGATGTGTCGTATCCTCCCTTCTCTTCTGCAAAGTGACAGACGATGTCACAGGTAGCACACCTGTGTTCGAGAACAACATAAAGTTCTCCCGGAAACCCACTGTCCTTGGTGTCTCAGTGCTGCTCCAACAGAAACCACAACTGATGATTTAACACACAGAAATTTATTTTCTCACAGTTCAGGAGGCTACAAGTCTGAATTCATGCCACTGGCTCCAGGGGAGGGCTGTCTCTCTGCTGGCTAGGGGGGAAATTCTTGTGTCAGCCTCTCTAGCTCCGGCGTTCCTTGGTCCCTTGGTGATCTCCAAGAGGCATCTATCTTTGCTTGTCTCTGTGTCTAAACATGCTCTTTTGATATCTCAAAAAAGGTTAGGTTTAAGACATCCCCTACACTGATATGGCCTCATTAACATAACAGAGAAATTCCTATTTCCAAATGGGATTGCATCCACAGGTATATAGGCTAGCATCCCAACACATATTTTTGGAGGACACAATTCAATCCATAACACCCACGATGGATGCACTGCAATTGTGAGAAAGAAATTTCTTTGTTTGGAGCCATTGAGCTTTGGGGTTCTTTGTTACCTCAGCTTAACCTCACCTCTCCTGACTGATACAGCATAGTATGGATTTCCCTCCTACTTTATTTTACTCAAGCACCGATTCTATTACTGTCAAGTCATTCAGTGTAATGCTAAGAAGACTAGTTTTCAACCTACAAAAAGGATTATAGATTTATCTGGGCCACACTACAGACACCTGTGTTGAAAAGACTGAGTACTGCAGGCCTGACTGCTGTCCTTTGAAAGTCCTGCTTACAAGGCTGACTCCTGGCTGGCATCTGGGAACTTAGATTTTGGGAGGGTTCCCTCCACCCTAACTGATAAGGTGGTTTACTGTGCCTAAACTGCTTGTATAAACATTGTGGTTTATGTAGATACTTGCTTTCCTTCTGGGGATCTGGAATCTTGGTATGTGCTGGACTGAGAGTGCCTAGGTGACCAGCTTCCAATAAAAACCCTGAACACTGAGTCCCCCACAAGCCTCCCTGGTAGACAACATTCCACACGTCATCACAAGTCATGGCTGGACGAATTAAGCATGTCCTGTGTGACTTCACTGGGAGAGGATCCCTGGAGAAGTGCGCCTTGTTTCCTCTGGACATCGCCACATGCCTTTTTCCCTTTGCTGACCATGGTCTGTACCCTCTGATGTGGTAAAAGTTACAGCCATGATCATGGTCTGTACTCTCTGCTGTGTTAAGTTACAGCCTTGAGCATGGTCCGTACCCTCTGCTGTGGTAAGTTACAGCCATGATCATGGTCTGTACTCCCTGCTGTGTTACGTTACAGCCATGACCATGGTCTGTACCCTCTGCTGTGGTGAGTTACAGCCGTGACCATGGTCTGTACCCTCCGCTGTGGTGAGTTACAGCCGTGACCATGGTCTGTACCCTCCGCTGTGACAAGTTACAGCCGTGACCATGGTCTGTACCCTCCGCTGTGACAAGTTACAGCCGTGACCATGGTCTGTACCCTCTGCTGTGACAAGTTACGGCTGTGACCATGGTCTGTACCCTCTGCTGTGACAAGTTACGGCTGTGAGTACAACTGTACATGGGGACCTGAAAAATCTTCGCACGGAGTCGGAATCCACTTGATGGCAACTGGTTAGGGTTTCTGGGTTTTTTGGGGGGGAGAGCTTGTGACTCAGCAAATCTGGGGGGTGGTAGTGGGTGGGGACCCCACACCCAACACCAAAATAAGTTCCTTCAACATTATTTTGAGTTTGGGGGGACAATGCGTATGTTTCGGGGAAAAGGGTGTGAAACAATAAATGCTTCCTTACTAACGGACAAGGGGATTTAACACAATCTACTCCAGACATGTCCACTTCCTTTCTATGACAGTAAAACACTAATAATTACAGTTAGGAAATTTAAGGCCAAACTCTCACTGCACCCAGGGCAAGCATCTCTCTTTTTTTCTACTCTGGCTGCTCTGTAGGGCCCAGAAGGCAGATGTGCAATCTGTTTTCAACAGGCCCCAGAGGCATTTTATGGAATGTAAATAAGTCGTGTTTACACAGGAATTGCTCTGACTTGAAACACGGACACCAAAGAGGAAAGAAAAATAAACGTACCGTAATTATCAGCCACTGTATCTGACTTCTCAATCTGGATACTCTGTGTGACTTTCGGACAAATTTCAATTTCTTTGTACAGCTGAAAATTACACAGAAGAGTCTAATTAGGACTTCATTACAAACAGTGTAATCATTATGTTAATCGTTTTATAAGTCTATTTTTTCATAACGGGATACTTGAATGTAAATTTTCATCACATCCTGGCCTTTTTATTGAGCTGAACCCATGAAGAGTCAAAATAGAAATATGTACCTCACATTCCAAACTTAGCTACAGTGCTGGTTTATTTATAAATAATTCCCCAACATCACTCTGTGTGTCTTTTCCCGCCTCATCTCGATCCCAGACCTGAGAAATAACGTCAAAGTAAATGAAAGTCTCCAAGAAGTGGGCAAAAAATAAATTATTAAAATCAGGAAGAGGTTATGAAGACTTTGACATGGGATTCATGGAAAGAGGAGAAATCGCTGGGCTTCTTTGTTTTCTCTTCACATATCAAAAAGTTCATGGTAGCACAAATAAAAAACCCAAAACCAACCCATTATTGTTGAATCGATTCCAACTCATAGTGACCCTACAAGACAGAGTAGAACTGCCCCACAGGGTTTCCAAGGAGCGGCTGGTGGATTTGAACCGCCGATCTTTTGGACAGTAGGTGACCACTTAGCCACTATGCCACCAGGGCTCCAGGTGGTACAAATAGAGAGAGACAAATTATAGACTGAATTAGACAACAAGTTATATAGATGGAGAATATTCTCTCTTGGCCAATGGATTGTAGCAAATTAGCTACAAAACCTAAATACACAAATTAATCAACCTTCTAGAAACCCAAGAAAGCCTGGGAAAGCCAAGATAATAGATCAATGTGTAGTTCACATATAAGAAATTTTATTGTTTAAAATAATTTAACCGAATTTCATTTTCATATGTCTGGACCTATCACTGTCGAGACAATAATTTATGAAGCCTTTACCATTCATCCTTATCCCTCACACTAACCCTAAGAGACCATGGTGATCTCCATTTTACAATAAAAGGAACAAGGCTGGAGAGAAAGTTTCTTTCCTAAGGTCATAAAGGAGCCCTGGTGGCGCAGTTGTTAAGAGCCTGGCTGCTAACCAAAAGGTCGGCAGTTCAAATCCACCAGCCGCTCCATGGAAACCCTATGGGGCAGATCTACTCTGTCCTGATGTGTCATTATGAGTCGGAATTGACTTGACTGCAAAAGGTTTTGAGACCAGAAAGCCAGGATGGGCGGAGCCGGGACTGGACTCCAGGCCTCACTACCAGCTCCACAGCCACAGCTCCTTGGACTACAGCCTAATGCCTCCCAGAGCACTTCTGGGGGAATTCACGTTTGCTGCCTCGGAGTCAATTCTGACTCATGATGACCCCAGGTGATACCGTGTAAAACTGGGCTCCACAGGGTTTTCCTGGTATAATCTTTTAGAGAAGCAGATCGCCAGGCATTTCTTCCACAGTGCCACCGGGTGGGTTTGAACTGTCAACCTTTAGGTTAGTAATAGAGCGCAAACCATTTGCAGCACCCAGAGACCTTCGTGGCACTCATGGGAACCAAGATAAGGGGAACCAGCCTTCTTAGGTAAGTAAGCCAAAGACCCATTTCCAAAATTTATGACCAAAAAAAAAAAAATCCCCAAGCCAACAAATGTGTCCAGGGCTAACTACTTTTTTCAGGCACTTGAGGGGGGAGAGGCGATCGGATTGCTTAGGACAAAGGGGCCTGGAGGCCAGGCTGCTGTGAGGACGCCTAATGGGGGTGTGCTTAGGCCTGTCAGCCACGCAGCCAGGGCCCTCCGGGGCACCCTGCTCCAAAGCCCCTTCCACCAAATGCAGTGTGTTAAGGGCATAACTGAATGCTGTTTTATCTTTATGCTTCAGAAAATTTTCATACAAATAAATTCTCAAATTAGAATAAAGCAGTTATACTCGACTTTTATTCAGAAAATATGGCCAAAATTTTAATAAATACAATAAAGTTTATGATATACTTAACACCACAGAATGCTCAAAAATTTTTTGTCAAACGTGTTCACTTTAACTTACCTTGAACCTAACTTTTTTTTTTTTTGCAAATTTCCCTGAAAGTCAACCACTTCCCCCAGGTGGCAGTATATCCCTGTTCATTCTATTCAAGTCCCCAAAGTTCCAAACGGTTTTCCAAAGATCCAGTGGGAATATGGCTTAGCTAACAGTCGTTCCTAATATAGGGTCGCTATGAGTCGGAACCGCCCAGACAGCACCTAACAACAACGACAACGACACTATTCTTACTTGTCTTTGTAATTTGTGTGACCGTGTTCATGTCTCTTACCAGTCTCAGACCATAGCTTGTCATCTGGACGGGTCCCTTAGCTACAAAGTCCATTCTTGGGCTGGTAAGACCAAAGCCAAGTTTAGTAAAAAGCATTAATAAAATCTATAAAATTTCAAAACAGGTCGGGGCCTTAAGACATATTTTTAAAAAAATTATTTTCTGTGTGTTTGGTGAAAAGTTTACACAGCACATTTGGTTCCCATCTGACAGTTTCTAGACAAACTGTCCAGTGGCATTGGTTACGTTTTTCACAATGTGTCAACATTCTCTTTAACTGTGTTCTCGTTGTTCCATTAAGACATATTTTTAATGCAACCACAATATCTAAAAATAGAAATTTTGGAATTTAGCACTTTTAAGCATAGTTGTCAAAGCGATCGACTGTTAACCAAAAGGTCAGCGGTTCGAAACCACCAGTGGCTCTTCGGAAGAAAGATGTGGCAGTTGGCTCCCGTAAAGATGACAGCCTTGGAAACCCTATGGGGTCGCTATGAGTTGGAATCGACTCGATGCCAGTGGGTTTGGCTTTTTTAAAAAATATATATGTAAATATCCTTAAGAACGAAGTGTCACATACATTCCCTTTATTTTATTAAATCAATGACAATGCATGTTCTCTCTTTTTCCAGATGCCAGACTGATGATCAGACTATAATCTGCTAACTCAGGCACCTGAGTGATCACAACCATTTCTCACCAGGTCTCTCTGGACTGGCCTCGTCCGAGCCACCAACACATCTTGCCTCACTAGCCTAGACCTGCTCCCATTTCTTCTCACACGGCCTGTGGTCCAAGGCCCACGGAGCAGCCGGAGTGAGCCTTACGCAGAAGTCAGAGCCTTAGGCAGTGTCCCTGTTCTCTCAAGGTTTCCCCTATATCAACTTGGCTAGCCTTTAGCACTACCGCCCATCTGTCAGGTTTTCGTAATGTGCTTGCCTGTAGCTATGATGCTGGAAGATAAGCCACAGGTATTTCAAATACCAACAAAATCACCCACAGTGGACAGGTTTTAGCAGAGCTTCCAGACTAACACAGACTAGAAAGAAAGACTGGGCGATCAATTAGCCAATGAAAATCCTATGGATCACACAGAATACTGTCCAAGATAGTACTGGAAGATGAGTCCCCTAGGTTGGAATGCACTCAGAATACCCAGTGGCCACAAAAATTAACTCAGGCATAACAATGATCTTGAAGATGCTGGAGGACTGGGCAATGTTTCATTCTGTTGTACATGGAGTCTCTATGAGTCGGAATCGACTTGATAGCAATGGCTTGGGTTTTTTGGGGAGTGTAAGCTCTTTTTCTTGAGAACCCTGACTGATAGAGTCTACAACCCTTTTCTCCAAAACACCTCTGTGACTCACTCCTCCCTCCATTCAGCCCTCAGTGGGAACGTCACATCTGAAAGAGCGGCACCACCCCTGCCGAATGCACCCTCACTCTGTCCCACCACCCTGACTTTATTTTTCTTCATAGCTCGTAACATCCCTGACACATCACACATTTACGTGTTCTCATCTCTGTCTCTGCAAACTTTACTGTAGGTTCCATAGGTGCAGAGATTTTTTTGGTGCCCAGCACAGCTAGAATGGTGTCAGGCACAGAATAAACGCTAAATAAATATTTGCTGAATGAATGAATGAAAAAATTCATTGGTGTTTCTGCAAACTCTTTATCCTCACCTGTCACTTTAAGAAAAACACATGAAGTATGGGTTTTTGAAAAGCCAGTGCCTCCATGGATTACAACCACATTCATTATCATTCCACGGATTGGACCCAACAGCCAACTAACCAGGAGAAAGTAGCCAAACAGGTATCAATTACATTAAACCACAACCAGCAAAGCAGAGAAGGAGAAGACTGACTATCCCTAGGTACTCATAAGTAAGAGAACTTCCTGTGCCCCAAAATGAACAAATTAGACCCTCAAAATATCTTTAAAATCTAGTGCGCACTTTTGCTGATAACTACTGACCTTACTACTAAAGAACGTTTGACAAAACAATCGCAGAGAATAGAATATTCTGGGACAGTTGAATATGAATGAGTCATTTATGGGGAAACTGCCTGGAACATGTGTGAGCTTCCCTAGTCCATTAAAAACAAGATGGAAGTGAGCTAGGAAAACCAAATAACCATGTGTGGTCTGATGCTTGTTCACTACGGGACAATGAAGGGTCTATCTGCAAACTCTCAAAAGTATCCAGGAACGTGGTACATTCAAGACTCCCTGGCTCTGAATGACACTGCTGTTGTCAGCTGCTGTCGAGTCGGCTCCAACCCATGGTGACCTGTGTATAAAAGAACAAAATGTCGCCTGGTCCTGAGCCACTCAAACCGCTGGCAGGTTTCAGTCCCTCTTTTTGCTTTAGATGCTATTAGAAAACTACAGTTACAACA
Organism: Trichechus manatus latirostris; assembly: GCF_000243295.1. NCBI lineage: Eukaryota > Metazoa > Chordata > Mammalia > Sirenia > Trichechidae > Trichechus > Trichechus manatus. The sequence goes on from NW_004444113.1 coordinate 409,782, forward strand.
TGAATAGAGCAATTGTAGCTACAACAAACTAAGCTTGGCATAACTTAGTCTCCTCAGTTGGGCGAGACCACACAAAGGCCAAGTCTTAAGAATAACAAATCAATACAATTTCAAAAGATATGTATCAATCAAGCACCTAAGCCCCGAAAAACCAAACCCACTGCTGTTGAGTTGATTCCGACTCATAGCGACCCTATAGGACAGAGTAGAACTGCCCATAGGGTTTCTAAAGCTATAATCTTTACAGAAGCAGACTGCTGCTACATCTTTCTCCTCTGGTGGGTTTGAACCACTGGACCTTTTGGTTAGCAGCTGAGTGCTTGAACCACTGTGCCAGCAGGGCTCCTTTATCAAGCACTCACTATGTGTAATATATGGTGACTGGTTAGGTGTGATCCCCGACACTGAGGATTTGAAAGATTCGTTAATACAAGATGCAAAATAGAGGATCTAATAACAATTCAAGTGTTTCCAGTAAACTATTTTCCTCTTAAATGTAAGAAAAAGGTTTGTTTGTCTTTTCCCCTCTACTCATAGAGACTGGGCTTTTCCCTGTGCCAAAGGAAGAATTAATCAGCCACGCTCTGTGTCAAATACACCCTCTCTATTAACACTTATTGATTTAAGTAATAGTTGAAAATAGACCTGTCATTTTGATCTTCCTTCTACTGCAAGGCATGATAAGGGTTACAAGGCACACATTCTCTTATATTTAATTAAAAACACTTATAGAGGAGCGTGAGATGACTTTTTCAGATGACAAAAATGTTCTAAATCATGAGCATGGTGGTGTAAACAAGACCCTACACGTATTTGTCAAAACTCATCAAATCGTACGCTTGAAACTGGTGAATTTCATCGTATGTAATGTCTACCTCAATAAAGTTGACTAAAAACAAAATTTCCTACTAAATGTTAAATCATGCTTCCCCTTTCCAAAACAGAGAATAAATTTTCAGTTCTGCTTCCTGTGGTAAAACCCTGTCTGAAGTCATACTGTTATCATTCACATATTCATGGCAAGCAGCCTGGTGGCCCCCAGAGGGATGACTAAGTGCAGAGAGCAGAATGAGCTTCAAGATAGAGGCGCCTTCCACCTAAAATGTTCCCGAAACTGAAACACGCACCACTCGGGTGACGAGAAAGGGACTTTTCACTGTTTTATCACAATGTTGTTACTGTTCACGGATGTCAAGTCGGCTCCAACTCAATGGCAACCTTCTGGATTAACACAACAAAACACTGCCCGTCCGGCCATCTGGATGATCATGTTTGATTAAAATAACAATCATTTACTGAGCACCTACTATGTCAACCATTACCTCTGGTCTTTGTCAAAATTCTACAAATGCAGCATTACCACCCATTTTTCCCCAATACCACATAATTACTGAGCAGTAGAGAATATATAAAGGAGCCCTGGTGGCACAGTGGTTGAAGCATTTAACTGCTAACCGAAAGGTCAGTGGTTCGAAACCAACAGCGGCTCTGCGGGAGAAAGATGTGGCCATCTGCTTCTGTAAAGATTTACAGCCTTGGAAACCCTATGGGGTCGCTATGAGTCAGAATCGACTTGGCAGTAGTGGGTCTGGTGTTTGGTTTACAGCATATATACAAACCTGGATCTGCTTCAGAACTCATATCCCATAATGAAACTCAAACACAAATGTCCTCAAGAACTTATCGAAATACAATCCCACCAGGCTGGGATGGATAACGAGCTGGCAGCTTGGTCTCCCATCAGTTTCAACGAGCAGGTAGAAGTCACACAAAATTGGAGCTGGTGTTTTTCTTCTGACAACGGCCAGCTGATCTTTGAGTTCCCAATTAAAACAAAACACTGTCAAAGCTGCAAGGCAAACTAAGAATAGTGCCTAAAATTCCACCTGAGAGTTAGCTCTGGGTTTCAATTTTTCATGATAGCACAGCACTGCTCTCTGGATAAACAAGGATGACATTTCCACTCTGCAGAAATACAGTGAGAAGAAAGGGTATCTCTACAAACTTCAGAGCTCTGAATAAGGCTCATTTATTTTAGAGCTCATTCCACTTCACCAATCACAATTAGCATGAGCACACACATAATTTAAAAACAATCTCCCACAGAAAGTACTTGGACAAGAATCATAAACATTACCAGCTCATAAATGTCCTCCTCGGGCTTTGGAACGTACTGATGCATTTTGTTTTCTATCAGAAATTTCAGGCGCAGGTAATGAGCAGAATGATCCAGTTGATGTGTCTGGGACCAAAAAGAAAAGAAAATGTTCAATAGGAAACAGGATGGAGTAATTCATTCTCCACCAACATATTACCACGCATGTCCGAGAATAATAGGGATTTGTTCCTAGAGAGTGATGTTGGTTACAAGAAAAAGGAACGTAAGGTTTCTATACTCTTAAAAGGTCTTCACCCAAAACTCAAACTTTATGATTCAATGGAAACTGGGTCACATCTTCACTTCTGCTTATTTGACTCACTTTGCTCTTTAGCATTGTTTTGGCAACAAACGGCATTAGAGCAAAGAGGCCTTCGAACACAATTTCAAACACACATACGTGATTAGAGAATAACCATGACAAGAAAGCACCTGCAATGGTAGGAAAAAGGCTATATATACCCAGGCAAAGTTTATTTTCTAATCATAGGGGGACAAGGGGTAGTTGTTAACAGCTCATTTGCAAAGGAGTCGGTGTGAAGTCAATGCATTTGGATGTCAGTGTTATTTATATACTCCCCAAGACGACTTCCACCGGGGGCAGGGCAGACAGGCATGAGTCCAACGTTGAAAACGCACTGAATGGTTCACCCAAAGAAAACAATTCTAAAATACTTCGAGACTGAAACTTCCAGGGCTTCTCCTTCGGTTTAGGACGGGTCAACAGATTTTTTTTTTTTTTTTTCTCTATAGGAAGTCATCTTCAAATTAACTTTGAAGACAAACCACAGTGGCAACACGGTTTAATAAATCATCCTCTGTGTACAGGCAGGAATACACAAAAGAATAAAGGAAGAAAATGCTCTACAAAAGTGGCATGGCAAAGCTGAAATGTACTGCTAGAAGGAAATGCTTACATCTAGTCACTTTTTCTAAAACATCTTTATCTTTTAGAGACACCAACTGAAGTGCTAATAGATACAATGATGATGTCTGGAATTTGCTTCCAGAACAGTCCAGTGTAGTGGATGGGAGTGAGTGTGAGGACACATGAAACATGAGTTGATAATTCTAGAATCTGAATGACAGGTACATAGGAGTTCATTGCACTGTTTTCTACTTTTTCATGAATTTGAAATTTTTCAGAGTAAATATAAAATCTTTTCACACCAAAAGCTCTACTGATGAGAATCATTCAAAACAAAATTAGTTTTCAACTGGTTCAGTGCCATTTCCACTTACCCTAGCTCCCTAAAATATACATATATATACACATATACATACCAAGGAGCCCTGGTGGCACAGTGGTTAAGAGCTCGGCTGCTAACCAAAAGGTCAGCAGTTCGAATCCACCAGGCAATCCTTGGAAACCCTATGGGGCAGTTCTACTCTGTCCTATAGGGTCGCTATGAGTCAGAATCGACTCAATGGCAATGGGTTTGGTTTGGTTTTTTATATATATGGCCAAATTAAGAGCATTCCAAGAATTATTACAATATTATTTATTCAATCACATCTAGAAAACCCTTAAGTGTGCCGGCGCTGTGTGAAGCACTGAGAATACAGAAATTAATAAGACACAAATGTAGCCCTCAGAAGTGCGTGTGTCTGTGGGGCAGGGTGGGCAGAAAATGGGAGTTGGGTAGTGGTGGTTTTGCTCTTTAAATATATACATACAGGCAGGAAAAGCCTCCTGCATAATTACAAAAGCACACTTCCAGAAAGTGGAAATGAATTTACTCTGAATATCCAGCTGAATGATAAGCTTCCTATCAGCAATCCTCAAGAACCCACAACCTGTTCCCTACCCCGAGTAATGTGACAGTTGAAAGCCCACTCGCTGTGCTGAACACAGGTGCCATTCAGCTAACACATTCCTGTGTACCCCGCTTTTGTCCCTTCAGTGTCTCTATCTGAGACCAGATGCTCGCTGTCTGACGGATCCAGGATTGCCGACGTCAAAGACAATAAGCAAGCTTGGAGAAACATAAAATACAAAAGTTTTTTAAGTGTGCTACCTACTGCTTGTCGGAGAGTCACTGAAATAAACAAAAAATAACATTTAGGGTGACATGATAAGCAAGAAAGTTTTCCCTCACAGAGACAGAAGCTGCCAATGCTTCCCACCTACCCAGGTCCTCACTGAAATGTTTAATTAGAAGCACAAAATTTTGGTTCACCATCTGTTTCCAACTGAGGCGGAAGGGAAAGAGAAATGAAATTACACAAGGTCTTAGTAATAGGAACAAATCCACTTGGAAACTTTATCGTCATCATTAACAAACACTCTGTGGCCACTCCTAATGAGCCTCCCACTTGAACAGACCATCTTCCAGAAATCAGATACAAGTAGCAACCTCACCTGAGAAGCTTCTGGCTCGTAAAACCTCAGTATAAGAGAGAGAAGGCCCACTGTCAGGGACCAAGGAGTTTAAAGTGGTCCTGATGGAGCGGGATAGTGGAGATTCCCATCATCCCTGAAAAGCTACCATGCTGAAAACATTTATACGTATGTACAGAGAATGATACACAACAACAGACACAACAGTCGAGGTACCTCACTCAAAGTGTTTAGCAGAGTCAGGAGAACATACGAATGATGAATGTATCAACGGTACTAAGGGTGATTCTTGCCACCCGCCACTACCACCATATTCTTCATTTCTTAAAGTTACAATAATATCTTGATAACTAAAAAAAAGAAGGATAAGCACATGCAACAAACATAAAAGCGACAAATATCCTTACTAGTACCCTAAGAACCCTTAGATTGGTCAGTAAATAGTTACCCTAAAAACGGGATGTTGGGTCAATATACAAAGTGTGTCTTATCATTTTGGTCAGTGATTTTAAATGATGAAGCCTCATTAGCCATGACTGGTCTAACATAAAAGGAAAATGCTAATTAACTAAATCACATGATCAGAAGTTTCACGAGGAATTTTATGCTCCTCAGATAGCTGCAAATCAATACCAAAGCAAGTCAGACCGCTAAGCAGGTTCACAATACATCTTTGTGCAAGAAGAATTCCAAATATTAACAAATACTTTAACGTAGTAATTCTCAATATTTGGCCTGCTTTAGACTTATAAAGCATTCAAGAGAAGACTCCCTAACTCATGAGAAATTCAGTTAGAAAGAGAAATTTAAGTGGTAGAAATTTGTTTTCCAATGTACATTTAATTAAGCCACTTAGACAGCATTTGATTCATTTTGAGGTAATGCAGCCACAAATTGTAACCACAAAATAAATATTACTGTAGAACAATTTTTCGTTTAGCTGGAATAATTATTTTTAATTCACATCTTATGATGACCATTTCAAAGAATGAAGCAGCAAAACACAATGTAGATCTTAACAGCAAATAGCTTGAGGCAATTAAAATAGAAGTCATTGCCACAAGTCTTTCAATCCATCCTGTTTTCTCTTCCATTTCTGTCTGGATTCCCTCATTTCCGTCAAGCTTCTCTGGGGAACATAGAAGCATGCAGTGACCGCACACCGAAACCCCTGCACATACACACATACACACACCCAGTGTTAACAGGGAACTCCCAAAGGTATTTTCCCACCCCTTCCAAGTGACCTTTTACTTTTTAAATATCAATGAAAATGAGAATATTCAAAGCAACAGGTCAACATAGCAAGGCATTATATAAAACAGACACCAGTATCACACGTGAATAATGTCAGTGCGTACGACTGCATGAACGTTTTGCAATTATTTTGATTACTGCAATTATCAGAATATAGTCAGAAGCCACAGGCCAACAGATCTACCTGCTATATTTAGCGACAGTTATCTTAGTAACATCTACACCATGAATGCAGATCTTGAAACATGTACTATACCAGAACTTGACTGGTGCTCTGATGGCAGATGGCAAACGGATGTGAAATGATGTGGATCAGATAGAATAGGAAAGAGAATGCGCTGAACGCAAGAGACAGAAGAAAGACTGATATTCAGTATCAGGGAAAGCATCCATCACCAACGCTGAGAACGACAATAATGAAATAACAGACATTCCTACAGTCACCTCTGTTTTCAACTGCTCCTCCAAGAACGAAAACACACTTGCTACTACAGCAGGTCATGAGTAACATGGGGTGCTGTTTCCCCATCACCTCCTTCCCTCTTAACAATAAAATTGGCTCCACTAATTACAATAAAGTGTTTTCCGAAGAAGGAGCAAGCTTTAGAAGTGCACCTGGCTCTGAGCACACTATGTAATTTATTCTCCCACTGCCGTCGAGTGGATTCCAACTCATAGCGACCCTACAGGACAGGGTAGAACCGCCCCGTAGGGTTTCCAAGGTTGCAAATCTTTACGGAAGCAGACAGCCACATCTCTCTCCGGAGAAGCGGCTAGTGGGTACAAACTGTCAACCTTCTGGTTGGCAGCCGAGCACTTTAACCACTGTGCCACCAGGGATCCTTCTAATTTATTCTACATAGGTGTTCTTCCAGAAACGATCGACTTCTTAAAGAGCACGCAGCATTTTCCATTTTCCACCTGGTGAGCCGTGACTGTTCCACACCATGTTGTCTTTGTATTTATATCAGCGTTTTGGGGAAAAGAACTGAAGACCCAGCGAGCACTGGGCAAGACGGCCTTTTACTGCTAAAGATTTGGGCCCTAGTGATACCATCAGAACATTTCAGGTGACAGAAATACATGCTTTATAGGGAACAGGTCCACTTCACCATCTAAAGATGGCGTCTAAGTTGCACTGATAATATTATTCCTCATTCTCCTAGCTTCCATCCAAGCAAACAATTGAAAAGCACCTAAAACTGGGCCAATGACTCACTCCCCACCCACAGGTCAACTTTCCAGCAATCAATAGTTATTGAAAAATGTGGCCTAACATTCAATTCCTGGCTGAGTTTAAAGGAGGTGTGCAGAGGATGCCCCAAAGGATGCTGGTCCCAGGAAAGGCCGCTGGGGTCTGGCCTGCACGAAAAGGCCGGAGAGCTGTACTTCCCCGCCCTGCAGCTGCAGGCTCGAGAAACACTCCCACAGCACCGCAGAACGTTACTGGGCCCCTGAAGAACCGTGCCCACTTATTAACAAAGGAATGCAGTAATCCTCAAGAGACCAATTTTGTTAAGTAATTAAAGTGAAAAATTGTGAACAAAAATACCATTACCATCCAAAAGCTGGAGCTCACGTACACAAAGGATTCAAAGCATGCCAGATTCTATCATTTCTTTTCAACAACGTGGGGGCGCGTTCCAGCTTTATTCTTCGAACAAGGGGCCCCCACACGCTTCCTCCACAGGAGACCACCTAAAAGGCCAACTTCAGCTGGACTCTCCTTTCCCCCACTCGTATGAAGAGCCCTATTTTTTTTGGAAAGGTCCTAGTGATTTGTTTAAAAAAAAAATTGCTGATTGTGTAGACTTATAGAACTGAAGTATTCGCTAAGTTAGTAAAAGACAGATTTATTATAAACCTATCAAATACATATACTGAAAGAAGCTACTTAAAACAACTCCTCCTCTCTCCTTACCACGTGATCACAAAGGAATCAAGAGCTCCTCTGAGGTGAAGAGGAGGGGGTGCTCCCACCTGCCTCGTGTCCCCAGGGCTCTGAGTCTCCATGTCTACCTTAGCGGATTCATCCATCCCATCAGGCAGTTCTCAGGAAAACAATGCAAAGCAGCCCCATACCTTGCAGATGAGCTCCAGCGTGTCCCGGGCAGTGTCCCCCGGCCGGACAACTGTCAGTGCGGGCTGATTGTTTGGCAGACAGAACCAGGAGGGTGTGAAGTACTCATGGACCCAAATGTCGCAGTCAGGGTTGTGCTGGTGGACGCTGGGTAGGACCACCTCTTTCTCCCTCTATAATGAGAAATAAAGTTGGCCCAGGAGCAACCACTGGTCTCTGATCATCTTAGATTCCCAGGTTGCACATCAAAGCAGTAAAACCAGTTTCCATCGAGTTGATCCCAACTCATGCTGACCCTGTGTGTGTCAGAGCAGAACTGTGCTCCATAGGGTTTTCAATGGCTGATTTTTCAGAAGTAGAATGCCAGGCCTTTCTTCCACAGTGCCTCTGGGTGGACTCGAACCTCCAACGTTCTAGTTAGCAACTGAGCTGGTTAATCATTTGGACCACCAAGGTGGTCCACCAGCTGCACACAGAGATTATAGATTACTATGAAAAGGGCCCCGGGGCAGAAATGGTAGTAGCAGTGAGCATAGGGAAAAATCCTTGAAGAGGGAAATCATTGAGAAAGGAGCTTTATGAACGCGGGGGGGATTTCTAACCTCAGCTAGAAACCAGGCGGACCGCACGCCTGACCCATGACAGCCACAGGTAGAGCAGGAATAACTGGGAACCAAAATTTAGAAAAAAAAACAAGAAATGAGCTATCTACCCAGCTCAGCATTACTGCTATTGCTATTATTTCTTCCATAGGCCCATTTCAATTTCAGGCAAAAAATCCCTGCAGCCAGATGTCTACCATGAGGGATCTATATTTCAAAGGCAACAATGAGGCCCTGACGAAATGTTTAAAATAAAAATAATGGTATGGCAATACCTATTTACAAGGGAAGGAGTCCTGGTGGTGCAGTGGTTAAAGCACTCAGCAGCTAACTGAGAGGTCAGTAGTTGGAACCCACCAGCCACTCCATGGGAGGAAGATACGGCAGTTGCTTCCGTGAAGCTTTACAGCCTTGGAAACCCTATGGGGCAGCTCTACTCTGTCCTACAGGGTCACTGTGAGTGGGAATGGACTCGACAGCAATGGGCTTGGTTTTGCTCATTGACAAGGTAGGATCATTTCTGTGCGTGCATTTGACCTGCAGCACAGCTCCAGGAGAGAGACAGCTCCATTTCCCGGAGGAGGTTTAGGAAGCTTCCAGAACTTGCCTCACGGCACAAGGAGGCGAAACAAGTCTCCTCGGGCTACGGCCATCTGTCTCTCTCCCGCGTTTCTGCCTCTTCTGACCTGAGGCATTTGCTAAAAAGAACACATAACGCTGCCTTTCTTGACACGTGTTGCTGGTGCTCAGGGAGCAGCCATCCAGCCTGGGAGCGCGGGAGAAGACGTGTCTTATGTTCTAATCCAGCAGCTGGGTTATACCTGGGCAAGCTCGACAGCTACAACAGAAGATGCTCCATCCAGATAGTGATGAAATGTTAGCAGCCCAGAGAGACAAGCATGGGAAGAATCACATTACGTATCGGCAATTCACCGTAACATGGCTGCTCCAGATGCAGTTAGTGATAAGCCTTGATTACCCGCTTATAAGCAAGTCACTGGTTGGTAAATACCTTTCTACAGATTATCAAGGATAAGGCTGTATCAGAAATTACAAGAAAAAAACAAATTTCCAAACAAAGGCTGATTGGTGGTAATATAACAACTTCATACATAAAAAGAACGAATCCCAAAATAGGGGGCAGACGTGGGGAAACTACACCCCGTCGGGGAAGGTCATTTCAGCCCTGCCTTTGAATGGAGTTGCTTTCACAGAGTAAGTTAGACCCCGGGGGGGGAACTGTCAAAAAGCAATCAACTTGTCTAAATCCCATTGACTATAATTGGAATCTTCCAGTCCATGCCCATGTGCCACATTAAATAGGTGCCCCTTAGCACTGGATCAGTCCAAGCTCTGCATCTAACCTGCTCTGTGAGAACAGGGCATTCTAGCCAGGAAGTGGAATAAACAAGTATCTTGGAAAAAAAAAAAAACTACACAAATCCGACGGGAAAAACTTTTTGGCAATTCGCAGGTTTTACGTGTCTGGAGAGGGCAGCCCAACATTGCTATTGTTGTGAGCTGCTGTCAAGTAAGCCCCAACTCATGGCAGGTGACTCCATGGAAAATGGAATGAAATGCTGCCCAGTCCTGCGCCAGCCTCATGATCGGTTGCGATCAGACGGTTGTGATCCACAGGGTTTGCACTGGCTGATTTTCAGAAGTAGATCACCAGGTCTTTCTTCCTAGCCCCTCTTACTCTGGAAGTTCCTCTGAAATCTGTTCAACATCACAGCAACACTCCAAGTCCACTGACGGATGGGCGGCTGTTTGCGCACGTGGTGTGCTGACCAGGAACAAACCTGGGTCTCCTGCATGGAAGGTGAGAATCCTACCACTGGCCCACCACTGCCACTAGTCCACTGACAGCGTATTAGTAACGGTACAGCGGTCCCCGTGTGGCATAAATAGTTAATCGCTCGGCTGTTAACCGAGAGGGTGGTGGTTCAAAGTCACCCAGAGGTATCTCGGAATGCCTGGGGATCTACTTCTGAAAACCCCGGGCAGTGCAATTCTACTCTGATGCCGATAGGGTCACCAGGAGTCAGAATTAACTTGATGGCAAACGGTTTGTTTTGTTGTTTAATAATGGTACGCATGATGTGTTAGCCAACTTTAAAAATAACTATGTTAACATGAAAAAGTATAGCTGGATTGCATGTAGGTACAGTAATTTCATTTCTTCAGAGACAGAGAACAGAGATGCGCAAAGAGAATGCCATGGACAGACATCTCCAAGGACAGCTGCCTTGGTATCCGCGATGATATGAATCCATGACTCATTTGGGTAGGAAAGGGAGAAAAAGCCTCCCCGTGGACACTCTTCTCTCTTCTCCTGCTCCGATGGCCTGAACCACCCCCCACACTCTGGCTTCAGAGGCACATCTCTGTCTCAAGGACGGCTCAGCCACTGTGGTACAACCACAACTGCTTGGTTGCATGGCAACCAAGAGCTGAATTGTGGACTATTGATCCTGAGTCCGAGGAACAGAGGATCATACCAAGGTCATCCCCCCATACAAAGAGCCGCTGGTATCCCTACTGGGATCTCTGAAACTAGGGATGTCCATTTATTTAGAGGCTGAAAAAAGTGGCCAAGGGGAAAATACATCAATACTCTTCATAGGCTTTCAATCAGAACAGTTTGAAAGCCACTGTCAAATCCAAGTGCAAGATTTAACCAAGTTGCTGAATCTTTAATTGAATACTTGACTTGGGAGGCAAATGCGTATTTTAAGAACATACCATCAGAACAGTGCTTTCAAATCAGTGGGAGAAAAATAGCATGTGTGGGCAGAGAGGGAGGGCAGTAAGACCTCACCTCTTGGGAATGGAAGCTGTATATAAAAGGAATCGGCAACAGCATAAAATACCCTGCTGCTTAGAACCCAAATTTCCTCCTACATTCTAGTTGGAAACTTATACATTCAAATGACAGGTACTGAAAATGTTATGTCAGCAGGAGAATGTTCTTATTATTACCAAGTTTTAAATATAAAATGATTTTCCATCTCTCACTGACCTGTTACCTAACTTAAAAGGACTGATAACTCTGGTTTTTCATACTGAGTCTACCAAGTTTGGTATCCCGAGAAGCCACGCGTTTGTGTCTGTTGGTGCACTGTGACGCCTTCAGAAAAGCAACACGTGTTTATGTTCACCTTGCCGTCTGGAACAGTGTCAGCGAAAATGCCCTCTAAGGATTTCTTCACGGAGTCAGCTCCCTCTCCAAACACCTGCAGATACAAAAGCACCATCTTAAACAAACAAGAAATCAGGGCAACAGGGCAAACGAAGAGCGGGGCTGGCAAGGGGAATGGGGAGCACTATGAGAAAACAGGACGAACGTTCTCGGATACTCCCACGTCAAATCCTAAGGGAGGCGGGTCGACATAATTTATGGGGACAGACCACAAAGACGCTCTTCCGCCTAGATCCCTTTCTACATCTTTTGACATCCTCCCCCCAAAACAAACGTCTGCTTTTAGAGCTGGACAGCTCATCTGCATCTAAAGAAAGCAAACCAGCAAAAGCAATGAACTAGATTCGGTCACAGTGAAGAACTTCTGCAATAGCCTTGGATGTTTGCTACTGGATACGTTTTTAGAGTTGGATCTAAGGATATAAGTTTATATATATATACTTATATTTATATATATATATATATATATATATATATATATATATAGTTTTCTGGGTTTTTTTTACCATAACACAATAAAGTTTCTTTTTTATTTAAAACAATAGGAATTTATCTATTCTTTGAAATGTGATTAGTCCAGCTGACTTGAAGATATGACTAAATCAGAAAGGGTATCGATGCTATAGCTGGTCAAAGGCAAACCAGCCTCAGCTGTGAGGGACTCTACGCTGGGTCTCAATGAGCTCTCAGGATCTACATACCATTGTTCATTTCAAAGGACTAAATTAACGAGTAAATTTCTACTGGTGTGCTTATGGCTAATCAAGAAAAAGTTTTCAAACTATTACTTTGGGAATTACAATTGCTTATGAGACACTGTATCAACTTTTAAATTAAAAACAAAACAAAGATATCGGTTAAAAAGTTCTCTTGGATATGCTGAAATTCAGTCACAGATTTCAGCAGCAACGGGCTGTACCATAACCTGGTCCCAATAAACCAGAATCACACAAACGAAGGGCTGTGATAGCTACTGACTGCGAATCCTGATGTCGATTTACAACGGTGGTCTGAGTCATCTGTAACGACAGAGCATACCTACAGAACACCATCACCTCTTCCCAAAGCCAGGAGAAGCCCTGAGCGTTAATGTCCACCTTTCGTAGGGCTAATCAAGAGCCAGCCATCAAACCTCTTATGTGATTTTGCTGATGAAACACTGATTTTCCTCCAGCTTCTTCTTCAGATTTACACAGGAGCAAAACCCATGGCAGCAAACCAGACAGACTACAGTCCCCAGAGATCACAGGACAAACTGCACAATCGCTCCGTCTTGGGCTCTCTCATCGTTTTGTCTTTGGAGCACCTGCAGGTCCCCCATTTAAACAGTGAGCGTGTTGGTCAGCTAGAGAGGCTCAGAACATCAACTTCATTTCTTTGTAACGCTTCCATTTCCTAAGCAAGCTAGCTGCAGGAAGTGTGAGAGCAAAAAAGGAGGGATCCTTCTACCAAGCCAGTCAACCAACTTCCCATCCTGCATAAACCAAACCAAACAAACCAAACCCACTGCTGTCAAGTCCATTCCAACTCATGGCGACCCATGTGTTACGGAGTAGAACTGTGCTCCATAGGGTTTTCTTGGCTGTCATCTTTAAGGGAGCAGACTGCCAGGACTTTCTTCTGTAGAGCTGCTGCACAGGTTCAACCTTTAGGTTAGCAGATGAGCGCAAACCGCTTGTGTCAAATTGGCAGTTCCAGTCTTGACCTCCAAAATGCTCAATGCTTGATTTCCTAGCCAGTGGAGCTCACGAATTAGACATTCTCCTTCTCCCAAAAAGGAAAATACCCATGCTTCTTCATTCCTTAAAATCTGAGCCAGCAGTTCTGGAGCTACTCATTTCTCAAAGGGGAAGGATGACAGTAACAATGGAAGGTGAGTTACCATAAGTAATGTCAGCAGGAGAGCGGGCCTCAAGTAAAATCGGCGGGGAAGAACGGGGCCAGAGCATATGGCTACGGGAGACTGGGCACCGCCCCACTCCAGCAGTGCCATTCCTGATGCAGAGATCCCCTCTAAGTGCTGGTACCTAAGGCCAGAGTGTGAGCGAGCACTCAGATCATGGGTCCTGGGTCCTAGAGGCAGAGGGACCTGCCCATTTACTGTCATCCCCACAGAGTCCAGGGCAAGGAAACAAACAGAATTCCCTGAAGGCTGTGCTTAGGCGCCCACTTGGCTTTATCGTCCAGCCCTGCTCTTTCCGAAGACACAGAATGAACGGTGCACTTTCAGGAGGCCTGTAAGTCAGCAGGGTTTGCAAAGATGCAGGTGGAAGACTGTACCCTGGTGACAGACGACCAGCACAGTTTAACGTCATGGGTATACGTGAGCCATTAAAACCGTCCAGCACCATCAACTTCTGGGTGGCAACTAGTTGATTTTAGATCACACCAAGCTTCAAAAAAGAAACACACTCGCACCCCACAAAGTGAGGAGGCAGCGGAAGCCATTTACGGAGGCCTGTTTTTCATCCCCTCCAGTACCTACCTGGTTAATGCTCGGGCGTCCCTGCTTCTTCTTGGAGGTAGTGTCCAGACCCCAGAGAGAGGAAAACCTGCTCCTCCGCTTGCTTGCAGATCTGGACATGGCCTGAGTACGTCTTCTCACTCCGGTTTCACCCGTGCGTGCTGCCACCTGACAAGGGCAAAAAGGAGCATCAAGAAGGAAAATGTGTCAAGACGCTCACCGGTTCCTCAACCTCCAATGAATCCCACCCTTCCTGCATCCTTCTCGGTCATCCCAGCCAACAAAGACCTCACAACCCAAAGCATTCACTCCAGGACTCATCTACATTGGAACTTTGAGGGCCCTTCATGGATTTGAAATGGGAATGAAAGGTTGGTCAACTCAGTCATTTTCAAGCACTTCAAAACATGTACTTCGCTTTAAAAAAAAAAACAAAAAACTATCTTATTCGAAACCATCAGTAAAAATACATACAATTGTAATAAAATGTATATATTGTTTCCTAGACGTCCTTCCTGTTCCTGGGGGGAAGTCCGGCCCCCAGTTAGCCATTCTTACTTTCCTGAGATTTCCCCCAAATGCTGCAGTCTCGGCAAATGTTAACAGTGAGTCAGCAAAAATAATGCAGAACAACAGGGCTGGGTTCCTGTGACTCTGTAGTAGTCAAAAACTACCAATGTCTCTCATTTAGTTCTCTAAGAATTATGTATAATCACTTTCTGTACTGGGCCGTCTGCTATTGTCCCATAATACCCATTCTCTCTTCTTTCTCAGAGAAACCCAAAACATAGGTGAGCGCGCGCACACACACACACACACACACAATGCTACAGCTGAGTCGATTCCGACTCATGACCACCCATGTGTTGCACAGCAGAACCGCGCTCCATAGGATTTTCAATGGCTGTGGTCTCTCAGAAGCAGATTACCGGTCCTTTCTTCCAAGGTGCCTCTGGGTGCGTTTGAACGGCCAGCCTTTCACTCAGTAGTCGAATACTTAACTGTCAGCGCCACCCATGGGGCCATCCAAACGTGGATGAGCACAGGGCCACCCACAGTTGACTTCAGTTCCCTCGCTGCAGGCCTTTGTGACTCAGTTCTGGTCAACAAGATGTAAGTGGAAGGGATCTGTGACTTCTGGGGATTGTCCTTTAGAGAAGGGGGCTTTGCCTTCTCTTTCACTGTCCTCTGCTGATGGCAGGAAGGTCCACATGACAGCTGGTCTAGTATGTTTGGATAGAAGCCATTTGAAGGATGGCAGAACAACAAGACAGAAGGGGTCTGGGTCCCTGAAGAAGCAGAACTCACCTCACTAGCCCTGCATGTCCTATGTTTACATGAACGGAAAATAAAATGTGCATTCTGGCTAAAAAAAGAGGGGAGAACTGAACTCTGCTGAGATATTTGCAAGGAACCAACCACTGGGGGTAGTGGTAGAATTCTCATCTTCCGTGCTGGAGACCCAGGTTCAATTCCCGGCCAGTGCACCTCATACACAGCCACCACCCACCCGTCTGTCAGTGGAAGCTTGTGTGTTGCTAGGATGCTGAATAGGTTTCAGGGGAGCTTCCAGACTAAGACAAGTTAGGAGAAAAGGCCTGGTGATCTACTTCTGAAAAATCAGCCAATGAAAACCCCATGGATCACAACAACCTGATCGGCAACGATTGCGGGGCTCACGCAGGACCAGGCGGTGTTCCACTGTGTTGTGCTTGGGGTCGCCATGCATTGGGGGTTGACTTGACAGCAGCTGACAACGAAAACAAACTCGGCTGGAACACTCCACGTTTCAGTCTGCCACTGCGGGAGCTGCTCAAGTGGATGCTGAAATCTCCCTGAAGACTCCATGAAGTCCCCTCCCCAAGCAAGCATTCAGGCTGGACCTTCCCCCTACAGCTTGTGAGCAAAGCCCTGGAAATAAAGGTAACTTCTGCCAAGGGGCCTCCACAGGCCACCCAGGCGCTCTCCTTTCAAACAAGGGAGTGGCAGGAGGTAGAGCAAGTCCAACCTGAACTGGAACTCCCCACCCACTCTCTGTTGTTGCAGGTAGATGTCTCAGAAGTACCTGCCATGGGTTCCCACACAGGTGACTCCCAGCGTGCCGGCTGCCAAGCGGCAGGCTGTCTAGGAGATCGAACACTGTTGGGTAACAGAAGGGCCTCCGCAACCGCCAGCACGCTGCTTAGAAGGCATGCCCCGCTGGGGTGTTTAACGCTGACAGTGTGAACACCACGGGGGCACCACGAGTAGGTTGGCAAGGGCCCCCACCTACATTAAAAGCAAGAATTAAAACAGCTTCTTTCCAAGTACTGGGGAGCGGGAGGTTTTTGATCCCCCCAAAAATAGGAAGATGAGCAATCTGAGAGGCTCTGGATTTCCTCAGCTTAGCACATAAGAAAGCCCAGATCAGGGCAAGAATGGGGCACCCAAGATGCTGGTGGGAATTTTTATGAGAGAAAGCTCTTTAGCCTACTATTATGCTCGTGGTGTTACGGGGAATAAAATCACAAAACAAAAGGTAATATTAAAGATGTAACAATAATGTTCTCTACTTTCATCACTTTCTAAGCTCAAGGACAATGAAGACTATAAAAGGAATCAATTATAACATGCTGACATACACACACCCTCAAATGACTACGTCAGTTTCAGTTAAGAACATCATCGTAACTGAGGCCTAGAACAACGGAATAAATAAGGTTCGATGTTAAAATCCTAGAGAAAAAAATCCCCATTTGGTCTCATATCTATGTACATATCAATCAATCAACAGATCTCTACATAGATAAATTTATACACACGTTGTTGGCTGTCACCGAGTCAGCCCCTGGCTCGTGGCGACCCCAAGCACAGTGGAATGAAACACTTCCTGGTCCTGCACCATCTCTGTTATCAGCTGCAGATCTGACAGTTGCGATCCACAGGATTGTTATTGGCTGATTTTCTAAAATAGGTTGCCAGGCTTTTCTTCCTAGTCCATCTTAGTTTGGAAGCTCCGCTGAAACCTGTTTAGCCTCATAGCAACATGCAAGCCTCCACTGGTTGGGAACTGAGCTCCGGTCTCCCCCATGAAGGTGAGAATTCTGCCACTCAACCACACCCCCGCCCCCCCCCAAAAAAAACCATAAACCTGTTGCCATCAAGTCGATTGCAACTCAGACCGAGTCTATCAGGCAGAGGAGAACTGCCCCACAGGGTTTCTAAGCCTGTAATCTTTACAGAAGCTGACTATCACATCTGTCTCCCATGGACCAGCTGGTGAGTTTGAACTGCTGACCTTTCGGTTAGCAGTCGAGTGCTTAACCCACTGAGCCACCAGGGCACCTGAACTGCACTCATTTTCATCTATATGTATTATCCTGTTTACACATCAAATCTGTACTTCCTGTGTTTATTTAATTGCTTACTTGTTTATTATCCACCTTTCGCATAGGAATACAAGTTCCTGTAGGCAGGAATTCTGTGTCACTCACTGCTGTAACCCTAACCAGTGAGATATACCCAACACATGTCAAGTATATACTCACATAGGTTTGTTGATTGAATGAATAAATAAATAAAAACACCAAAAGGCAAAAGCAGAGATCCCAAATAACATGTTTCAACCATTAAATAGTAACTCTTTAGATTACAATTTCAAAAAAAACAGACTCCAGAAGAGAAATTCGAGGGACCACAACTCTTCTGTTACCAGCTGACCAGAGAGTTTAGTCTGTCTCACAAATGGGCTCCTTATTCCAAATCTTATACTAACTATTCCAAACTGTTTGGGGCCCACGCCCCTGTGAAAGCAACCACTACCCCCAAATGAGCAAAGGGACTGAGAAGAAAGACTGGCAGCAGAACAACTGGACGAGAGCGCCCGTTTCTCAGTGATCATCTCTGCCCAGACAATGCCTCCCTTTGTGGCAGGGCCTGATTACTCTATCATTCTGCTCATCTGTGCAAACAAGAACAATGATAACCTTCTTTCAAACAGGACTGCGGGGACCCTTCAGTTAATTACCGCAAATCACTCAGCCTTGTGGGAAGCTCTCCTAGTGAATGGTACTTAAATGGTAGCTCCAGTCTCCTCCCCTGGCCCCATCACCCTCACACCTCCGCCCCTCTCCCCTACTGGAAAGGAGAAAAATAACTGTGGACAAAGGCTAAATTGAGGAATGGTTCAACCCCAAGGGAAAACAATCGTCCTGAGGTCAAATGACACGGAGAGGAGGAAAAATCAGTATTCAAGAAATCAGACTGTGAAACTCCCAGCCTGGATCCTCCACAGCAGCTGAAGCACCAAACAGGCACAGACCCCTAACTAGTTCTGTCTGAAGTGGAACCCCTAACTAGCTCTGTCTGAAGTGGAACTCCTAAGTAGTTCTGTCTGAAGGGGAACCCCTAACTAGTTCTGTCTGAAGTGGAACTCCTCATGGAAAAGACAAGCCTGCAAGGACACACAAGTGCTCAGCCTGGCAGTGCTGACGTAGCTACCCAACAGAGGGCAAAGGCACCAAGAGATAAACATCTGGAATTCAATGTTCTTCTTTAAAAACACCGACCAAAAATCCTACGAGTCACTAACACTCCCACCCCATCTTAAGCCGGTCAGATGTTTTTCCCCTATACTTTAAATTCTTTCATTTACTTTCTTCTGACAAGACCCTTAAGACAACATTTATTTACCCTTAATAGTATACACTTTCTCTTCTTTGACAAACTGGCAAATGTTCAATAGAATACTGTTAATAACAGATTTGACATAGCCAACTATGCTGTAATTTTATTTAAAAGGGCTGGGATTTCAGGAATAAACTTTCAAGCGCTTGGAATATACTAATAGTTTAGTAATTCTTTTCTTAAAATGGCAGATTTCCTGGCCTAGCAACTTTTTTTTTTTTTTAAGATCAAACTGACAGTGGCAACTCGAAAGGTTAGATGGGAAGCTTAGGGGGCAGTGAGTTTAAGATAATGGCAGTTGAATAATGTAGAAAAGGACAGCAAGAACTATAGCACAACTTGAAGACTGTAACCAATGTCACTGAACGGTACATACAGAAACCGTTGAAATGGTAAACTCTGGCTGTACATACATTCACCAAAAAAAAGAAAAAAATATTTTTTTTTTTTTTTTTTTTTAAAAGCTGGTTAGATTTTACTAGCCACCCCATCCAAAGAAAAGTCCATGTGAATCACAGGCTACTGAGACAGTGTGAATTAGCAGGAAAAGAGATACGACGGCTTTTGCTTTCCCTTCTCACAGAGGTTAGCTCTCAAGGTTCTGGAGAAAATAAAGCACAGAAGTTTCAGGTATAAAGCAAAATAAAAGGAAGGAGCTGTTGGGATGCTGAGGATTTAGTGCTAATACTGAGGCTGTATCGGGCGTCGTGAACTCCCGTAATAAAAATGTTCCCTTAATTTATGACTTTGCTACAAGGGGAAAAATAAAAATTCTTAATCCCAAATTTTTGCAGAATTGGCAAATTGAGATTTGGCTAGGTTAAAAATTGGTGCCAGGGTCTCAGAGAAACAAAACCAGAACCACAAACTGAAAATCGCTTGTAAGATTTATTCATCCTACCACTTTGCCCAACCACTCCTAAAAAATAGGCCTTAATAGCTATATGGAGAGGTGGTAGCCAGGGAGACCAAGAGCTGAGCTGTAATTAGCAGAACAAATCAGGGTGCCAGTTTTAATAACTCCAGAAACTGGTTTAAGACTTCTTTAAAAATGTAAATCTACCCCTAATTATCTGAATGATGACGCTGATCTATTTATAAAGAATACAAACGCCTCTGACTGAATTACAGCCCTGAATTCAACTGAAGGGTAAGGCTGACATGGCAAGACAAGAGCAGCACAGCTAAGGTTTTCCAAAGCCATTTCTGGAACCTGAGATTTAACATTTAATTTCACAGCAAATGTGCTAAGGTGCAGCACATTTTAAGTGGGTGTCGACTTGGATACGCTAAAAACATGTTACTTGGATAGCGGGGATTTTTAAGAAGAAAGAAGTCAAAAGTACATAAAGCTCTTTGCAATTTGGCAAGTACATGAAATTACAGACAGCAAACACACAGCACAACTGCACATTCTGCTGCCGTGATGGTCCGATGGAAATTCCTTTCCCAAAAGCCGTCAATCTATTTGGCTGGTGAATCGTGGAAGTTCGTTGCCTATCTCTAATGTATCAGGTATTCATGGTCACTGGAGTCCCTGGGTGGTGCAAACTGTTAACGCAATCACTGCTAACCAAAAGACTGGAGGTTCGAGTCTACCCAGAGGTGCCTCGGAAGAAAGGTCTGGCGATCTACTTCTGAAAAATCAGCCACTGAAAACCCTACGGAGTACAGTTCTACTATGACACACACAGGGTCGCCATGAGTCGGAGTTGACTCAAGGGCAACTGTTTTTTCTGTTTGTTTTTTAATTGGTGGTCATTAAAATAATAAGAATAAAGTGAAAATGGAGCATGCTAAGTAAGTCTAAAGAGATCTGTGTTCAGTATACCGCGTGTGCATAACAGAGACAGAGATCAACAATGAACACGATTCCAGCTGATCTCAGGCGTTCTCCACTCATTGTTTCATAAGGTTAATGCGTATTTGGGTTCAAAGCAGGACACCGTCTAAAGACGAGAGCTATCAACAAACACCACAGGCAAACATCACCTAGACTCCGTCTTTCGCCTTTTCTTTGCACACTCGTTTAGGCCCCACATCAAGAAAGGCGTAAATAACGACTTCAGAGCAGGTTCAATCCCAGATCTGCACACGAGGCCGACGAAAGGAGTCAGACACGCACGTGGCGGAAAACGAGCCCACCCGTCAGAGTCCTGTCAACACAGATGTGTTTCAGAAGTACATCAGCGCTTCTACTCACCAGGGCGTGAAAAGAGGACACAGAAAAGATCCCCAGGCGGCCCATGGCCACCTTCGTCGGTCGACTGGCAAACGCAAGTAGCCTCTTGGGGTTTGGCAGCTCCCCACCCTGGAGGCTGGCTAAGTAACAGCGATACCGAAATAAGTCCATCTGGAACTGTTCAAGATTTTGCTCCCAAACGAAGATCTACAGTGGTGAAAATTGGGGGAAGGGGGCAAGAGGTGAGAAAAAGGAAAGCAAATGTTAATTTTACACTACACGAATCTGGCGAGTGAACATACTATAAAGGCGTCGATCACACTACAAAAGGGTAAACAGCAGGTGGCCAAGTTTCTTAGGTACAGAGCATGTTGGCATTACTGTTTCCACGGCTTTTTTTCCTGCAAACATCTGTAGTCATAAACTCAGGCTGATCAACAGAAAACATGTTAGTAGCTGCTCAGGCCTTCCTATTACGGATTTAATGTTTGTGGGCATTACAGTTCCATCAGTTCCAAGCTCTGGACCACAAACCCAAAGCAGAAGAAGTAAAAAATGTCAGAAACGTAGAGACCTCCAGCAGTGGAGGACTACATGAGGTGCTAAGAGGTGGCTTTTCCCAGGAGGACCAAGAAAAGAAGCAAAGTGAGGCTCACTGAGACACAGAGGCAAAGAGATTTTGGGGAGAAGGTGGGTGGTACAGAGTACAGGGTGGGCAGCAGAAAACACTACATGGTGGGGAACCAGACACCTGACTACATAGCCCCCATCAGAGGACACATCTAAGACATTTCTTCATTTTTGAAAGCGGGGAAAAAGGCCTACTTTCTACAGATGATGTGATGTTTATGTATGGCAATGCAAGGATAGGACTTAGTACAGGGTCTGGGGCAAAAAGTGAAGGCTCAGGATGTTGACAACGGCACAGATCATGATTAACAGCTGATATCTACCTTTTTACTTGGACTTAAAATACAGTGTCAGGTACACCAATGTCCACGGCAGCATTACTCACAACAGTCACAAGGTAGAAACCACCCACACGTCCATCAACAGATGAATGGATAAACAAAGCGTGGTACATACACACAACGGAATATCATACAGCCACAGAGGTCTAATAAAGGCTACAACACCGACGAACCTGCAAAACACCGTGCTGAGTGGAATCAGACAGACACAAAAGAAAAAATACCGCATGATCCCACTTATAGGAAATACTTGTCTCTAGAATAGGCAAACGATAGAGACAAAAAGCAGCTGAGTGGTTCCCACAGGCTGAGGAGCTGGGAAGAAGAGGAAGTTAATGTTTAATGAGTAGAGCGTTTCTGCATGGGGTGAGGAAAAAGTCGTGGAGACAAACAGCAGTGATGGTCATACGACACTGAGAATCTGATTCACGTCGCGGACTGAAAGACGTAAAAATGGTTAAAACCCCAAATTTTATGTTACATATATTTCACTCTAATAAAAAAAAAAAAAAAAAAAAGTGTCAGGAAATAGAGGGAAAGTAATGTTGAAGATTACATGCTAGCCTAAGATCATCACTCGCTCAAATTAGATAAATATCATTTATTCACAGAATTGGTGCCTGAACACGAGAATGAAGGATCCCAGCATTACTACACGGCTATGAATGATCTGAAAATAACAGTACAGTGGGCAAAGGTGCCCTCTGCCCATTACACTCAATCCTTCCTTTTTAGCAGGAAAGAATACACAGCAATTACACATGTATTTCTTAAACTGTGCTCTGCCTTTATCTGAGAGAAACGACCCCCTCTAGATTTATTAAGGAAGCAGAAATGAATTGCCACCATGGTTCAGCTCCAAGTCGGGCTGCTAATACAGGGAATGAAATGGCAGACTTTCTAGAAAAAGCGTGCTGCTGGGGGGAGGAGGATGGCCCATCTATTAGATTTCCGTCTTTCATTCAATGTAATATTGTTCCCTTTAGCTCATAACAATCAACTATGAACAATGGGTGAGGAAAACTGACAGTCACAATAAAGACTTCAGCAGCCAGGCTGACAGGCTGACAAGGAAATAGCTGGTGACATCCCACGACTCCAAGGCAGCAGGAAAACTGGAAAGG
The DNA here is from genome assembly GCF_000243295.1 of Trichechus manatus latirostris. Classification (NCBI taxonomy): domain Eukaryota; kingdom Metazoa; phylum Chordata; class Mammalia; order Sirenia; family Trichechidae; genus Trichechus; species Trichechus manatus. The sequence goes on from NW_004444113.1 coordinate 432,828, forward strand.
CCTACCAATTTCACCTGGGTCTAAAGATGGAAGAGCGATTACCTGATCTAATATGGTTTTCTTCTTCTTCGAGTCAGTGACGGAAGACAGCTGCATCTCCCCCATTTTCTTCATCTTTTCGTCCATGTCAATCTTTTGCTCCAGTTTTTTGATCTCGGACTTCAGGAGCCGGAGCGTGTCTTCTTTGTGGTGGTGTCTGGCGACAGCAGCTGCACAGGCAGAATGGATCGCGGTGATCCAGTTTTCCAGCTCCGTCTGGCTGGTGGTCTGTCAGGGGGAGAGGGGAAGGACAAACAGCCACCTCTTAGGACGTTAATGGAGATGAACATCGGGTTTCCAGAGACGCAATCTGCAAGGGTCAAGGGGATAGACCCCCTGGGTAAAGCTAACCTTTCTGATTTCCATCTTCAGAGAACTGATAAAGTTACTCTAAGGTCAGACTCTCCATCCTCAAGGGGTGGCTGGAATGAAACCATCATGTCTGTTCATCCAGTGTACTCACTGAACTTACCTGCACGTGGGAAAATCCCACACAGACAGCTCAACTTCTGGCAGAAAGGTTGCTCTGAGGCCAAAGTCAGTCTTCGGAGAGAACCGGTCAGTTATAAGGCGTGAGCGGGGCTGAGAGGCATTGCTGGCTATTGTGGGTTGAACTGTGTCTCAAAGAAAGCACTGTTGAAGTCCTAACCTCTGTATATGTGAATGAGGCCTCTTCCAGAAAGAGGGTCTTTGAAGATGTGACCAATTAACACAAGGTCATAGTGGAGAGGGGTGGGTCCTAATCCAATATGACTTGGGGTCCTTTTGAAAAGGGAAGAAGAGACACAGGAGGAAGAGGACCGCTGCAGATTGAACTGTGCCCTCAAAGCAAAGCATGCGTAGGAGCCCTACCTGTGTATCTGTGGATGTAATTCTATTTGGAAATAGGGTTTTTCTTTTATGTGAATGAGGTCATACCAGTGCAGGGTAAATCCTAAACCTAATGACGTCTGAGTTATAAAGAGACCAGAATAGACGCAGAGACACACACACGGGGGGAAGACGGACGCCACATGAGGATCGACTACAAGGCAAGGAACCAAGGAAGGCCAGGGACCAAGGAAGGCCAGGGACCAAGGGAGGCCAGGGACCAAGGGAGGCCAGGATCCAAGGGAGGCCAGGGACCAAGGGAGGCCAGGGACCAAGGGAGGCCAGG
>NW_004444113.1:434122-454806 GCF_000243295.1 Trichechus manatus latirostris
CAAGGAAGGCAAGGGACCAAGGAAGGCAAGGGACCAAAGGAGGCCAGGGACCAAGGGAGGCCAGGGACCAAGGGAGGCCAGGATCCAAGGAAGGCTAGGGCGACCAACAGGGAAGGAATCCACACGGCTGAGACCCTGATTTGGGCTTTTAGTCTCCAGAGCTGGGAGAAAGTAAGTGTCTGTTCTCTGAAGCCGCCCACTGTGGCATCTGTGTGACAGTGGCACTAGGCAACTAAGACAAGAGCCACGTGAAGACGACGGACAGTGGAGCAACGTGTCTCCAAGCCAAGGAATGCCGAGGACTGCCAGGAACCCCAGGAATGGGAAAGGTGCAAGGAAGGATTCCTCCTCTAGAGCCTGCCGAAGGAGCATGGCCTGCTAACAAGACACTGGACTTCTGGCCTCCAGAACTGTGAGACAATAAATTTCTGTTGTTTTAAGCCATCCGGTCTGATGCTTCATCACAGCACCTCTAGGACACTAACACACAGACCATGAAAGACAGAACAGCCCCGCCCCTGTGAACTGCTGCACCCCGACCCAGACGTCCTCGCCAGGTGCTAAGCAGCAATGGCAAAACTAGGGCTGGGGGAGTCGCTCATGGCGGCCAGAAACAGGACTGCTGTGGGTGACCAACTGGGAGTGTCCAGGCCACCCAGCTGCATTACGGCGGCCAAGGATGGCCTGGTCCACAGGGATGTTAAGACAACGTCGGACGACACCCATCAATGGGCCTGGAAGCTCAAAGTGGGAGAGCCGCCTTCAGCTGTGACTCCAGCATGCTCTTGAAAGGCAGAAGTCAGTAATAGTTTTGGGAGGGGTTCCTGTGTGATAACCTGCTGTTAGTGATTTCGTAGGAACTCAAACAGTACTGACAAGTGAAGGAGTGCAGGGCTTTAACACGTCTCCTCTTAAACCCGGGGAAGTTCAGTTAGCGTCTGGAAGACAGCAGGTCTGAAGGCATGGTCTGTTCAGTCACTGCGATACAAAAGTCGCTGCTGGCGTTTCTCACACACAAAAAATACTGATTTTTTTTTCCCTTAAGTGTGTCTTCTCAGTTTTCTAATTGAGTGATGGCTTAAAAACAAAACTCCACGAATGGGACCCCACCGGCATACCGCTCTGTGCCGGTGGGCAACATATGGGGGCATTTCAATGACATTCTTGCAGGGGCAGCAAGAAGGAGCGGGAACGTCTCTTGTACAGGACACCTGGCACTTCAACACTCAATGGGAGTCCAGATCCAAAGACGCTTTAACAGAGACACTCCTCAGCCATCACTGCCTCAATTACAACCCTCCACTCCCCAGCCCTTAACTCACAGAGAAGGGAGAAAAAACAAACACCTACAGTCTTAACGTAATACCTGAATGACTAGGAAGGGCTTACACCTTCTGCTAAATACAAGTGATGACGTAAAATTTCAAATGAAAACATTAATCGAGAAGGGACCTGGGAAGCCATTCCCTATGGAGAAACTAAAACCCAGAAAAACGTAGGATGATGCAGCAATTTTCTAAAAATCTAGATCACCACTAACTGGTGCTTTTTATTTTAATTTATGAGTATGCCACATCGCTCCCGACACACCAGTTCTCATCAGTTCTCCTACAAGCCTAACTGCAGGGCCATTAGTGTGGTCCAACTAATAATCTGAACTCTCCTCCTTTAATAGCAAGGGAGGACAGACCCTTTCTGCTCTCTTTGAAGTTAGGTGTGGCTGTGTCACGTGGCTTTGACCAGTGAAGTGTGACGGGAAGGGACATGTGCCATTACTAAACAAAAGCCTGGACGCCCCTCTTGTCCCTCTGCCCGCAGTCATGAAGGCATATGTCACGATGGAGCTCTGCCAGCCTAGCCCTTAAGTGGCCAGGACAAGTACAGCGTTGCAGCCAACCTCCATCAAAAATGAGAAGGTATGTTGAGACACAGTGATTGTCTGGTGGTGCAAGCGGTTAACACACTTGACTGCTAACTGAAAGGTTGGCGGTTCACATCCATCCAGAGGCACCTTGGAATAAAGGCCTCACAGTCTACTACTGAAAGGATCACAGCCACTGAAAACCCTGTAGAGCACAGTTCTACTCTGACACACGAGGAGACGTCATGAGTCAGTACCAACTCAATGGCAACTGTTTTTTTTTCCTTACTGCAGCACAACCTAACCCACCCTGACTGATATGCTAGCAAAGTAAGGATTTCATTTCAAAGGAAGTGATGCTTTTTAAGTAAGAGTTTAAACAGAATAAACTTTTGACCCCACAATCTGATATATTTTACAACAACAGTCTTTTCCTCTCCTCGTTTAGCAGAAGGAAAGCCCCTTCTTCCCGCCAGCTGAGGGTCCCAGCCAAGCTCCGCCAAGGGCAAGACACTTCATTCAGACATGAGAGTTTATGTTTGCTTCTCACCGAAGACGTGGAAATGAAGGAGGTGGATTCCAGCCAATGAAGTTAAACATCCTTGGAAAGGTGCAGTATATGTAACTTGGGCAAAGCAGCTACCAAGAAACTTACATATTTAGTAGAAAGAAAGAAAAAAACATACCAAGCCCCTAAACCTAGAGAAACAGATACAGAAATGTGTGACCACATCTTTATGAAAAAATCTCCTAACCGTTAAGTCCGCCTCGGCTCTCCAAACTCTTTTCAAACCCGTAGGCGCTCTAACGGCAATTCCCTTAGAGAGACTTTTTGTTCCTGCTGTCCTGTCTAAATAAAACAGCAGCCCCTGCCGTTCTCTATCATTAAGCCAAATCATTTCTAAGGAGCACAATTCATTAAACGAGCTTGTCAACAAAGTCTGTCCTTTTCAATGGCGTACACTCAGCCGTGTGCAGAAGAGAGGGCGGGCAAACTCAGCTGACTGCTTTAAACAGCTAGTTAAGTGCAGAAAACTCTAGAAACATCTCATGACAGTTTACAGGCTTAACAGTGTAGAGCTGATCGCAGCCGACGTCTAACTTTATGCAATGTTCTTCAATCTGGTCTGTCCAAGATTTCAATTCTGACGCACTAGAAAAAGCTGTTCTGATCCACTAACCTTGCATCACCTCCTTAAACCAGGCAAGTTTAATCAGGGGCACCAGGTTTGCTAAGGGGCCCTTCATCAGGACCCAGCGGTCACAGAAGCAGGCAGACCACCCTGACCATGCATCACCTTGCATTACACAAGCAGCAGTCGACAGGTAGAGAGGGTAAATGTTCCAATTCCCCCGGTGACCTGGGGGGATGCTGTAAATACCACACGAAGTTCAGCGAAGGGAATAAGCCACATTCTTGCCAATACAGAAATATAATCAGCAAAAAAAATGCATTTTAAATAAAAGCCTCTTTCAGTATAGAGTTAAGATGAAACTCAAGGCTTCACTATGCATTTAAATAGACCTAGCTTCAATTATCCCGGCTGAATGGAAGACACTGGGTGATTTCAGATAATCAATGGTTTATGGGAGTGACAGGAAAAGAGAAATTCATTTTAAACAAGAGGAATACTACAGAATATATGGCGGATCCAGGAAACTGAAACTTTGGATAATTTGAGTTTTATATAAGCACAAGAATAACTATGAAGTAGGTCGAACTTTTCTTTTTTTTTTCCCACCTTCATTTTCAAAGAACAAAAAGGAAAAGGAAAAAGGTGTTTTTAGGTTAGATGGGAATGAAGCATGAATTCTGAAAAGTCTTTTTTCCCGTTGGTTCTGCATTTATCGTACTTTAGGGCTGTATTTATATCACCCTGAATTAGGATACATTTTTACTACCTGTGAAGAGAACAGAATAGGAGCTTCCCTCACGTTCATGAGAGGGTTCGCACAACTTCACCCCGCCTGCCCTAGCCTCCCCATCCCTTGTCCACCCACGGGTAATCTTCTGGAGGGAGAAGGGAGGCTCCAGACGCTAGGAGGCCACAGAAGGCAGGAGCTAGGGACAGTGCCACCAACGGGAGAACGACCAGGAGTCTGCCTGATGAACAGCTGGCAAAGCTGAGTAGCCACAGAGAAAAAAAACCAACACATACTGTCAACTGGGAGCCCCTCCACAAAAAGGCCACTCACCACCTGTCCATGCTCTAGGAGCCCTGGTCGTTGACCATGTGCACAGGCCATACCCCAAGGCATGCAGAAAAAAAATGAAGCAGGAGAAAAGAGAGACAATACGTGGAGCCGAGAAAACTTTCCTAAAACCTATACATCATCTTCAGAAAAATGTGAGAATCAGGACATATTTAAAAAAAAAAAAAAAAAAAAAAGTGCAGATTACAATGAACTACTAATGAAAACAACTGAATGAAGACGAAATGGTTTCCAAACCAATATTCTAAATCACTAAAATATTCAAGCTAAAAGTACAATTTAGACATTTTTACATATGTACCATTTTGTAGGAAGTTCCTAGAGATTATTTTTATGAAAATGAAGGAGTCTATTAAGAAAAGGAAGACTTAAGGTCCAGGACCCCAGCGAGGGCAGCAAAAGGAGAGCCCAGGATGACTGTTCTGCAGGAGGCCTGAAGAGAACGAGCCTGGAGCAGGACGCACAGGCGCCACAGCAAACCTAGTCCTAATAAACTACCGCACACCTCAGAGAGTTAGAAAAACATCCCTTTTTCTTTTTAATAATAATAAATGTAGTCAACATTTATTGAACATTTAATATGTATCAGACACTGAATGTGCATTATCACATTTACTGCTCGATTCAATGGAAGAGTGTAGATACTATTCTTTTTTTTATATATACTAGCCTCTTTGTAATAGGTACAACGTTGTTGTTAGCTGGCTCCCACTCATGGCGAACTTAGGGACAACAGAAGGAGACGCTGCCCAGTCCTGGGTCATCCCCATGATGGCTGGCATGCTCAAATCCACTGTTGCGGCCACTGTGTATTCTGAGTGCCTTCCAACCTAGGGGGCTCATCTTCCAGCAGTATATCGGACAGTACTCCATTGTGATCCATAGAGCTTTCATTGGCTGATTTTCAGAAGTAGATCGCCAGGCCTTTCTTCCTACTCTGTTTTAGTCTGCAAGCTCCATGGAAACCTGTTCACTATAGGTGATCCTGCTGGTATCTGAAAGAAGGTGGCATGGCTTCCACCATCACAGCAACATGCAAGCTACTGCAGTGCAAACAATCTTCTATCTAATCAAGAGTACGTCTCATGTACCTTGGACATGTTATCAGGAGAGACAGTCCCTGGAGAAGGACATTATGTTTGGCAAGATAGAGGGTCAGTGAAAAAGAGGAAGACCCTCAAGGAGAGGGATCGACACAGTGGCTACAACAATGGGCGCAAATGTAACGACAATTGTGAGGATGGCACAGGACCGGCCAGTGTTTCGTTCTGTTGCACACAGGGTCTTTATGGGTCAGAACCAACCCAACGGCACCTAACAACAACAACAAGAGTCATTCATAACCTGCCTGGTAACCAGGTTCCCAAGGCATTAAATGTAAGAATGAAAACCCAGCATTAGGAGAGGTTACCATAAAAGTCGCTGAGCTTTCTGGAATTGTATGTGACATTCTCGAGTAACAGACGAGTGAAGGCCCGCCTGGAACCTACCTTGTTAGTGGTGGGTGCCATCTCTGGCTTCAAATTGGAGGCAAGAACTCTAATTATAACAGCTTCAATACAGAGGCTATAGTTTCACTTTGCAGACAGTATCTCACTTCTGCTTTATAAGCTGCTTTAACATTCACGCTCATTCCACCCCCACCCTGCACACAAAACCCCTTTTCTTCTTTTGCTGGTAATACAAATCTCCTTTCCACGGACAGATCTGTGGGTATCTAAGTAATAGTCTCAAATCAGCAGTATACAGGCTCTGGAAACTGTGGGCACTGAATTGGGCCCTGGGGCTGGAATAACCTACAAATTATTTCTGCAATTGTGGTTGATCTCTCTTGCTTTCACCTCACCCCCTACACACACCAGTTCCTTTCAAATGCAGCCCCTCTGGAGTTATGTGGATTACAATAAATTGAAGGCAGAAAATGGCCTCGTGGATCCCCAACAACAGTAATTTCCTCTGAAAAGGTTCATTTTGTGCTCTTTCCCACATAAGTAGCCTAAAATTTCCAGCATAACAAAAAGACACAGAGGTTCTCATGAATAAGGTTCTATGTTGCCACAGAAGATTTTATTCAACGTGACCTATTGGGTTTTTAGAGTCCACTAGCAATTTTAGGGCTATGAAGGTCCTTTTGAAAGGAATTCAAACCAGAGGTATGTAAGTAAAAAGGAGGGCTTCCTGAAATCAACAGATTATCATCTAACCTGTGTAGTAAGGGGAAGAACGGCTAAAACCAAATTGTGATTTAGAAATATTCCTAATGAGTAGCTAAACTCTAAAGACAAGAAAAAGTTGGTCACTTTTTACTGTAGCCACTGACACCTGCCTGTTTTCTTATTAGGGCAGACAGTAATAGTAAAAGGTTAAATAGCCCACCCAGACAATAACAGACTTGGGAGAAAAGAAGGCCTGGGTTTGAATCCAGCTCTGACACTTAATAAGTATCCTATCAGTAGGACTTGGTGTCCTATTGTTAACTTTTCTAAGTCTCAGCTTCACCAAATGGGGTATATAATCCACGTCGATAGAGTAAAGCATGGATACGCAATCCAACTCATGAATTACTGTGAGATTTAAACGAGACTCATAGAGTAAAACATCTTCAAATTTCTGACTTACAGTAAGGATAGTGCTGTTTTCACTCTCAAAGCTATCTAGTTTCCAAACTGTCCTGGTGAGTGCTGTCAACAGAAAGGGCAAAGTAAGGACCTCCAAAAAGACACTAGTCCATAGAAGCAATGAGAACACTGGCAAAAACTGTCAAAATCAACCTTTTCAGAAATTAATCTAAGTCTTGCAACAATCCAAGGAGCATTTGTTAAAGAAAACTGGCTGGCATTCAGTAAGAACAACAAGTCTGTAGCCTTTTAACTTAGCCCATTCCCATCCCCGTCTCCCCAGCTCAACCATGATGGTGAAAACCAGCAGCCTAGCAGCCACTGAAAGGGGCAGAACAGGTACGAAGTTCCCCCCAGAACACCATTCTTAGAGAACTGCATTCTCATAATTGTTACTATTAGACCAGAATGGCAGCTCCATTCACAGGGCTTGTTTCTACTGACCTGACTCAGAGCTTCCTCATGCAAACAGCCTATTCCCCAGGGATATTTGCCAAAAACAATCAAAGACAATTGTTTAACATCATAGCTACCTGAGTCAGTGATAACAGAAGCTGATCCAAAAACTTAAAAAGAAAAGCTTGGGAATAAGATGACCACAGGGGGCTTTGAAAAGTTCCAGCATACTCCTGGAAATCTAGAAAGTCACACACATGCACAAGGTTGTGCTCACATGTAGGAAAAACTTGAGACCTTTGCCTGACCTTGAGGTAAAGCATGGATACACAATCCAAGCAGGAAATGAAGGCTAAGGCAGAGTTGTAAACTAGCTGAGCATTGAAGGCATGCCCTAACACATGCAGGTTTATCGCTTCCAGACATTTAAGAAAATCTCTGCCCAACCACTAGATTTTCACTAAACTAACTAAGCAGAGGCTTCATTGGTCACACAACAAAGAATACAGACTTTACAGAATTGGTTCAGGAAGTAACTAAACAAACAAACGACAGTCAACAGCAACAACAAACCACAGGGTGGGACAGGGATTTCACTCGAGTTGTCACATTATATTATTTAAAATATACAATTTTCAACAAAAAACTATGAGACATGTAAAGAAATAAGAAAGTATGACCCATACACAGAAAAAAAAGCAGTCAATAGAAACTGTCTTTGAGAAAGTCTAGACATTGGACTTACTAGACGAAGATTTTAAATCCAGTGTTTTAAACATGTTAAAAGAACCAAAGGAAAATGTGAGAATTATATCTCACCAAATAGAGATTATCAATAGAGAGACAGAAATTATAAGAAGAACCAAATATACACCCTGGAGTTGAAATATAAAATACTTGAACTGAAAAATTCACTAGAAGGGCTGAACAGTAAATATGAGCTGGCAGAGGGGAAAAAAACCAAACGGCAAAATTAACATAGGTCAGTTGCGATTATTTAGTCTAAGGAACAGAAAGAAAACAGAATGATGAAAAATGAATAGCACTTTACAAATCTGTGGGACACCAGCAAGCATACATCAACATAAGCATAATGGGAGTCCCAGAAGGAGCACAGAGCAAGATGAGCAGAAACAATATTAGAAGAAATAATTGCCCAAAACTTCCAAATGTGCAGAAAAACATTAATCTACACATCCAAGAAGCTAAATGAACTCAGGGAGAATACACTCAAAGTGATCAACACCTAGACACACTGTAATAAAACTGTCAAAAGACAAAGATTCTTGAAATCACCAACATAGAAGCAACTCATTACACAGAAGGGATTCTAGTAAGATTAATAGCTAATTTAACATCAGAAACCATACAGACCAGATGGCACTGGGGTGATATTTTCAAAGCACTGAAAGAAAAAGATTGTAAATCAAGAATTCTATACCTAGCAAAACTATCCTTCAAAAAAATGAAGGAAAAAATAAGGCATTCTCAGATAAACAAAAGTGTCCTGACTTAGACATAAAATACAAAGTCGCCCTATTCAACCAGTAGGCTGCCTGTGTGTTAGAGAGGTTGGGGGTTGCTTCTAGGGTGCAGAGACTTTGTATTTCTTGTCCTAGTTGGTAGTTACAAATTTAGTTTGTGATAATTCACTGAATTGTACATTTATTGTTTTGTGCACCCTTCTTTATGTGTTTTCTATACCACAGATTGATACACACACACACACACACTTTCTATCCTTATACAAACAAAATTATCACTTTATATTTCTTACTGCAATTTCCCAAATGGAAATAATCTTAGAAGCTAAAGCCAGGAACTTGATTAAACAAACTATTTTTCCTTCCATGCCTTTGCTTCTGTTCTTCTCTGCATGCCAATTTCCCGATTCATTCCTGCCCTTCCTATAATATTCACCCTCATTCCTTACCATATTATAAAGATCTGTTCCCATGCCTGAACCATTTCAAAATCTCAGTATTCGCAATAGCACTGTGCACAGCACATAGCAAGCACTAAATAAAGGTTTGAGGAATTCATGCATGAATGGAATAAATGAAGACTTCTAACCAGCACCACAGTAAGTTCTGGTAGGGCGTATCACAACTGACCAAACTCAAAGGAATCCCTAGAAAAGCAAATGTTTACCCTGAAACGATTAGCAGAAAAGTGTTTCTTCATGCAATTAACAGTCAAACTTTAAGAACATTAAGTAGTAAGCTTTGATAAGGTGAGGAAGAGAAACTGGGGTATAGCTAGTCATTTCTAGAATGTCATTATATTACTTTATGATTAACATTAAAAGAAGAAAATATTCTGATAAAACTTTTTGATATCTCCAATCATTTTTAAATTAAAGAACTCATTATCCCTTTCTAAAGTGCTACACAACGGTGTTGTGGCTAGGCTCAGAAATACTTCAACCCATGGCAAACACAGCAAGTTTCTCAAATCCTACGGACACCCCTCCCCAGGTTTCATTTTGGACTCCTCTGGGTGAGATCTCTCTCTCCCAGAATTCAGTACCAATATTTATTTTTTGTCATTCATCCTTTCTGTTTCTATAATGAGCACAGGGTGAAACCCACCGCTAAAAGTATTCAGGTAGGAGAGGAAACTGTCCAGTCCAGAGGATGGAAATGCCCTCCCTGCCAAGGAAGTTTCCAACAAACCTGAAAGAGGAAGGCATCGCCCAGGGAATTGCTGAGGCAGAAGACAAAGTCCTTCTTGGGGTGCTCGGGGACGGCCTGCACAATGCTGTTCTCCACCCAGACAGCGTGTTTGGGGATGCTGTTGTGGTCTATTCCAGATCTGCCGTCACTCTCGTAGAAGAAAAGCGTGCACCCTGAGGAAACACAATGGAGTCTACATGAGTACTGGTGCCTACGGAACAAAAAGCATGAAATGAAAACTATCACTTGTGCCCTGTCGACAAGAAGAGAGTGGAAATTCAAGTGTGTGAAACCCAGGAAGCAAAGAGAATGGGGATACACTCGTACTCAAGTCTTGGACAGGCTTATGGGAAAGGCTTGCTGCTTTTGTCAACTGCCATCAAGTTGGCCTCCAACTCATGGCAACACCGTGCACAACGGGATCAGACAAGCATGATCCACAGAGTTTTCACTGGATGACTTTTATGGATATAGATTACCAGGCCTTTCTTCCTAGTCTGTCTTAATCTGGAAGTTCCACTGACACCTGTTCAGCATCATAGCTAAACACAGGCCTCCACTGACAGACGGGTGGTAGCTGCGTTTGAGGTGCATTGGCAGGGAACTGAACCCGAGTCTCCTGCATGGAAGGCGAGAATTATACAACTGAAACACCACTCCTCCTTAGAGAAAGGCAAAGATTCTTAAATCACAGCTTCTCAACCTGTGCGGAACTCCTTCATATATGCACAAGTTTTTTAAGATGCTTAATTTCTGTTTCATGGACAAAAACATGGGGTCACCATGAGTCAGAATCAACCTGACGGCAATTGCTGTTTTTCATTTTTTTAACTTCTGTTCTGGAACATTTCAGGACAGGTATCGTCACAGGCATATGAGGATCTTGTGGCTCCTTTGTCCAGTGGTGACTGCAAATACTTTCTACGGGCCATAACCATCCCTAGCGCTGCGTGAGAATCGGTAGTCAATCCCACCCCATCAGAGCCCACTCCCAATACGTCGCACATAAGGCGTAACCAGGAAACCCTAGAAAATTTATTGAGTTTCTTGACCACGTCTTTGCAGAAATCAATGTAATAATGACTTTACGTGTTTTAAGGATAAGAAAAGAAATGCTGGATTTTTTGGTTCAGATCTTTTCTATAAAATGTTTTTCTAGAAATAAGCCATATCCTTTTTCCCACTGAAAGAGAAAATGCACGGCAGAGAGTCTGGATCCATACTTACCTGCACTGCGAAACTAATAACACAGCAGCGATAGAAAGTGTTCACAGGTTTGTGCCCTGGTGGCCCCAACACACACCCTCCATCATCACCTAAACTGGAGGCTCAGCTCACTTTAACAGCAATTCCTAGCTGAAGACTTACTCTCAACTAACGGAAACCAATTTCAGGGGAAATCTGGGTCCGGCTTTGTGGCTTTTTTCCCAACTTCAACGTAAGCTACGAGGTTGGTTTTCAGCACCTTCCTTACCACAGGCATGGCCCTCACTTTGCGTGAATTGCACAGCCCTTAAGTACAATCTATTCACTAAATGGATACACCAGCCCAGGGGCAAGGATGAGAATGCAAGAGGCGACAGGAAAGCTGGTAACGGGGAACCCAAGATCGAGAAGAGGAGAGGGTTGACAGGTTGTGGGGTTGACAACCAATGTGACAAAACAACATGTGTATTAATTGTTTAATGAGAAACTAATTTGTTCTGTAAACGTTCATCTAAAGCACAATGAAAAGAAAGTAGTTATAACATGACTTCAGCTATAACATGACTTTCTGTAAAAGCCAATTTGTTCACGTGTGATTAGCAATGGAAATGATGGGTATCAACAGAAGAGCTGTTCTGGTTAAAAGGCAACTGTTCCAGCACATAATGTTTTACATTACCACGTAGCAGCTGCCGAACGAGAAGGACCCAAATACAGCTGAACACAGCAGACGGGGATGAAATGCCTGCTTGTTTCCCATTTGTCCCCTTGGTACAGTGTGACCACAGACTCTACTTGAAACTCCTCACTGCATGGTGTTCCTGAGCTAAAGATTTTATCATTTTTGTCCTTGCCTCCATTAACTCAGAAGCCTTAATCCTTCCTTCTCCACATGTCCATCAAGCTATATTTGCCTTTTTTTTTTTTAAAGTTAACATCCTGTTTTCTGTGGCACTTCTTTAGTGTTATTAACTACGCAAATATTTTAGTGAGGTTATTATTGTTTATTTTAATTGTCTGTTAGAAAGTTGCACACATATTTTTAATTGCATAAATTGTGCATACTCTGTCCCCAAACTGTTTTTCCAATAATCCCTGTTATTTTGAAGATCTCAAGGTTTTTCAGAAACACATCTATCATATTGTAGCAGATCATCTACACTTCTCACTTCCATGCCTTAAGCTAACACAGAAAAACAGAAGGAGAAGAGGAAGGGGAGGAGAAGGAGGAAGAAGAGGAAGAAGAAGAAATCAAAGGGGGAAGACTATTTTCTTCTAAGTAAGTGGTTCTCGAGTATGGAGCAGTTCTGCCCCCCAACGGACATATGGCACTGTCTGGAGACATTTTTGGTTGTCACAACCTGGCGGGGAGAGGGGTGCTACTGGCATCTAGTGGGTAGGGGCCAAGGATGCGACCAAACATCCTAAAGTGCCCAGGACAATTTCCGTAACAAAGAATTATCTGGAAAATGTCCACAGTGCTGCTGTCGAGAAGCCCTGCTCTAAATAACCCTCAGAACTAATACCACACGAGTGACTAGCAGATTCTCAGCATCAAAAAAGAAACACTGCCACATCAGGAGTTGAAGACAGAGAAAGAAGTGTGTGGATAATGAATTAGGGGACACCCACAAATCCGAGTATGTACATATACTGAACATCTGATGGTCCTCCCAAATCGTGGGTTCACAATCATCTGTAGGAGCTTCAGGAACTGTTTCCATAGCAGCCGGTGTTTGCAATCAGCTTTTACCCAGGGATCCACTTGGCCCACTTCTAAGACAGACACAAAGCAACAGTGGATTCGAAACCCCATGTCTTCACCTTCGCCTGCGCGTAGTTTGTACACCCTTTGGTTGTCCGTGGAAACACATGAATTCCATCAACAGATGAATGGATACACAAAATGTGGGAGATGCACACGATGGACTATTACGCAGCCATAAAGAGAAATGAAGTTTCTAGACGTGGTTGCTAGACATGGCTGAATCTTGGAAAGCTTATGCCAAGAGAAATACACTAGACGTAAAAAGACAAATACTGTACGATCTCACTTAGATGAAATAAGCAAATATATAGAAACCAAAGATTATGAACGGTTACTGGGGGTGGGAGGGAGGGGGGAAAGGGGAAGGTTCTGTGTGGGAGGCATCAAGCTTACGTTAACGGTGATGGAGCATTTTGGAAGAACACAGTGTCAGCACAACATGAAAACCGTAACCAACGTCACCAAAGCTGTGAATGTGAACTCTGGTGCTGGTGGGTGTGTTGGTGTGTGTACTTTCACCACAATAAAAAGAGAGGAGAAAAGAGGACTGTTTGGTCTAATTTGAAAGATTATTTGGAAAAATGTCTATCCCACAGTTCCCAGGTGCCCTGCTTTTTATTTTTCCATATCCAAGAGTTGCTAAGAAAAAGTCAGCAGCAAGTCCTGCTTTTGAGTGTCAAGGACAAAGCCCCAAGGATGTCAACACATACAGGGAACCCATCAGGATTAGGCAGCAAAGGACTCGATGGCTCCGTGTTCTGGGCCTGGATCCTGACAGATGGGTCACTTAGATCTGGGTCACCATGTAAGCAAAGGCTCCCTTCCTCCAACGTGCTCCTGGGCTGCACTCTCCAACGCCCGCACACGGCTTCCTGGGACTTACTCTCTAGGGGAATGACGGAAACAAAACAATCCCCTTTGCTAGGTCCAAAAGGAAATTGTTTAAAAAATCGCCTAATTATTTTTATGCTAAACCTCTAACACAGCTGTCCTCAAATTCAGTGTGGCTAAAAAGCACCTAGAAAGACTGTTTACAGTGCAAAGTCAGGGCCCCCAGCCAAACCTTCTGATGTGGCAGGTATGGAGTAAACCCGGGAAGCTGCACCTTTACCAAGTGGCTCAGCTGACTGTGATGCAAGCAGGCTTCTGAGCAGATTTTTAAAACTCAGCATGGGATGGCAAAATCATCGGGAAAAGGGTAGTGGTCATGGTTGCACAAAATCATGAACATAGTCAATCTCACGGAATTATACCTGTAAAAATTGTTGAATTGACAAATATTTTGATATATATATATTTTACCACAATAAAAAATAGTATGGAATAAAATATTTCTTCCCTCAGAAAAGATAAAAATGAATGAATGAAGAGAGGAAGGGAGGAAGGAAGGAAAGAAAGAAGGCAGACAGGCAGGCAGACAGACTAGTCTCACCCAGGGTCTTAAATTACAAAAACAAAACAGAAGTTGAGCATGAATTAATAAAATAAATGCTAAAACAGGCTGCTACAGGGAACTGAGGCTGCAGTGTCTACTGGGATCTACATCTTGGCGAAGAACAGGAGGTAGAGAGGAAGGGGTCTTTCCCTCATCTCATCCCACCCACGAAAGCAGAGCACTGGGGATGACGAGGACCTCTCAGACACGACCTGCACCACGTCCCAGTTAAGCCAAGATGGGTCACAGATGAGAAGAACACTAGCAGCTCTTCAAAATGCTCCCAGAGCTGGCTGGAATGTCGCCCTGGTGGTGGGCTACTTTGACCATAAACCAAACCAGTTGCCATCGAGTTGACTCTGACTCATGGTGACCCCATGTGTGCCAGAGAAGAACTGTGCTCCACAGAGTTTTCAATGGCTGATTTTGCAGAAGTAGATCACCAGGCCTTTCTCTGGGTGGACTCAAAGCATCAACCTTTCAGTTAGTAGCCAAGTACTTAACCATTTGTACCACCCAGGGACTCATCTTGACCATACAGACTAAGGTCCTGACCAAGGGGTAAATGAGCAACAAGACAGAAGGAACCTGGACCCTGGGTGAGATCATAGCAAAGATCACTGCGGAGTCACCACATCCACCTTAGATAGCCTACCTATGGTGGGGGGGGGAAATCAAGTTCTACCTTGCCTCAGGCATTGTCACTGGGGGTCCCTATGACATGCAGGGACAAGCCTGTATTACATTCTAAGTAACATGCTCAGCTCTGAAACAGCTGGCACCATTAGTGATGGGGCCCCCAAACCCCGCTTTTCTCACAGGGACTGGCCTGAACCTCACTGCACAGGCTTTGTGTTCACCTCACTGGGTTGACCTCTAGGCTGCCCCGTGCCCCTAGGATTGGAGGTACCCACTCCACTGCCATCGGTGAAATCCAGCATCAAGCGGCCTGCTCTACTCAGCTCGCGGGCAAGCCCAGGCTTCTTCCCCCTGGGCCGTTCCTCGCCTCCTGCAAACCAGTCTAACCTATTCTGCCAGATACTCTCCCTCCTTTCAATCTAGCTTGTGCAAAAGTCAAGTTGGCTTGACAAGTGTTTCTCTTTTTAAACCACAGAGCTTATAACGTATCATCTTCTCTATCCCACCAAGACACATGTCAGAATACAGACACAGATTTCAAAAATGTAAAATGACAATGAATAGCAACCTATAAGAGTTATGGTTATTAATGAAATCAAAATACAGTGGTATACACATGCATGTATACAGCTACACACACACAAATAAAGAAAGTTCACCTGTACAACAGCAACCGACATTTTCCACAAATATACGACGGCTTCTGCCCATTGCCGTTGACTCCAACTCGTGGCAACCCATGTGTGCCAGAGTCAAACTGGGCTCCATGGGGTTTTTAATGGCAGATTTTTCAGAGCAGATCGACAGGCCTTTATTCTGAGGCACCTCTGGGCGGGTTTGAACCTCTAACCTTTCAGTTAGCAGTCAAGCGTGTTAACTGCACCACCGAAGGACTCCATGATGGCTTAGACACGCAAACAAGCATTTAACTGAATCCTATGAAATTAGACATAGCCTATCATTTTTTTTTTAACCTAAAATACCAACTTCTTTGGATTCAGTGATTTTCCCTCCAAAGCAGTTACCTTCAGTGGTACGTTACTAACTTAAATGATTCCAGAAATTATATACAGAACTCACCCTTCAAAGCCATCATCAGAACCAGCTATATGTATCAGGCAACCAGACATTAAAGGTCGTTGGGCAGCATAAACAGTCTGCAGTCATCTACTAACTGAAAGGTTGGAGGTTTGAACCCATGAAGCAGCACTGCAGAAGAAAGTCCTGGTGATCTGCTTCCACAAAGATTACAGCCAAGAACTCTATGGAGTAGTTCTACTCCATCACCCATGGGGTCGCCATGAGTGCAGTGCCACTGACAGTCAGAGAGATACCGCTGGAATCCGTGCGCAATGCGCAGGTCATGCACCAATCGCTCAAGTTAGGCCGCCCTCCCTTACCTTTCAGGGACACCCAGTAGTGCTTCCACTTCCGGCGCGTGGCCGACTCCACCTTCTTGTTCTTCTTGTGCACCAGGAAGTTCTTGACAGCCAGGGCGCCGGCCTTGCGCACCGTGCCCTGCGCGGCCGTGAGCAGGATGTCCGACTGGCCGGGCGAGCTCAGGGTGCCGCTGCTCTGCTCGTCGCTGTGCGCAGAGCCGGCCTCCTCCAGGCTCTCGCTGTTGGTGGCGCTCATCTGCAGCTCCCGCCGGAAGTTCTCATACACCCCCTGGCGGGTGGCATCCCCGGTGGAGCTGCTGCCGCTGTCGCTGCCCACGAAGGCCCGGCCAGCGGGGGGCGAGTAGCTGGAGTTGGTGGCATTGGAGCGTCTGGAGAGCAGGTCCGTGTCGGTGGTGGCCCCTTCGATCCCGCTGTCGGCAAACTCACTGCCCTCACCTGTGTTGACATCCTTGAGGGCAGAGGGGGAGAAGAAGAAGAAGACGTGCATCACGCCGAGAAGCAACCCTGGAGTCCTGTCTGCCCAGCTCCGGCTCAGCAGCAGCAGGACACTGCAGGGCATCGCTGCTCCCAACTCTCCTGGACCGGTTACCCCTCGCCCGCTGTACCCACACAAACCCAAGTCACCCGCGGAGCCGCTCAGCAAGCACAAAGCCATCCCAGCATGGATGTGACCAGTCTGAAATGTCTGAGACATAAACAGGAAACAAGGACCACTTGAAAGGCCTTTGAACTGTCAAACCAGCTACTGAGAGCCTCCCAGCGCCCCGCGAGAGCGCGGAGCAGCTCCACACCCTGACCCTCAGCAGCGCCTGGGAACTCGGGGGAAATTCTACAGGCTGATTAGTGAGAGTGTGGGCTTTACAGTACACAACCAGGTCTTCACAGCCGACGCCTTTTTTTTTTTTTCATAAAGGGCTAACGGGGCAACTACAAAGACAGCTGGTGTGCCCTTCACCCACTCACCCAGCAAGGACCCATGTCTCAGGCACAGGCAAGAGTCCTCAGGCTCTCATGGGCTTCCCTCCTGGAAAACAAGCGGCCTCTCACTGTGCATTGTGCTAAATCAGTCCGCAGGGCCCACAGCTCCACCGTGCGCTCTCCAATTACCTTGCCCTTTCAAAGTCGGGATGCTAGGAGCCCGCAGCAAGCTACCCGCTGCCCCTGGGCCAAGTGACAGCTTGGGCCACCGCCAAGAGGCTGGGGCTATCAATTCCCAGCTGAAAAACCTTTGGGAAGTCCAAAGCCCTCAGCCCGCTCCTGAGCTGAACATTTCCGGGACAGACAGATCTGTTCTTAAATCAGAACCTTAACTGCTCTCAAGTGCCGCAGGCATTTCCATAAACGCTGATTAAATAATGGGGTAATCAAGGAGGAGCCCTGGTGGCGCAGTGGTTAAGGGCTCGGCTGCTAATCAAAAGGTTGGTGGTTTGAACCCACCAGCCACTCCTTGGGAGGAAGAAGTGGCAGTCTGCTTCCCTAAAGACCATAGCCTAGGACACCCTACGGGGCAGTTCCACTCTGTCCTATGCGGTGACTATAGTCAGAAATGACTCAAAGGCACACCACCAACGACGATGATCGAGAGGATTGTGACGGCGATCCTGGACACAGCCGCTTCACACGCTTATGCAGAAGAAACGAGACTTTTAATTTTTCTCAAAGGAAGAGAACAGGGATATGAGTCTGTCACACAAGAGACAGCAAAGAAATGTGTGTCTAGGGGTTTAAACTTTTTTTTTTTAAGCTTTTAGTCCCGCATAAATAGTTAATTGTGGTAATGTAAAAAGTAACAGGATATTCTGATTTACCATAAAAATGAATGCACTGGGTTCACATCTCTGCTGAGAGGCTATGAGGCAGAAGGAACCAAGCCACGAATATCGTCCCACGTGAGACCCAGACAGAGACCGCGCTCACGTCCCCACACTTTTCCACTGGTCAGTTCTAAGTCTGGGCCCTCAAGTTCACATTCATCAGGAATAAATACTAAGTGAACAATTAAAACAGTTCAAACCCAGGCATGACATAAAGCAGGGGCTGGAGGTGCTGGGGGCAGCACAAGGTAGCTGAATGTGCTTCTCAAGATCCACTCTATTTCAAAGAGAGCCACAGGGCTTAAGAAAACTCAAAAACCCAGCTGCCATTCAGTCGGCTTCAACTCATGGTGATCCCATGTGTGTCAGAGTAGAACTGTGCTCCGCAGGGTTTTCAGTGGCTGATTTTTCAAAAGGAGATCGCCAGGCCTTTCTTCTGATGCACCTCAGGGTAGACTTGAACCTCCAACCTGTAAGTTAGTGGCTGAGCACATTAACTGTTCGCATGACCCAGGGACTCGAGAGAACTTAAGGGGACAAAGAAATTGCAGATGTAGCTCATACGCAGCCCCTTGAAACCGTCTGCCCCATCGCCACGCTGTCTGCTCTCCTGCCCTATCAGCCACCATAGACACAGACCCACAGGATAAAAATCCTTCACACAAATAGAAAAATGCTGTCAGACCACATTTCTCCCTGGCAGGGGCATTTACCATATGCTCCCCTCCTGATGTAGGACAAGAACTGGATAAGAAAAACGGACACTGATTATTTAAGGCAACCTTGAGTAGTAGGAGATGAGGAGTTTGTGAATTTTCCAAATCTTGGACTCATTGTCCTATGTCTCAAGTCCTGTTCTGAAAGAAGATTAAGCAAGTGAAGGAATCAGCTATGATTACGCTCCCCTAAAACGCAAAGAGGTGAGAAATACGGGCTTCTCTGTAAACTAGGGAAAGATAAAAGCCACAAGCAGCACTTCCAAGTTAATACAAGAGACTTAAGTTAGACTTACTTAAGACTGAAGTAAGGAGCAAAACGACTCCACCCATTTCCACGGAGTCGATTCTGACACAAGGCGATCCCATGTGTGTCAGAGTAGAACTGTGCTGCGTGGGAGTTTCAATGGCTGAGTTTTTGGAAGTAGATCACCAGGCCTTTCTTCCAAGGTGCCTGTGGGTAGACTCGAACCTCCAACCTTTCAGTTAGTAATGGAGTGCATTAACCGTTTGCACCATCCAGGGACTCCAAAAGAACAGGCATCTTGGAATTCCCAGAGCTCTAGAACAGGAAGGAACCTTGTAAAGCCATCTCCTGGATTAACAGATGAAGACGCTGGGACTCAGAAGGTCAGAAATCTGTCTGGTGGCAGATTGGAGGTTGGAATCCATGATTCCAAGTACCTCAGATACATCTGTTGGTCCCATCCCATCCAGAGCAAAGAAGAATGATGAAAACCACGGACACTAGGAAAATATCAGCCTACCGTCCAATCAATTCCAACTCATAGCAATCCTATAGGGCGGAGTAGAACTACCCCATAGTGTTTCCAAGAAGTGGCTGGTGGATTCGAACTGCCAACCTTTTGGTTAGCAGCCGAGCTCTTAACCACTGCACCCCCAAGGTTCCCAAAGGACTAAAGGACCACATAAATCACAGCCTCCACCAGCCTGAGTCCAGAAGAACTAGATGGTGCCCAGCTACCACCACTGACCATTCTGACGGGGATCACAACACAGAGTCCCGGACAGAGGGGGAGAAAAATGTAGAACAAAATTCAAATTCACACACACAAAAAAAGACTAGACTTATAGGTCTCACAGAGGCTGGAGGAATCCCCAAGACTGTGGCCCCCGGACACACTGCTAACTCAGAACAGAAGCCACTCCTGAAGCCCACCTTTCAGACAAAGATTATACAGGCCTGTAAGACAAACAACAACACATGTGAGGAACGTGCTTCTTAATTGAATCAAACACGTGAGACCAAATGGGCAACTCCTGCCCAAAAGCAAGATGTAAGGCAGGAAGGGACAGGAAAACTGGGTGACTGGGCACAGGAAACCCAGGGTGGAGGGGGGAATGCTGTCACGTCTGCAGGGATTGCAACCAATGTTACAAAACAATATGTACATAGATTTTTAAATGAGAAACTAATTTGAACTGTAAACTTTCACCTAAAGCACAAGAAAATTAAAGAAACAAAAAGTACCTATTGCCCTAGAATACAGCTGTCCCACTGCTCAGCTGCAGGTCGTGGGGGCCCAGATTCTGTCTAAATTCTCCACGCCAAACTTTCCCCTTTATTTACCAACAACATTCCTTCTACTTTTCCCAGGACAGGCGAAGCGACTGCTCACAGATTTGCCTTGACTTGCCCTCCAAAGAGCTAAAACCTGAAAAGTTGAGGGACGGGGAAGGAGGAGGCAAAAGGAGGGTGGAGGAGAGAGACGCGGAAAGCCAACAGGTGAGGCCTCAAGAGCATAATCTCTTAGCGATCCACTTCACTCCCAGAGCCACGCGTCTCTACACAGCGCCTGGTGTGGCTATTTAAGAGTTAATGCTTGAATACTCACCTCATCGTGAGGCCTGAACATCTGCGCATGCCAGCAGAGACTGGGACCTTGCAGTGGCCCAGGCTGTGTGTGATCAGCTCTGGAAC
>NW_004444113.1:456428-458029 GCF_000243295.1 Trichechus manatus latirostris
TATCATCAGATTCCACTGGATCAACAACATCCTAAAATGAAGGTACACCCTCCCCTACTGGACGCGCAAGTGGCCAACTGTAGCCCCCAGTCAACAGCTGCTGAGCAGGAATTTTCTTAGCCATTTAGCTGGGTTAAATGAGCTCTCACCTAAAAGGGTGGGGGAGGGGCGGGGGGCAAATTCCAAGTTTGTTTTCACTCCCCTGAAAACTGGCAGATCACCCAGCCGGAGTGTGGGCTAATGAAATATTGAGGTTAGCCTGAAGCTGTTTCAACAGGGGATTTACAAGTACTCCGGGGGAAGCGTTTTCTGTGCTAATTATCTGTGGATACAATTCTGTAAAGGTAACCAGCCATCAAGTGCAAGGGCCCTGGGACAATTCAGGGACCAGGAGGGTCAAATGGCCACTTGTAGTTATAAGGTGACTGCAATGAGAAACTGTTCTGTTGGTCACTTGGTTTAATTTCCCTGACGGATGGAGCTCAGCTTCAACACAGCTGTGCAGAGAAGCTAAATAAAGTGCAGGAGGGTTTGCTGAATTTCAAACTGGGGTAAGGAAACTCGGACCTGCAGAAGCCTTCAATGAGAACAGTCTCCGCCCTAGTAAATTCTAAAATATTCCTCCTTTAATCCATCATCTTTTTATTACCTCCAAAAATGTAAGTACCCCCCACAACCCCTTCGCACACAGCATCTCTGCTTCTTGTAGCTCCCTGGGTAATTTCAGTACTGAAAAAACCCAAACCTGTTGCCCCTGTGTCGATTCTGACTGGTGGTGACCCCATGTGTTACTTACAGAGTAAAACTGCCCCATAGGGTTTTCTTGGCTGTAATCGTTAAGAAGCAGATCACCAGCCCTTTCTTCCTCAGCACCCCTGGGTGGGGTCAAACTGCCAACTGTTACCATCAAGTCAATTCCGAATAATAGCAACCCTACAGGACAGAGTAGAACTGCCCCATAGGGTTTCCAAGGAGCTGCTGGTGGATTCAAACTGCCGACCTTTTTGGGTAGCAGCCGAGCGCTTAATCACTGCGCCACCTAAGTTATTTAACCAGTTTGTGACTTAGTCTCCTCAACTGTATAATGAGGATAGCCACAGTGTCTACCCTGAGGGATACCTTGTAAGCAGCTGCGAGACTGAATGAGCTAACTCAGGGGGGCTGTCTCCAACTGTGTCTGGCACATAGTAACTGCTCAAAAAATATTCATTGTAATTACTGCTTCCATCGCCAGAGAAGGCAGTGCGGCCCAGTTATTAGCTTCCCGATCCAATATGGAATCTTGCAGCTGAGAAACTTGGGATCTCATGGGAAAAGCAGCTAGACAGACAAGGCTGGGGTGAGTGTGCATTAAGTATCTTTTAATTATTTTCACATTCACAAAACAACATAATAAACAGAGAAAACAGTCATATTTTTACATTGCAAATTAATAACTAATGGGCAATGTTACTAATAATTGCCACAGGGTCGGTTTTCCATCATTCTACGGCATTTTTGGGGGAGAGATCTCTACCCTGATGTGCAGTGCCTCTTCGAATTTTTAATTGTGAAGTTTGTAACATCTACCTCCTGGGCCTCCTGCTATTAGTCCCACCTTA
>NW_004444113.1:459309-461250 GCF_000243295.1 Trichechus manatus latirostris
CAGAATCTCAAAACAAGAAAAACTGTTTCTCATGAATGTGTTTAAGCTGGATTTAAAGGTTAAGGATTTTAAACATTCAATTTGCACTCAAATAAAGATAAGATGGGAAATGAGTTCTAACTATAAAACTTAGATTTGCAACCTGTAAGCCACCCAGGGTTATGATATGATGACTTCTGTAAATATAACCAGACTTCTATGAGTTAATTCTTTTTCCTTTAACTTTTTTAAAAGCTGAGAAAGTAAGAGATATATTAGGCTATCTTACAGGCCAAACTAGATATTCCACTGAGTGTGGTCCAAAGCAAAGCGGGCTCAAGGACAAAGTGAGAAACCTCTGTTTCTAAGCTCTCTACTGGAGCCCCGCAGAGACCATGTCAGACCTTCCTGGAAGGCCAGCTTCACAGCCACGTCAGAGGGTCCCCGCTCCTGCGCGGAGGCTCTCAGCTCTGACCCCAGCCCTTCCTCCTACGAGGATATGCTCTGAACCCAACGACTGCACTACTGCGGTGACAATCGGGGTCGACTGTCCTCGCCTCGGGTACTAATCTAAGAATGTCACTGTCAAAGGACTGACCTTTCCCAACTTATATCAACATAAGCGAGGGGGTCTCTAAGTGTGCTCTGGGGGTCCCTGAGATATTTTCAATAAGGTTCTCCCTTTTCTAACTCCCCTTGCCATCGAGTCAATTCCGACTCATAGCGACCCTATAGGACAGAGTAGAACTGCCCCATAGGGTTTCCAAGGCTGTAATCTTTACAGAAGCAGACTGCCAGATCTTTCTCCTTTGGAGCGGCTGGTGGATTCGAACTGCCAACCTTTCAGTTAGCAGCCGAGCGCTTTTATCCACTGTGCCACCAGGGCTCCTCAACTGCCCATATGAGGCCAGATTTTCTTCATATACTTCAACCAAAACAGCCTATCACAAGAGAGTGAATACAGAAGCAGACAACTAGAGTCTTCTGTTAAGCCAGAAGTCACAGAGATTTGCAAAAATATAAAACACTCTCTTCATACTGAACTTTTTCATTTTAGAAACTAAAGTATTTTAAATTAAAAGTTATTTATGTACTAATGGGTTTATTGCTGTTATTTTAAAATAAGTATTTTTTAAATCTGTTTTAACGTATAATGTGATATATAGACAAAACCCACATAAACAGAAGCCCTTTGGAGCAAGAAATATTTTAAGAGAATAAAAGTTCCTGAGAGCAAAGAGCCCGACACCTGCTGACGTAAACCATCCTCCGACTACCCGCCCACCCTCCCACCACCCCTAAAAAGGACCTGGGCCCAAGAAGCTGGACATTCTTGTTGAAAATTGATGGGATCATTTTCAAAAGAAATATCTCATAGCTTTCCTAAATGCCAGAAAAAAAGATAAAAAAGAGACTGAAAAAGGAGCATCAAACAGAAGACGAAGGAGAGGGTTGTTTTTTTTTTTTTTTTTAAATGGCTTTTGCATGAAAATTTTGTGTTTCACAAAGAATTAAACCGGGATTCTTAACCAGAAGCCTCTGGAGGGACTCCAGGGAACCATGTATCCCAGGAAACTATATGCAAAATGGGGGGCACACACGTTTCTCTAAGGAAAGGGTCCACAGTTTTCACCCACTTCACAATGGAGTCTGTGACCAAAGGCTAAGAATCACTTGGACATCTCTTGTCAATTTTCAGCTCAGGAACTACATCTGTTTATATAAGCCATTTAAGTGAAGTTGTAAAAGAGAGAAAACAAAATCTTGAAAAGTCAACAGAACACTTCTAGAAACCCAAGATTCTCTCCTAATAACGCTACACACTTGTCTTGCTAAAATCACCAGCTCTCGTACTTAGGTATCTGTAAAAACAACATGGTGGGGGCATCCAACCTTCTCGAACCTCACATGGAGGAGAGAGAATCACCAGCATCAACAGCCCAAGGCTGATTCCTATGAAGC
>NW_004444113.1:461722-477775 GCF_000243295.1 Trichechus manatus latirostris
TTCTCTGCCGCTGCTTCTCACCGTCTTGTGCCATCTCTGGTGTTACAGGTCTCTTGTCTCCTGGGTCTAGAAGTTCTCAGCACAGGACTCACCCAGGTCCAAAGGACATGCTCTACTCTTGGCTCATTTCCTGCTGGTAGTGAGGTTCCCCCCTTTCTGCCCCTGGGATGGCTCATTTTAAACCTAGAGGGATGGCAAAACTGACCAATCTCCCATTAGGGTTCCATACACCTTATTTGCATGGCCCCATCCCCACAGGGGTTCCATGCACCTTATATGCATTAGCAGCAAGCTGTCCAATCCCCTTGGTGGGCGACAAGCACCTTATCTGCATAGCCCCACTCAATCATTGTGTGGGAGTCACAAAGAGTATGGATAGAAGGGTCGTATTAAGTAATTCACTGCACCGCAGTATCAAAGAGAGAAAGTATCAGAAATGTACCCTTGTAGAGTTATCTTGTTTCTCTCTCTCAGCAACCACTGTTTTGGATTAGAGTACACCCACTCCTCACTTATCGACATGGTTAGGTTCCAAAAACCAGGTTGTTATGCAAAAATCAGCTTTACACAAAAATGGAGGATGACCACCATCAGATCACAAAATGGAGGATGAGTACATCATCACATAACTGCCAAACCACTGAGAATCATGGCCCAGCCAAGCTGACACATAACCTTAACCATTATAGCCAGCATTACTCTCGCCTTGCTTCAGTGTTCGTTACTGCCAGGCGTACGTTGTTAATGCACAAAATAGTCAGATAGTAGGTTTTTTTTTTTTTTCCTACTATTTTCATAAATGCAAAATGTCGGATAACAAGATCATCGCTAAGTGAGGAGTGGCTATGGTGGGCAGTTATTATATTCTTTCAGCCAACAAGTCCTTTTTGCTTCTGGACCATTTTGAGGGTTTTGATCTTGAAATGTGAGGATACTTGAGCTGAAATCAGTTCAAGCGTGAGGAGGTAGCGTGGTGTGAGGATGTGCTCTCGGAAGGAAGGATCCTAGTCAATGAGTCAGAAGACCTGAACGGCAATCCATTTCTAAGACCCTGTCACCTCATCTCATTAATCTGCTCCTTTCCTTGGAAGAGCAACAAGGATGGACAGAGAGAAGACCTGCAAGGGTCTTGCAATTCCAAAGACTTGATGACTCTAAATCACACTGAAATGAAGCCCAGGCAGTGGTCAACAAGAAGCTCTGGTTGAGACCTCTGCTTTATCTCATTTCCACTTCATGCAACAGTGTGTAGAATTTCTGGATATGCTGGAGGTGGGAAACCGCTCAGGCAAACACACAAAGCTAATGAGGAGTGCCACACCCCACCTAGGGGTTTGGAGAGGGGGTCCAGTTGCTGCATTCCCGAAGCTGCAGCTCTTTGGGACGTATTCAGTACAACTGTTCCATATTCTTTCATCTCCTAAATGCGTGAATGAAGCTCTCCTCACAAGTTATACCCAAAGGCTCCAAGCCAAATGAAACATAGAACTTGGCTGAAAAGATGGGTGTTCCATCAAATGGCAGAGTAGATGGGTGCCCCATCACATGGCAGAGTTCTCTACCTTCAGCTCACCCACAGAACGTCTCAGGGACACACGGGTGCTAAACTCCAGAACCTTAAGCCAAATCTCACCATCATGACCAATAACCATGATTTACTGAGCATCTCCTGAAGTGCCAGATACTGTGCTGGGAGCCTCACCTTTACTCCCTCATGTGATCCTTCCATCAGCCTCACTTGATGTGGGCACAGAGACTCATCTAGGTTCAACAACCAACAGGCAGATAACAGAGCTACTGTCTTAGGCTGGGTTCTCTAAAAAAGCAAAACCAATAAAGCACATAACTATATATATATAGGTTTATATCAGGGAAACGGCTCATGTGGTTGTAGAGGCTGGAAAGTCCCAAGTCCGTGGGTCAGGCTGGAGGTTTCTCCTGGCTCACAGGCAGCGGAGACTGACGAATCCCAAGATCGCCAGGCAAGACAGTAGCTAAGCTGCTAGCTCAAGTCTCAAGAACCAGAGGTCAAACAAACAGGAGCCAGATGCAGGATCCAGAGTGAGCCAATGTCCACAAGCCTTGCTAGAAAGTCCACCTCTATTGGATGCAGGCCACACCCGCAAGGAAACTCTCTTTCAACTGACTGGCTGCTCACAGCAGATCCCAACATGGAGGTGATCACATTACATCAGATCTCATCATGGAAGTGATTACATCATTGTACGACTGCCAAAGTATATCATAACTGCCAAAACACTGAGAATCATGGCCCAGCCAAGCTGACACACGACCTTAATGATCACAGCTACCAACCAACCAACCAACAGCTGCCGTCGAATCAATTCTGAATCATGCTGACCCCATGTGTGTTAGAGTAGAACTGTGCTCCACAGGGTTTTCAATGGCTCAGTTTTCGGAAGTAGATCACCAAGTCTTTCTTCAGAGGTGCCTCTGGGTGAACTCAAACCTCCAAACTTTCAGCCAAGCACATTAACCGTTGGCATCACCCAAGAACTCCGGTAACAGAGCTAGAACTCGCAAACTCAGATCTGCTGGAATTCAGAACTGCCAGGCTGCCCCCTCCTATCAGTTGATCTTAGGAATCCCAAGAGCATAAAGCTCAGGCAAAGAAACTAGCTAGCTATCAACAAGATCCAAGAGGCAACTTATTACGCATTTCGACAGAAATCAATAGAAGCAAACTCTGCTTCAAGCAATATGAGTAACCAAAAAGCCAAACCAAGCCGCTGCCGTCGAGTCAATTCCAACTGATAGTGACCCTACAGGACAGAGTAAAACTGCCCCATACGGTTTCCAAGGAGCAACTGGTAGATTCAAACTGCCGAACTTTTCATTAGCAGCCTGAGCTCTTAACCACTGCGCCACCAGGGCTCCAGTATGAGTAAACCAGGAAACCAAAACCCATTGCCGTCGAGTCAATTCTGACTCATAGCAACCCTACAGGACAGAGTAGAACTGCCCCATAGGGTTTCCAAGGAGCAACTGGTAGATTCGAACTGCCAACCTTCTGGTTAACAGCCGAGCTCTTAAATACTGTGCCACCAGGGTTCCAGTGTGAGTGAAGCCCTGAACAAATGCACAGCAGACTGACTTGCAATGCAAACTTTTATGTGTGGCCCATAAGCACACACACATGCTCAAATATATAAATTAAGTAATCTCAGTGCATTTACCAGGTACCAGACACTGTGGCACCTAATAAACCGAAACAACCAAATCTACTGCCGTCAAGATAATTCTGACTCATGGAGACCATGTGTTACAGAGTAGAACTGTTCCATAGGGTTTTCTTGGCTGTGACCCTTACGGAAGCAGATCACCAGGCCTTTCTTCCGCAGCGCCACTGGGTGGTTTGAACTGCCAATGTTTTGATTAGTAACTGAGTGCAAAAGACAAACATGAACTCCAGTACCCTCAGGTTTCAGAAACACGCCCAACTACTTAACAAATACAAAAACAGGAAGAACAGTCAAAAACTTTTCTGATCATTCACATTATTCAAAGCATTCACATTATTTCAAATAAAAGAGGTTTTCTTCCAGTCGTAGAGGCCATGCTCTCGGGCCAAATGTCCGCCAGAAACTCTTTTTCTGGCAAGTTAAACTGCTGACAGGACAAGAATAGATGCAACTACGTCACCAGGGCAGATGAGGAGACTCCAACATCTATGATCCAAGCTCGCTGCAGAGGTCCCCTGGGTCAAAAACTTCCACCAAAAAGAAAAGAATTCTTTTCGAGGAAGTTTCCACACCCACTGCCTCTTAAAATACACTGTTTGGGACAGAACGGGCTCTCAGGAGACACGCCGGATGAACATGCCAAACCAAGGCAAGAAGCGTGGGTGGACAGAGAGTGTTGTGCGTAGTTCTGGGGCTTGTTTCAAGTCGTTCAAGATCCTCGCTCAACTATCAAGTCAGTGTGAAAGAGACTCCACACAATGCTTCCACAAAGGACTAACGGACCACATGAACCACAGCCTACATGACCCCGAGACCAGAAGAACTAGATGGTGCCCAGCTACCACGACTGACCACTCTGACTGGCATCACAACAGAAGGTCCCGGACAGAGCAGGAGAAAAACTGCAGAACAAAAAATTAAATTCACAAAAAAGACCAGACTTACTGGTCTGACAGAGACTGAGGAACTCCTGAGACTATGGCCCTCAGACACCCTTCTGGCCTGGAACTGAAGCCATTCCCAGAGACCACCTCCCAGCCAAACAACAGACAGGCCCATAAGATAAACAGTAACAGCTGGGAGGAATGGACTCCTCAAAACGCTTAATTATAGGAGATGAAAAGGGCAATATCTGCCCAAAACCAAAGATGAGAAAGGCAGGAAGGGGAAGACAATTAGGACAAAAGGAAATGGGGAACCCAGGGCGGACACAGGGAGAGTGCTGACACATTGTGGGGAACGAAACCAATGTCATGGAGCATTTTTTGTATAAACTATCAAATGGGAAACTAATTTGCTCTGTAAACTTTGACTTAAAGCACAATAAACAAACAAAAAAAAAGTGTACCACAAAAATAAATAAAATTATCTTCCTCTTAAAAAAAAAAAAAACAAACCGCTTCCACACATGTGATCCCACTTGGTTCTCCTAACGACCCGGGTAGGGGCTGGCATCATTCCCAGGGACAGCAAGACTGAGTGACTTATCCAAGGTCACCGAGTCCTACCAGCCGAGCCAGGGTGCAAATGCACTTCGTGGGATTCTTAAGTCTACAGCGCTTCATGTTTCGTTAATCAGAGAAGAAGTGGCTTCAGGAGACGCCTCGTGTAGATGACCTCACTTCCGTGTACTAACAATGCTAAGGAGGCAGCCGGCCAAAGGATGGAAATTCTGTGTAACGATCACGCGTGAGAGTTGTCTGTGGCAGGGCCCACAAAGGGAGAACCACTTTGCCACACTCCCGGTGGGGGCTGTGAGTTCGAAGGCTCTGCCCCCATCCATGGGGTGTGAGGGGAAGCAAACGTCAGGCCGACCCCAGTGTGGGGCACATGGAGACAGAGACGCAGAATACTGCCAGGCACCTCTCCCAAACCTTCCTTAGAATACGCGCTCATTGATCGGTATTCCAGGCAGAAGAGAAAGTGGCGCATGGGTGACTCAACCAAGTCAACAAACCCTTTGCTGCCTGCCAAAGGCCAGCAGACCATCTTCTTGCACCCAGCCGGCAACACCCATCTGCCAGTGTCTTCAAGACACAGCCATGGGTGCCTTTCAGGTGATCACTTCATAGGCTACCTAACCCGCCCGGCTCGCCAACCTGCGGAACGGCCAGTGCAGGGGTGAGCCTAACACGCTAGGCAGAAGGGCACGGGACCGTCCCGTTACACAACCTCGCTTCAGAAACGGGACGATAAGAACCCAGTAAGCGCGTCGGATGCGAGCTTCGCCCCCACCTCCCCAAACCACAGCTTCCGCCTTCTAACCATCTTTGTTTCTATGACACAAGATACTGGTACCAACAGCTGGCTCCCCTGGGTCTTCCCCTTTTCACCCACTAAAACGGTGAAAATTACGACTACCAAATTACCCCTTCCTGACCGCTTCCTATGTAACAGACACTGCGCTTCACGTAAGTTATCCCATTCCATGCTTGCAAAGAACCTATTATTCCCATTTCACAGATGAAGAAATGAAGGCTTAGAGAGACTTAAGTAACTTGCCCAAAGTTATAAAGTAAGAAGGGTGAAGCCGGGATTCAACTCAGGACTGCCTAGCTCTGGCACCGTCAGCAAAAGCTGCCCTCAGGCAGGCCTGGCATCTAGTGACAATTGTCTTTGCTCCCCCCACACCCCCAGCACCAATTGCTCTGCCACCTGCCCGTAATATTTAGACCCCCATCATCCGACCTGCAGGGAAGCAAGGTCAGAGAGTACAGCACCAGGGCCTAATGGAAAGGTCAGGGTGCACCTGCTGTCTGCTGGTCTCCCAGGTGACTGATTCGCCTTTCAGGCCCAATCTGGGTTCTAACTAGAAGCACCATCAAGTAAACCACCTCCCCACCCTCAGCACAAGCCAAGGCTCCTTTCTACAAGAAAGGAAGACCCAGACAATGACTGAGGCACGCAGAATTGATGGACCTTTCATTACCTATTCGTTGTTATTAACTGCCAATTAAGGAATGGGTCCTCCTTTCGTTGGTAAGACACTTCATTAAAGAAATCTTTTTTAAATGTTTGCACACCCACTCTCTCAGGCACTAGACCCCCAAACAGGCAGGCTGAGCATCCTTAGCTCCGCTTTTCAGAGGACAACTCTAAGGCAGGGTTTGCACAAGGTCGAAGCACCCGCTGGCTGCAGAGGGGGAGCTGGAACCCACCCAGGTTATTCCTTCCGCTACTCCCACTCGAGACGAGGCTGGCCAGCCGCGTCAGGAGCAGGAAATTGAAATGGCTCCTGGTAAGGCAGAAAGGCGGCCAACCGCCCAGAGAAGCGGACAAATGACCCACACCCACCCTGAGCTAAAAATGCCTCCTCAAACGAGCTTCCGACCAACCTCTTCCCACCTGCTGCGCTGAAGGAATCAATTCCCAGTGCCCACAGCCCACCTGCCCGTTTGCCCACTGAAAGGGCCACTCTGAAGGAAGCATAGAGGGAGCGAGATGCTGTTCAAGAACTGAGTTACAGGCAGTTTCCTGATCTGAACTTACCAGCCTGATTCCCACTCCTATCATCCCCCCACCCTTCCCTAATCCCCACCCCTTCACCACAGCACTCTGAGAGGGGGAACCCGAAGAGAGCCAAACCCTCAGAGAAGCGGCACCTACTGCAGCCGCCGCCAGGCAAACAGGTTAAAGACCCATCCAAAGACAGGAGTCTTACAAGAGCACAGTCATGCACTGAGAGCCAGGCACCGTCTCCAAAATCCTGAAAGCAATTCCCATCACTTTACCTGAGCTGTTTTTGCTCTTCTGCCGTGCATGCTGTTGCTATGGCTAACTTGTGGGTTGGTGGCACCTTCAGAAAGGCAGTGCGATTTCCTACAGGGAAGTGTGTTATAATTACTGTACGGAGCGGTCTCTTCGGCAGCAGCTGGTGGCATCTTATGGTTTTCAAGATCTGGGATATCAGACACCAAATTCCGACAATAGCCTGCAAACTGGCTCCTCGGCCCCCCATTTGCCGTCACCCCGGAGTTTTTCGGAGCATACAGGTCACCCAGAGAGTTGGCACGCTGACAGGTGCTGCGCTGCCGCGGGCTCACCCGAGCTTCCATCCCCGGAGCCTCCTCACACTCCTTCTCTTCGGCGGAACCCAAGATTTCTTCGTTGCTTGTTAAATGTTCTTGGCTCAGATCAGAGAGTGAGAATTCCAGGCTGTCCTCCCGCCAGATGTCTGCAGATTTGGAGCGTTTCTTCTTAAAGTTCGCGGTCTCCACGAAAGTGGGCCCGTTGGATGTATAGGGATGCTGCCTCCTGCCAGCCTCAGCCAAGTATGTAGCGTCATCCCCGTACAGCCGGCTCTCCTCCGAGTCCCGCACGCTCTGCACAGAGGCTGCGGTGAGGACGATGCTGCTGTCAACGCTGGGAGTGATGGAGGAGTCGGTGTACGAGACGGGTCTCAAGCCCATATCCACACGGTCCACCCAAATCGGACCCCCAAAGTCCTCCAGGGCGCCCTCTTGGGAGAAGGGCTCCAGGCCGTTTTCGGCCAGGGACTGCGGGATGCTAGGGGTGCTGCTGGACCGGGTGCTGACTTCGGAGTGGCGGTGGATCACCTTCCCGGAGGAGGCGTGCCGCGTGCGCCGCGTCTTGTGCGAGAGACGCAGGGAACGCGACGTGTGCTTGCGCCCCAGGCTGGCGTGCTTGTCTCCATAAAACTCATGCGCGACATTTTGACTTTCTGCGTTTCCCATGGTTTTATGGTCTGTCGCAAAGAAAAAAAAGGAAGCAATTAATTGATTCACTAATAAGGACAGACAGCGTACCTGACCTCAGCATGTGGGAGGGCCAAGCTTTTCGCTCGTGGGGGCCAAGGAGCTGCATACACCCTGTATGCAGCAGGCAGGTACACGGGCTCCCGCGTGGGAGCAGGTGGGAACTAATGTCATCTGCTTAGACTGCCACTGGGATCTGAAGAGCATAATAAAACCATTAGAGAATTTGACTTTCGCAGAGGGTACATGGAGTCCTGCTGGGCAGTGGTTAAGCATTCGGCTGCTAACCAAAAGGTCGGCAGTTCGAATCCACCAGTCGCTCCTTGGAAACCCTAGAGGGCAGTTCTACTCTGTCCTGTAGGGTCGCTACGAGTTGGAATCAACTTAAGGGGAACGGGTTTGGTTTGGTTGGGTTAGAGGGTACATACTCACAGGGCACACGGGAAAGTATCGCTTTTGAGGGGCTGGAAAATGAGTCCTCTGCTGTCTTTGGAAATTCTGTGGTTACAGATTTAAAGTGCTAGTCCTATCCAAAAAGTGACAACTCTAAAAATGCATACCGAGGTATCGGCCAAAAGAGTGACT
Source organism: Trichechus manatus latirostris (assembly GCF_000243295.1). Lineage (NCBI taxonomy): Eukaryota > Metazoa > Chordata > Mammalia > Sirenia > Trichechidae > Trichechus > Trichechus manatus. The sequence continues at coordinate 470,226 of NW_004444113.1, forward strand.
TTTTGTTTGAAATATACATACATTGTTGTGGTTAGCTGCCCCTGGGTCGGCCTCTGACTCATAGTGACCCTGCGCACAAGAGGATGGGAATGGTGTCATCCACGGGGTTTTCACTGGCTGATTTTTGGAAGTAGATCACCAGGCCTTTCTTCCTAATCTGTTCTAGGCTGGAGGCTCTGCTGAAACCTGTTCAGCATTACAGTGACACACAAGCCCCCACTGACAGATAGGCGGTGGCTGGAATGGAACCCGGGTCTCCAGCACGGAGCGCGAGAATTCTACCACTGGACCACCACTGCCCTCATATATTAAAAAACCCAGAAACCAAACACATTGCCATCAAGTTGATTCTAACTCATAGCAACCCTATAGGACAGAGTAGAACTGCCCCATAGGGTTTCCAAGGTTGTGATCTTTACAGAAACAGTCTGCCATATCTTTCTCCCATGGAGCAGCTGGTGGATTCGAACCACCAACCTTTCGGTTAGCAGCCAAGAGCTTAACCACTGGGCCACCACGGCTCCTCCATATTAGGCCGTCTGAATTGCATTAGAGACCAAAAAAAAAAAAAAAAAACGCCCAACTCAGAGGCGATGTGGCACCCTTTCCTCCCTCCCAATGCTCCTTTTTACTAGCAGCAAGTATATTTCAAAGCAGCATGGTCCTATTTCATCAGGACTTTGTCGACTTCAGACTCAGTCAAGAATGGAAAAACACAAGATGGAACTCCAGTGAACTCTTCCCAAGAAAGCAAAACCAAAAGGAAACAGTTTTTACCTTCAATTCCATAGCAGCCTGAAGACCCTGTTTTTCTATCTTTCTGGGGAGTGGGAGGGTGGGGTGAGGGAGAGACAGGCAAAGCAAAATAGAAATCCGCCTTCCACTTGGCAGCTGACTAATGGGTTTCTTTCTGGGAGCAAATCCAACCCGAAACATTCATCGGGTACAGAGTGCCCTGAGATTCACATCATGAAACCACTGAACGTGATCCAGACTTTTGGGGCTACCCAGGTTAATTCAAGCCCCTCCTTAATGAAGGCGTTTCTCTAGTCTCTCGCAGTGAACTGACGACACAATTCTGTCCCCACTGGTGGGAAACAGAAAAATCAATTAAGCAACTGTTTAGCATGTTCTCTTTACTCCACAATGAGGTCTCCATACACCACTTCAAATTGCATATGTTTAAGACAGGCACATGAACATGGCAGAAAAGAAGGGAAAAAACACACAGAAGCTGGGCAACTTCCCCGGCCGATTCTTTTCACCACCTACACAGTCGACGAGTCATTCAGAAAATGTATACTGAGCACCTACCATGTGCTGGCCGCTGTGCTAGAAGCCAGAGGCACAGCAGTGAACAAGACGATCCCTCCATGCATGGAGCTGCTATTCCAGCCACCCAATAAACAAAAATGTGAAGGGCTACTTGGCACCATGGGGCAAGGGGCATAAACCCACTGCCATCGAGTCGATTCTGACTCAGGGTGACCCCATGTCTTACAGAGTACACCTGCTCCATAGGGTTTTCTTGGCTGTGATCTATGGAAGCAGATTGCCAGGCCTTTCTTCTGTGGTGCCTGTGGGTGGGTTCAAACCGCAAACCTTTGGGTTACTGGTTAAGCATAAACTGCACCACCCCAGGGACCTTTAAAAAAAAAAAAAAAAAAACACCCGTTGCTGAGTCGATTCCAACTTATAGCGACCCTACAGGACAGAAGAACTGCCCCATAGGGTTTCCAAGGCCGTAATCTTTACAGAAGCAGAATGCCACATCTTTCTCCTGGGAAGTGGCTGATGGATTCGAACTGCTGACCTTTCAGTTAGCAGCCAAGCACTTAACCAGTGTGCCACCAGGGCTGCTTTACCAGTCATTAACCCAAACCAAACCAAATCCATTTCCATGGAGTCGATTCTGACAGCAACTCTACAGGAAACAGAACTGCCCATAGGGTTTCCAAGGCTGTAATCTTTATGGAAGCAGACTGCCGCACCTTTCTCCTGTGGAGAGGCTGGTGGGTTCGAACCGCTGACCTTTTGGCGCACCACCAAGATCTTACAGGGAGTAAAATTACCTAAACATTATGACGGGCTTGAAAACTCCCCGGAATATAGTGTATCTTCACCTTGATCTATGGAGTACCTGGGTGGCTAAACAGTTAAGCACTCAACTACTACCGGGAAAGTTGGCAGTTCAAACCCACCCAGAGGCCCCTTTTTGAAAACCCTATGGAGCACAGTTCTACAGTGCACCCCATGGGGTCACCATGAGTTGGAATCCACTAGACAGCAACTGTTTTTCTCACACTGATCTAGGAATCACTCTACGACCCCACTATTCAGTCTAAAACGCCGCTTAAGAAGCACATTGTTAGTGAAATGAAATTCGTGCCAATAGGAAGGGAAAAGCTTCATTTAATTTCCAGTGAGTTCAGAGGTAACTCAGGCAGACACCAGATGTGAAGCTATTCCCATCCTGGAACATTCCCGAGCAGGTCACACAGCACAGGATTCTCAGAGGGAATTTTCCAAGAAAGAGAAGCTCCTTTTTACTAGTAGCAAAGACACTTCCAAGCGATATGTTCACACTTCTCTAGTGTCTTTAAGAAGCAAGAAAAAAAAAGACAAGTGATTTAAAAAAAAAAAAAAAAAAGTTGTCTTCGAGTCGATTCTGACTCATTGTGACCCCACGTGTATCAGAGTAGAACTGTGCTCTACAGGGTTTTCAATGGCTGATTTTGGGGAAGTAGATTGCCAGACCTTTATTCTGAGGCACCTCTGGGTAGACTCAAACCACCAGTCTTTCAGTTTGCAGTGAGCACATTAACCATCTGTACCACCCAAAGACTCCTAACACAATATAGGCAAAATGAAAAGATCATCTTCCATGTATGACCATTTATGTTACGTATATTCCTAACAACAGCACGTACTACATGTTTTAAAAATGTAATTGTGCTAAGATACATAAATGTAACATAAAATTTGTCATTTTTACCATTTTAAGTGTACAGTTCAGTGACATTCATTACATTAAACATTACAACCATCACCACTATTTCCAAAAGTTTTCCATCACCCAAAATAGAAATTCAGTACCTCTTAAACAGTCATGTTATATTTTTTAAGGTTAAAAACAAAATCACAGCAACAACAATCACATAAGCATTTCAGTAACACTGACGACCATGACCGACATACTTGGAATTCTGGATTTTTCAAGTGTAAATTAAGATACCTAGAAGTATCTATGGATTCCCTGGGTGGCACCCACAATGAAGTGCTCAGCTACTAACCAAAAGGTTGGGGGTTCGAATCCAGAGGCACCTCGGGAGAAAAACCTGGCAATCTATTTCCGAAAGATCACAGGCATTAAAAACCCTATGGAGCTCAGTCTACTCCACAACACACAGGGTCATCACGAGTCAGAATTGACTCAACAGCAACTGGAGGAGGAAGAGGTGTCTATGTGTCCATATGCTTTGCCAATAAATAATAAAAGGCTTAGAACAACACTTAGCCACAGTCCCAATTTTAACAATCATATATATAAGTTTAAATTTAAAAGGTGAAAGAATTATGGTGAAATAAATCAAGTGTAAGAAAAGCCAAAACTGTCACCTGGAGCACACTAGGATTTACCCTCCTCTTTCAAATATGTATGAAAAGTCTGCAAATATCAATGGACACACATATTTTCAGCAGCACATTTCTGGTTGGGCTTGTTTCTGCCAACAGAAAACTCATCAAGTTAAAAGCCTCAGGAGAGGTTTCCTAAAGGAAATGGCCCCAACCTTCAAGAGCTGCAGCGCACCATGCATCCCCCAGACGGGCCAGTCATATTAACAGCATTTTTAGTAGCGAGGTTCTGTTCAGCCAGCCAAGGTAGGGAAGAAGCCACTTTCATCTTCCGAACTAAAATTTTGTGATACCTGCCAAATCTCCTAAATCCAGCAAGCGAGATTCTCTGGAGGTGACCAAAGCAGAGCCAGCAAGAGTCTGAAGCAACTAAAGCTAAGAGAAGCAAGTTTCTGGGGACTGCAGAAACACCCGTTAATTTGAAAGCTTTTGCAAAAAGGCCAGTGAGAGCAGTGAAGGCCCATGTGAGGTCAGTGGGAGCTACAATGAACTAAGCGTGAAAGATTGCTCACTGCAGGCAAGTGGCATCGTCTCCTTTAAAGAGAAAACCCTGCCACAGACACCACCCAAAACGGGGAACTGAAATTTCTAACCCTTTTCATGTGCAATTGTAAAAGGCCAGACAGTTGTCGTTGTTGTTCTTAGGTGCTATCAAGTCGGTTCTGACTCATAGCGGCTCCATGTACAACCGAACGAAACACTATCTGGTCCTGCCCCATCCTCACAATCGTTGCTGTGTTTGAGCCCATTGTTGCAGCCACTATGTCAGTGCACCTCATTGAAGGTCTTCCTCTTTTTTTGCTGACCCTCTGCTTTACCAAGCGTGATGTCCTTCAATGCTTATCGTTTGTTTTTATTTTAAAGAAGAAAACAAACAAAATCTGGCTGATACGTGCACATCTTATCTTTCCTGCAAGCTTGAAAGCAACTTTAGGGCAGAAAGTGGCTTTTACTTCTTTTGAAGCCTCTGCTGAAACAAGAAGCACTCTGTACATGATAGTCTGTCAACAGGTATCTGTGCATTTTAGTAGCAAAAGCAAAAAGTGAGTGACCAGTACCTCCCCGATACAATCAACACGCAGTCGCTAGGTAAGAAGGAAAACGTTAATGGGATGAGGACTGGCTGAAAGGAAAATCTGGGATGGAAATTGAAGAGTCAGAATGAGAGTACTAACCCTAAAGCCCACCAAAAATGTTACCTTTTTTAAACTCATTCAATTCTTAACTGCAGATTACCAGTTCCAGCTGTTGGGGAGTCAACCCCTATCATGGTGACCCCATGTGCATCAGAGCAGAACTGTGCTCCACAGGTTTTTCAATGACTGATTTTTTGGAAGTAGATCACCAGGCCTTTCTTTCAAAGGCGCCTCTGGGTGAACTTGAACCTACAACCTTTCAGTTAGCAGCGAGCATGTTAACCACCTGTGCCACCCACGGACTCCATGAGTAATCACATTAAAGGTAAAGGTGTCTTGACCATGGTTTCGGGGAACATCTAGCTCAACTGGCATAACACAGTTTATAAAGAAAATGTTCTACATTCTACTTTGGTGAGTAGCGTCTGGGGTCTTAAAAGCCTGTGAGCGGCCATCTAAGATACTCCACCGGTCTCACCCCAGCTGGAGTAAGGGAGAATGAAGAAAACTAAAGACACAAGGGAAAGATTAGTCCAAAAGACTAATGGATCACATCTACCACGGCCTCCACCAGACTGAGTCCAGTACAACTAGGTGGTACCTGGCTACCACCACTGACGGCTCTGACAGGGATCACAACAGAGGGTCCTGGACAGAGCTGGAGAAAAATGTCGAACAAAATTCTAACTCACAAAAAAAGACCAGACTTACTGGCCTGACAGAGACTGGAGAAACCCCGAGAGTATGGCCCCGGTTATCCTTTTAGCTCAGTAATGAAGTCACTCCTGAGGTTCATCCTTCATCCAAGGATTAGACAGCCCCATAAAACAAAACGAGACTAAAGGGGCACAACAGCCCAGGACGAGGACTAGAAGGCAGGAGGGGACAGGAAAGCTGGTGATAGGGAACCCAAGGTCAAGAAAGGAGAGTGTTGACAGGTCGTGGGGTTGTTAACAATATCATAAAATAGTGTGTGTGCTAACTGTTTAATGAGAAGCTAGTCCGTTCTGTAAACCTTCATCTAAAGTTCAGTCAAAAAGAAAAAGAAGGTGTCTTAGGGAGCTTTATCACTAAGTGTAAACATTTGTTGGTCTGGCTGTTTCAGCATTCATCAAGGCCTCGGTAGTCAATTCTCAGGGACTGTCTTTACAGATCTACCAGCCTGCTAAGCCTGATGTGATAAACAAAAGAGAAGTAATTCCACACACACACAGCACCAACATCAAGCTCCTGGCTTTGGTAGTGTGCTATAATTACAAAAGACGCACCAACTGGGCCATGGGGTAAAGGGTGCACGGGACGTCTCTGTGCTATCTTTGCAACTTCATGTCAATCTATAATTATTTCAAAATAAAAAGTTATTAAAAACTTTAGCTGGAATGTTCTGGTAAAATGGATTTTTCTTTTCAAAGTAAGGATTCTTCCAAATGAAATCTATTTGTTTGAATCCCTCTTTTAGCTAAAAAATATCTTAAATGTTCTAAAATATTTTCAACAAATTAGGCAATCAAAAACATAAGTGTTTGTTGGGCATCATCTGGCACGTTCATAGAAAATACAAAGCAAACATGTTCCAGTGGTCCAAAGTGGGGCTGAAGAGCGAGGGAGAGTCTACTAACCAGGGATAGGACTCTGTCTTAATTAATTACTCAGCAAAACTGAACTGCTAACTTCTGGTGGCAGACAAAGGAATCCTGGTGGCACAGTGGTTAAACTGCTTGGCTGCTAACTGGAAGGTCAGCAGTTCGAACCCACCAGCCGCTCCATAGGAGAAAGATGTGGCAGCCTGCTTCCATAAAGATTCAGAGGCTTGGAAACCCTATGGGACACTTCTACTCTGTCCTATAGGGTCACTATGAGTCCGAATCGACTCATTGGCAGTGGGTTTTTTGGTTTGGTGCCAGCCAAGATGATGTAAGCCCACTATGGCCTCTCTCTCCCCCACTGATTACAACTAAAAAGTGTAAACCAATAAAAAGGCAACTACCCGAGGACTCTACAAAGGAATCAAAACTAAGCAGACAGGGTGGAGTCACAACCTGAAGAAGTCCCTCACACACGACCTGAAGAAGCCCTTCACACACACCCTGAAGAAGACCCTCACACACAACCTGAAGAAGAACCTCACACACGCCCTGAAGAAGCCCCTCACACATGACCTGAAGGAGCCCCTCACACATGATCTGAATGAAGGGGCCCCTCACACACGCCCTGAAGAAGTCCTTCACACACGACCTGAAGAAGACCCTCACACACACCCTGAAGAAGACCCTCACACACAACCTGAAGGAGCCCCTCGCACACAACGTGAAGAAGACCCTCACACACGCCCTGAAGAAGCCCCTCACACACGACCTGAAGGAGCCCCTCACACATGATCTGAATGAAGGGGCCCCTCACACACGCCCTGAAGAAGTCCTTCACACACGACCTGAAGAAGACCCTCACACACGCCCTGAAGACCCTCACACACAACCTGAAGGAGCCCCTCACACACGCCCTGAAGAAGACCCTCACACACAACCTGAAGAAGACCCTCACACACGCCCTGAAGAAGCCCCTCACACACGACCTGAAGGAGCCCCTCACACACGCCCTGAAGAAGTCCTTCACACACGACCTGAAGAAGCCCCTCATACACGCTCTGAAGGAGCCCCTCACACATGACCTGAAGGAGCCCCTAACACATGCCCTGAAGAAGTCCTTCACACACAACCTGAAGAAGCCCCTCATACACGCTCTGAAGGAGCCCCTCACACATGACCTGAAGGAGCCCCT
>NW_004444113.1:478127-489313 GCF_000243295.1 Trichechus manatus latirostris
ACACGCTCTGAAGGAGCCCATCACACACGCCCTAAAGGAGCCCCTCACACATGACCTGAAGGAGCCCCTCACACATAATCTGAAGGAGCCCCTCATACACGCCCTGAAGAAGTCCTTCACACATGACCTGAAGAAGCCCCTCACACACCCCCTGAAGAAGCCCCTTACACACACCCTGAAGAAGCCCCTCACACATGCTCTGAAGGAGCCCATCACACACACCCTGAAGGAGCCCCTCATACACACCGAGCTCCCCTCCTTTCCCCCTGCCTTCTCCCAGCCTTGCACCAACGCACCCAGTGGAGCTTCAGCACAGGCAGCAAAACCTCCGAGACAGAATCTGTCTTTCTGGCCAGGGGACTACCAAGAGTGGTCCCTGCAAGCCAAAGACTGAGGGGCTCTCTGAGAAAAAGAGAGAAGAAAATATCCTAACTCTGTGCATAAATCTACACAAAACCCAGGCTCACCCCTCAGACAGACATGCGTGGGACCAACCCAAAGCAAGACAGCAAAGACTTTGGGAATGGAATTATCAGGCTAACTAACCCCTGAGTGACACATTTGCAAAAGCTTAGACAACCGAACTGGCATTAGAGCCTCCACCCACCAAGGGGAGGCAAAACTCGCAGTCTTAACCAGATAGACTGCCTGCTAAATAAAGCAACAACACAGCAACATCAACATCCTCCAGATGGTATTAACAGGACCCCAAATCTCACAGCATACTAGTCAAAATGTCCATGATGCATTCCAAAGAACCAGGAAAATATCACCAATTCTTAAGGGAAAAGACCATCAGTAGCTGCCAACCCCCAAAACCACCAAAGCAAGTGGTGTCTGGGGTCTTAAAAGCTAGTGAGCAGCCATCTAAGATGCATCAATTGGTCCCAACCCACCTGGAGTAAAGAAGAATGAAGAACACCACAGACACAAGTATTAGCCCAAGAGACAGAAAGGGCCACATAAACCAGAGACTCCATCAGCCTGAGACCAGAAGAACTAGATGGCGCCTGGCTACTACCAATGACGGCCCTGACAGGGAACACAGCAGAGAGTCCCGGGCAGAGCAGGAGAAAGGTGGGGTGCAGAACTCAAATTCTAGTAAAAAGACTAGACTTAATGGTTTGATTGAGACTGGAGGGACCCCGGAAGACATGGCCCCCAGACTCTCTGTTAGACCAAAACTAAAACCATTCCCGAGGTCAACTCTTCAGAAAAAGATTAGACTGGACTATGGGACATAAAATGATACTTGTGAAGAGTGTGCTTCTTAGCTCAAGTAGATACATGAGACTAAATGGGCAGCTCCTGTCCAGAGGTGAGATCAGAAGGCAGAGAGGGTCAGGAGCTGATTGAACGGACATAGGAAATCTGGGGTGGAAAGGAGGAGTGTGCTGTCACAGTATAGGGAGACCAACTAGGGTCGCATAACAATGTATGTATAAATTTTTGTATGAGGGATTAACTTGAATTATAAACTTTGACTTAAAGCACAAAAATTTTTTAAAAAATAAAATTAAAAAAAAACACCAAAGCAAACCTACTGCCACCAAGTCGATTCTGACTCATAGTGACCCTATAGGACAGCACAGAACTGCCTCATAGGGTTTACAAGGTTGTCATCTTTACGGAAGCAGACTGCCACATCTTTTTTCCAGAGTGGCTGGTGGGTTTGAACCACCGACCTTTCAGTTAGCAGCCAAGCGCTTAACTACTGCCCCATCTGGGCTCCTTTGCCAACCCCCAGGTGACCCATACATTAGAATCATCACACGAAGACTTTAAAGCAGTTGTTATCACTGTGTTTCATGAGGTAAAGGTAAACACTCTTAAAATAAATTAAACACCTCGTGGCAATGCTGGTGCATGATCATTATGAACATCAATTATTATTATACATGAGTAGAGACACAGAACACATATAAACAAGAGAGGTAAAGAAAAGGACAAGTATTTTATCACCCCGCTTACATGAAATGTCTACAACAGGCAAGGGTATGAAGACCTAAGTTTGTCAGTGATTACCACAGGCGGGCAGGAGGGGGTGGAAAGGGGCATCACCACTTAGGGGACACTGAGCTTGTCAGGAGTGATGGAAGTTTTTGGAAATAGATAGCGGTGATGGTTAAACAACAGCCTGAACGTGATTAATGTCCCTGAACTGCACACGAGAAAAATGCTGAAATAGCAAATATTTTGTTACGTATGTATTTACCACAATAAAAAAAAAAAGGTAACATTTATATGACTCAAGATATAACATGTAAGCTGTATTTTTATTTACTCTACTGTTACACTTTCTCAGTACTCAATGAGAAAACATTCCAGTTAACAGAAGGCCACCCCACGGTCAAAGTCCCTAGGCGAGGAGAACAAAGGCAAACACTCCTGCAACCACAGATTGTTCGGAGGGGAAAAGAGAAGGGAAGGAAAAAGACAGAAGGGAGACTGGAAATTACCGCATCACCCTGAGGGCTAAGGAGGTTATAATCATGTTTTGGTGGATTGGGAAATCTAATTCCTTACATGTGACCAGAGGCTTAAGCAGTGCTCCGAGCAGAGAGCAGGCTGCTCCACCCTCTGGCTGAACTGCAGGACAGCTCCCCAAGACCAAAGCCCAGCCCTGGGGGTCAGTTGGCCAGGGCCTGCCCTGTTCAGGAGTGGATAAACAAGAAGACCACACTGCTACTGGGGTCAAACGTCTCTGCAGCAAAACTCTTCTTAACCTCGGGAAGTAAAAACTCACTTTTGAGGTGCACGCCCAAGATACTGCCTTGAGTAGATTAAAATTTTCTCTAAGAACATTAATAAGTAAAATTTCACACACATGCATACACATATGACAGAGCCGTGTAAGATTTTCCCTGGTGGCATAGTGGTTAAGAGCTACAGCTGCTGCTAACCAAAAGGTTGACAGTTCAAATCCATCAGGTACTCCTTGGAAATCATACGGGGCAGCTCTACTCTATCCCATAGGGTTGCTATGAGTCGGAATCGACTCAATGGCGAGCGTTTTTTTTTTTTTATTCTGGATAGAGTGATTACATGTAACGTTAGTTTTCAAAATTATGCTTTTTTTAAAATATTATCTGAATTTTCTACACTAAGCACGTAATTCGCTGCAAGAAAAGAAAAGAAAATTAAAACATGTCAACATGTTTTAAGGCACTGGGTTTTCTGATAACTGAAGCAAGTGAGGACGGGAGTACCGTGCTGATCTAACCCAAAACCACCACTGTCGAGTCAGTTCCAATCCAGGAAGACCTTGTATGCTGCAGAGTAGGACTGCTCCATAGGGCTTCCCGGGCTCTGATCTTTACAGAAGCAGATCACTAGGCCTTTTCTCTGCAGCGCAGCTGGGTAGGTTCAAACTGCCAACCTTTAGATGAGTGCAAACCAAAACCACTGTTAAGGAGTCGGTTCCAACTCAAAGTGACCCTCTAGGACAGAGAAGAACTGCCCCACGGGGTCTCCAAGGAGCAGCTGGTGGAGTCCAACTGCTGGCCTTTTGGTTAGCAGCCGAGCTCTTAACTGCTGCGCCACCAGGGCTCCCAAGGGCAAACTGTTTGTGCCACCAGGGACAGCTACACCAAAGCCCAACCCAAAACAGACGGCTTGGGCAAATTAGCTAAAATGAATACTTCTGAGCTGGGAGTTAACGGCCCTCTGAGTTCCAACCACACTTTGCTCGGCCTTCTCACACGTGCTGTGCAGGGTGATCTGTGCGGTGATACACTTCTGCATGTGCCCCTCTTCATTTAACCACAATCTCCAGTGGCAGGGACTGTGTCTGAGCCATCACTGGACACTGAAGTTCTGGCATAGCCATTCTTAGGGAGAAAGCTCATCGTAGAAATTGCCTTATAAAGCACACTTCAGATGTGTAAGACATGAGATCCCATTGGTGGATCCAAAATGACTCAATTCCTGTCATAATCAAGTCAAAAATTAACCGTTAAAGCAAGGTTTCTCTCTCCCTGGTAATGGTATTCTGAAATCCAACCATAAGTTATTTAATGATGTACATAAATTGTAATGATTAATAATATAATTTCTCACTCCCCCGAGGTATTTAAAAACATATTCAGATAAACATAACAATCACCCTTCTATGACTTGAAAACAGACCTCTGAAACTGCAGGAGAAAGGATGAGATGTGTTTATTTCCAAGTTAAATTTGAAGCGAAAATCACAAGACAACAGATTGCAAATTTAAAATTAGATTCCAGTGGGAGGTCTTGGTTTCAAGCCTGTTCTCTCCCTACTGGAGGCTGAGTTTGGAAAGGGGGGGTAGGGGAAGCTAAGATTAAACTGAGAGAAAGTTCTGAAAGTTTCTGCTAAATCTTCACAAACCAATGAAAACAGTTTTGCTAAGTCACATATAAATACCCCAACACACCAGACTAAGCATGAAGGTTTTGCAACAAATAAAAGATGATATTTGATTCAGAAAAGATAATCAGTTTGATTTTGTTTATTTCTGCTTTTTAAAGATTATCCAAAGCAGAAACAAAATATATCATTACTTTGAAGTAAGATGTTGAAGCCAGGTCTGCCTTTTTCAAACATAATCCAATATAAAGATGTTGAATCTCAGGGATAAATTTAAAAGACCCTGAGGGCGATTCACAGGGGGAGAAAAGATTTCATACATACCTACATTTTCTTTTTTCTAGTTTGAACACTAATGCTTTTGAATTGTTAAATGGGTGTAACCTTAATCCTAAGAAGTGATTCCAAATTCTCTTTCCCACGAGTTACAAAGCTACAACACAGCCATGTCAATTATAATAAAATGTATCTGTCTCTTCACATTTGAAACATTTTCCTTGATTCATGTGTACATAAACAGACTCAAATATAATACACACAAACCTACCTTAAAAGGCAGCAGTGGTCGCCAGCCCAATTTGCCCCAAGAGCACTGTGGCATTTAGATACTGAGCCTGGAAATACTGTCAGGATGAACAGTGCAGGGGGCTGGGGAGTCGGTCAGCACCTGCCCCCTTGGGTCACCACCATGGCCTCATCTGAGTCTGTGAGAATAGAGAGGAGAGGGTCAGAAAGGACAAAAAAAGAGAGGGAAGGGTCAGCCAGTACGGGGCCAATGGGCACTTTCACCAGGTCTCCAACACCAACATCATGTGACGTAAACCAGTTGTCAGACCAAACGACTCCCACTTATGACGATGCCATGCGTGTCAGAGTAGAACCGTGCTCCACAGGGCTTTCAAGGGCTCATTTTTCAGAAGCAGGTCATTCTTCCGAGGCACCTGGCTGGACTGGAACTTCCAACCTTTCGCTTAACAGCTGAGTGCTTTAACCATTTTGCACCAGCCTCCTCATGAGAAAGACCACCCCCAATTCAAACAATGGAACAGCTAGCTAGGGAATAACATTCCATGCATCATTAGATAAGCAGATACATGAAAGTGTGTTTACATGTGCAGTAATAAATAGCTCTACAAGCTAAGTTATTTATTCATTTTAATATATTTCTATAGATTAAGGGAGGAGCTTGGTTAGCTCGATTGCTAACCAAAAGGTCAGTGGTTCGAATCCACAAGCCGCTCCGCAGAAGAAAGATGCGGCAGTCTGCTTCCGTAATAAAGACTTACAGCCTTGGATACCCTATGAGGCAGTTCTACCCTGTCCTATAGGGTCGCTCTGAGTCGGAATCTACTTGATGGTGGGGTTTGGTTTACAGATTAAGGTACTAGATAACAGAAACAGACAATTTCCATTGCCATTGTCCCCTCTAATCTTCCGAAGGCCTCAAAACACAGAGAAAAATGAAAGGAAACAGCTGAGGCTCAGGTACTCTCAAAGTAGAGCTAAATTTATAAAGGAAGGCGTAGAAAATACTGGGAAACAGTAATAGGAAAGACCAAATTAAACACATACCCCTTCTAACCATCTACATGTTTTCTTAAGCAGGCAAACATCAAACTCAGAGGAGAATCATGAAAACTGCACACAGGACAGAACTTAGGTGAAGCCTCCAAAGCATTCCTTAACACAGAAAACAGATTCACAAGGAAACCTCCAGGAATAAAAAACACTAATAGTCTTAAAAAAGAAAGACAGACGGAAAGAAGGAAGGAGGACAGAGAGACAGAAACCTGCCTTCGGAAAGACAGATTGCAAATACTGAGGAAGGAGGAAGGCCTGAAGCATGCCTTAGGGCGGCTCTACCTCATTACTTTCCACTGGACATTTCTCTGCGGGGCCACCCACTGACACAGCAAGGTGGGAATCAGGTGACAAACGCTTTCAGCAGGAACACCAAGAAAACCGCCTCTTTTGCGGAAGGGGACCACATACAGGCAGTAAATATATACATCCTGTACCAAACCAAGTTCCTGTTCTCCCTTCTCTTGGAAAGGGTGCTAATTAACCGTGAAGCTGGTGACTAATGCTCGCAAGGCAAGGCGCACGCACGTTCTCAGCAGCACCCGTTATTACCCCACAACGCGTGCCCTTTCCAGCTCTGCCCCCTGTTGCCCGCCTGCCCGCTCCCTCTTCCTAGGCATCCTCCTTCAAGTGCTCTCTGCAAATTTTCAGATTTTCAAAGCAGTTCCTGAATTGCTTCGGAACTGGCAGAAATTAATAAGCAACAGCCCATTTATATTGAAATGGACTCATTATGGCGCCAGCTGCCAATAATTTGCAAGGCTAGATTCTCGCTGGCAAACGGGGCCTGCAGGCAACTGTCCTTCCACCTGCACGTCGGCGGCTGATCATGCATTTTTCACTTAAAAAAAAAAAAAATACATGTTCTCTCTACCAACACTAAAATTTTTCTCTAGGTATCATCTTCTAATTCCTGAGCATAAAAAGTATGTGGAGAGGGAGGTGAAAGTTACAGGAAAACAAACAGCCTATTTGGTACAATGTTTTTCTGTTTTTGGTGGAAAAAATGTTAACTGTGGCCCTGGCTACGTAATTGCCCCCGTGATGTGGAGTCATGAAAAGCCCACATTTGTTCTCTTGCAACTGTCAGCGATGTTGAGGTTGCAACATGCCAACAAGGACTCATTTGGCCTGTAGCTGGTTAGCTCCACCAAGGCCTTGTGATTTGATGCCATGGCATCCCGACACTACCCCCAGTTGGGGTTTTCTTCCAAAGCTGCAGAGAACTGGATTTCACAGGAGGCAGCTATGTCCCTAGCTCAGTGCTGGGGTTCCACCCTGGAGTCACACTGCACGCGTCAGTTTAAATCTTATCTTTGGAGCAAACTCTAAACATCAGTTTACCCATCTGCAAATGGGGATAATAGTTGCTATCCTACTGGATTGCTATGTGAATTAAATGAGATAATCTATGTTATACAACGGAATCTCTGGGTCGTGCAAACAGTTAACTCCCTCATCTGTTAACCAAAAGGTTGGAGGTTCGAATCCACCCAGAAGCGTATCAGAAGAAAGTCAGCCACTGAACACCCCGCAAAGCACAGCTCTATCCTGACACACACGGAGTCACCATGAACTGGGACTGACTTGACGGTGACTGGTTTTACGTTACACAGTTAGTTGAGTGCCCAGCCCGCGGTCAGCTCCCAGCAAAAGTTAACTATTATTTCCACTGTTATTCACATTTAGGAGCCATAAGGAGTGTGTTATGGGACGGGTTCCTTCACAATGCCATCTCATCCAGTCACGGAAACTGGATCTGTAGGTTGGGTGAAACCAGTTATCTTAAATTCCCTGGGAAATAATACGGGGAATTAATTAATCCAGCTGGAAAATGTGGTCTCCTCAAGTTACCACACCTCATGCACACACACAAACCATGCTGAGAAAATCTGGCAGCACCAGTCGGCCTGCTGATCGGACCAGCTTCTTCAGTCTCATCCCGATTCACCCTCAACTCATAGTCAATTTCTATAGTCAGGTGTCAAATAAGCAGTTTCCACAGGGAAGTGTGTGCTGGGAAGGTATTACCAAAACTAATCTCAGACTTCAAATACCAACAAAAACAGACAGGGCTGAGAAGTCTGACCAAATTCTACAGTCTCATTTAAGAAGAAAATATGACAAATGTCAGAAATAGTGTGCCCATAGCATGTAATCCATGGCCTTTCCAAAAGAGCTGTTAGACTAGAACCTTCTATCTCACCTTCAAAAAGGACTCATAAGGAGCAGCCTGTCATGTTTAAGGCCTTGCAAATACTAGGAATCAAAGAGAGAAGGGTACTGTGCTTGCCCTCGAAATACCTGGGTTCAAGTACCAGGCTCCACTACTTACTAGGTTATGTGACCTTGGGAAGTAAACTACTCATTCTGAAAGTCACCAGGAAAAATGAGGATACACAGGTAGTCCCCGACTTACGACGTATTCGAGTTACAACAAACTGCACTTACAACCGTCCTTTTTTTTTTTTTGTACATCTTATCGTGGGTAACGTACTACATACAACGTTGCAGCAAGTAATCTGCTATTATCATTCTCAGACGTTCATCGCGGATGCTCAATTTTATGATTTACTGTTCAAAACGCTGCCGTATAGATGCGGTACACTAAATCAGGGGCTGCAATTGCTTGACAACAGGAACCCAAATGCTGATCGCTTTGCTAAAGTCAAAAGGCAGGCTTGGGAAGCATTGAGATGCTACTGCGAAATATATGGAAAAAAAGAAAAAGGACCACACAGACAACTCGCACTGATTTTCTGACTAGAAACCCCATCCCCATTCCCAGGGATAATCCGGATGATCCAGAACCTTCCACAAGTGGAGTTACTATCAAAGCTGACAAAGCGCCAATGTCCAACTCTTCTTCATCAGAGTAAAATTTTATGATTTGTGTATTTTTTTAAGTATATAGTAAAATATATCTGTAAGTTTATATGTAATGTTTCCAACCCCCAAAGACAAATAAAGATCGGATTGATAAAGATAGTGATGATAAAACGCAATAATAATGAAAACTAAGAAAATGAAGTATTCAACTTATATCAGAACCAACTTACAACAGAATCGCTTTAACAGAACCCCGTTGTAAGTTGGGGACCTGTAATAATATTTGCCTTATCTAACACATACCTGAAAAGGTTATTATAAGAAAAAGATTAGAGAATCAACATGGACACGCTGAACTCTAAAATCCAAGTAAATATGTCAACTCTTACTCTGTTTATCATGGCTGAGTGTCCACAAATGTTCCCTAATTAGTGAATTAGTAAGAATCAGGACGTTTCCCCTCACCATGAACCTAAAAGCGGGGAAAAAGGTCTTTGACCAAAATGCTGAACAAGCTGGAATCCTGACTACGTATTATATGCGTAATAAAGACCAAAAAGATTTAGTTTTTACTATTCACGCTTAGCCCAAAGTCAGGGAGGGAGGGATGGATGGATGGATCGATCTGGGGCTTTGGGAAATTTTAAGTGGTTCAGAAACAAAGGTTAAAGAAAATGCAACAGTTATTCTATTTTTTAAACCCAACTTGACAAGAAAGGACTCAGACTGAGGTCCACGGAAACAAAATCTAGGAAGAATAAACTACTTCTGCAAAAAGCAAAGAAACCCAAAAAGACGAAGCAAAGGGACAGAAGAAGAACACCCCATACCACACTCAGGTAACACCTGGCTCCAATTAACAGGAAGCTTCCTAACAGCCGCTCAAACTGGGAAAGCAGGACATACAGTTGTAAAATTCACAACATCCAAATCTACCGGTCAGAAGGACAAGTGTTCCTGGTACTAAGATCAGACAAGAATTTCCACTGTTGTCCTCTGAGGCCCTGGGATGTGATGAGCAATGTTCTGGATAACATCCATATACATGGGTTCAGTAACAAACTTCATAGGGATGTTTCTTGTCTCAATAATTGATAAAGAGAAAAATCTCAATTCAGCAACAGCAGTTTTGAGTAGGAACGACTGAAGAATGGAGAGGCTGTATATTCCAGAAAATTCTCCATGAACACGGCTTGCTCTCCACCGAGTGGGTGTTGGATCACAACTAAAGCTTACGATGAGGCTTTCTAGCTCACGCCGGAGTGTGGCTGGGTCAAGCTGCCGGACGACCACACCCCACGTGCTGTAAAGGGACCGCTCCACCAGGGGCATGCCTGTCAGGACTTCTGTGAAAGCTGAGACAGCAACAAAGACACATGAACAAAGCAGAGGTGTCCCCGCTTCTCCCTCAGGTGACCCATGTGCCCCATCAAGGCCCTGGATCAGGACCCGGGATCTCTGTGAAAAATCCCTCCGCACGGATGAGCTGCGGGGGCTCCAGATTCCTACTCCATAAAGCTTCGATTAGAACGGTTTCAGCTCAACCATTTTTCAAGGCAGGGATAAACAAACACTCAAATCAGCCAAATAAAATGAAGATCCCCAGAAGTTCCCATACCCACTGCCCTAGTTTCGAGCATACTACCTCCTAGTATACTCAAACGTATCCCAAGGTAACTACGTGAGGAAACACGTCCATAACATCGGTATTTTTAAGGCAGCTGTATGTCAGGGTATCTACTAAAACAACCACTGCAGTTTCAGACCAGCGAGTCTCTGGCAATACTTGACCAACAGGTTCAGCTGGGACAGCAGTCACCCTATTTCTTGGGAGTAGAGTCACTGCCTTTCAAAATGAAGTAATACTTTCTACCCAGCTCAGGGAGATACACCATTTATGGAATGCTTGCTCTCTGGTTGCCACTGTGTTAATGGCTTTCGGCCAAAATACTCTTTTAGGTTTCTCTAAGTTCTTGGTGTTTATCATCTTGCAATCAACTTGGATGCCCCCAACTGGCAGCTGCCACTGCACTCCAACAGTGCATCATCACTCGGGGAGAGCGCCCTCCAGGCTGCATCTGAGGGAGCTGGGAAACCACCAGTCCTTTGCAAAGGCCACCCTCAGAATGGCCCAAATGAGGCCTCAGCTTGCTGAAATGGATTTAATAGCTCTTTCAAGACTGACCACAAGAATGCTGCAATTTCTCCAGAATCCAAGCAGCAGCATTCCCATTTCTGAAAGCCATGAAGCTACTGAACACTTGAGGACTTCACCCAACATCCCAAGAGCAGTGACTGCGGGATGCAAGGACTTCACCCAGCATCGCAAGAGCAGTGACCATGTGATGTAAGGACTTCACCCAACATCCCAGGAGCAGTGGCCATGTGATGCGAGGACTTCACCCGTCATCCCAAGAGCAGTGACCATGTGATATAAGGACTT